>NC_060141.1:155156156-155463509 GCF_021461385.2 Schistocerca piceifrons
GGTGTGGGCGTAGCTGTTCTCAACAGCAAGTACATCAACCGAATTTATTTATTTATTTTGTTTCCAAACAAGTTACACAGCGCGTACCATCAGTGTTTGGACTGTTGTGTAGATATTTTCAGTGCAATATAGATACAAATATAAATCGTGTAAGGTATCAAATGAAATCAAATGACTCTGTAACGATTCACCGGAGACCACTGGCCTCTTAAATCAATATACCCACGCAATAAACCTGAACAAACTCAAATTTGTCGGTAGAGTTCTTGCTGCCCCTTAGACCTCGAGTACCGCAGAACCTGTCGTCCCAGGAACAATTATTGTAATTTCTGCATAAAAACGAATATCTTCGCAGAGTGACATAAGATAACATTGATATTTAGTTTAAAGAGAGTTCTAGCTGTATCAAATATAAGAGGGCAGATCAGTCTGTATCAGCACTTTCATTTTAATCGTCTTTAGGTTGACAGCAGGATTTAGTGTATTCGCCAGAAGCTAGATGGCACCGTTCTCTTCACTTACTGTAGGTTTCGGCGTTGTCACAGCAGTTCACCTTGATTTCTTGTGAAGCAAACTTGGCTTTGCCCATCTCAGTCTCCACCATTAAAGAACAGCTATCTGTAATCTGTTTTTGTGGTCTGAAAGTGTACCAGGAGCTGAAGACTTTCAGAACAATACAGGAGCAATATTTTACGGGGCACAATACTCATCAGTGTGCTGAACAACTCAAAACGGCCGAATAGGATGGAAGGGCGAAGAAAGAGCAGAGTACCCAGTCAGATACGCGATGAAGCCTGCGTTGGGGCAGTACGAGACTTGATTTTGGATAACCGATGAGCGACTGTTGATGCTGCAAACCAAATGCACATTAATCACGGTGCTGAAAATGACATCACATATAACAGCCTCAACTTTAGAAACATCTGTGCAAGACGGGTCGCAGAACAATTCACTGAAAAGCACAAAGGAAATGGTATAAGAATCTGTCAGCAGCTACTGGAGCATCAAATTAATTAAGGTGAAATGTTTCTGAAACGAATCATCGTTAGAGATGAAACGTGAGTTCATCGTCTTGGAACAGAGAGCGAACTCCATAGTATAGAGTAAAAGCATCCCTAATCTCCATACAAACTGAAAATCAGTAGTGTACTCTCTGAAGGAAAAAGACATACTCGTAGGTTTTTGGCACACAGAAGTGCCAATTTTGGTACAATATCTGGAAAAGAGGTGAACAGTATGCAGCCACCGTTACAGTGAAATTAATTACTACGAGCTGAAGTCTGCAGTTCGAAGGAAACTCCGAAGTCTATTTTGCGTAAGATGCTCATCCACAGTAAGCCACCACATCCTTCAAACTCTTCAGATCGTGCTGGAACATCCTACGTATTATCCTTATCTCATCTCGTCGCATTTTCATTTGTTTGGTCCAGTTGCAGGTGGTTTAAGAGGCTGTCGATGCGCCGACGGGTAGAAGTGAAGGGTGCAATGCATATTGGATAATGGAAAGCTTGTGCAGGATGGACCTCGTAGGTTGCCAAGCTGAGTGACAATATTGAAAAATCCTGTCATCGTCACATTATTGTCTGTGTAAGAAATTCGAAATATGGCTTACCAGGTTGTTGAAGGCTGTGTAATGATTTTATGAATGTATTATTTTAATAATAGCCTCAACTGTTACACTCTGCATTAGCTAAAAAAATTGCATGTTTGTGTAACTGAAGGCAGAAGGAAGACTGGAAGGAAGGTTGGGTTTATCGTCCCGTCGACATCGAGGTTATTAGAGACGGAGAACAAACTCGGATTGTGTCAAGAATTGGGAAGGAAATCAGCCGTTCCCTTTCAAAGGAAACATCCCGGCATTTGCCTGGGGCGATTTAATGAAATCACGGAAAACTTGAGTCTGGATGGCCTGTCGCGAGTTTGAACTGTCATCCTCCCGAACGCGAGTCCTATGTGCTAATCACTGCGCCACATCGCTCTGCTGTAATTGAAGGTGGAGGAGGAATCTGAAATTGGAGGAACTAATGTGGCCGATCGGTTCTAGGCGCTTCAGTCTGGAACCGCGCGACCGCTACGGTCACAGGTTCGATTCTTTCCTCGGGCATGGATGTTTGTGATGTCTTTACGTTAGTTAGGTTTAAGTAGTTCTAGGGGACTGTTGACCTCAGATGTTAAGTCCCATAGTGCTCAGAACCCCAACTAATGATATTAGCTGCATCAGGACTTCAATCGCAATCAGTGGCGACGAGTGAAAATGTGTGCCGGACCAGGACTCGAATCCAGGATCTCCTGCTTAGTAGGTAATTGCGTTAATCGCTGCACACCCGGACACAGTGTTTGTGGCAAATGCGCAGACTATCTTGGTACTCTTCACGACTGACCCACACGTCCACCTTGTGCCACCTGTGCATAGTCCCCACCCATATCCCCCGTGTCCTCTGATTTTATACTCCCGCTGGAGGGCGAACGTAAAAGTGTATCCCCAGTGAACATTGCTGATAAATTGCACATCGAGGTGAATTAGTTACATGAAGGCGTGGTGTCTATTTTATCGAACATGTCCGAAAAAACATACGCCGTGCATTGATATAACATAGCTGCATGTTTAGTTTGTGGTAGTAGAAAATAAGTAAGATGACTGTGTAGAATGATGCATGTGTTACGCATAAGCCGTACTAGTTCCTATTACTTGTAACTGGATATTTACGTCATTGTCTGCCACTAGCGCTTCCATTTGGAGGGATCGAAGTCGCATACGGAAACCAGTGGGGTGTACGGAGGGTGGAGAAAGGGGGTGAAACGGCACAGTGACGTCTGCAGAGAGATCCGCTCTCCCTATTTTCCGGCCTGATGAATGTTTCTCTTTTATGGCGCGCCGTCGAAACGGCGATACGCCCCCGCACACGCGGGAAGCCGCAGCGTCGGCGGCGGCGGCGGCGGCGTCGGCAGCGGGTGCGGCGCCGGCGCTCGTGCGAGGAAGCTGCGGAGAGCGGGCGGCATTGTCTGTTAATGAATACACGTCCCGCGTATATATATCAGGGCGGGAGCAGCGGGGCCAGGCCGCGGCCGCTGGCGCCGCAGCCAGAGCCGCGCATTGTGCGGTTTTCCAAGGAGCGGCCGGCGGCGCACATAACAGCCAAGTTAGTTGGGCGCGGGCTGCACATTGTCAGACTTGCCGGCGCGGCTTCCTTCCACTGCGGTCGCCAGAAACTAACTTGCGGAATGCTGCCGCCGCTGGATGGATTTAGAACCTTGCCAAGTATTCCCCGCCGCAACAGAGCGACCCTGCCGGCCCGCGACACGCCGCCCGCCTGGGATATTAGCAGCAGCAGCAGCAGCAGTCGCCCCTCCACTGTACCTTACTGTCTCCGCCGTGGGACTCCCCACTGCCGTCTAAATGGACTCGTCCCACCAGCTACTCTTTACGCTAATGCCTGCTGCGTCTCCAGTCCGCTGCCTGCATAAGCCCTGATTTGTATGAGAGAAATTGGATTAGGACGGTGGCAGATGCTGGTGACAAATATGCCCTCACACAACGTATCGCAATAGTGTATCGTAACAGCAAGTACCACAAGTAAATGGAACAAATTTGTTCCCAAAACAAGATACACAGTGCATACCGCCGATATTTGCACTGCTGTGTTTTCTAAACACATCACGTACATTGCGATCCATTTAAAAACGACAAATCTGTATCTTAATATTAAAAGACAGTCCTAGGCCACAGAAAACTGTTTATTGGCTCAAAAACAACGCGTTTCATTCGCTTAAGGCATCACCATGTTAACTCATGTAATATGGGCCATTAGTCATAGAAGCGGGCCGGCCGCTGTGGCCGAGCGGTTATAGGCTCTTCAGTCCGGAACCGTGGTGCTGCTACGGTCGCAGGTTCGAATCCTGTCTCGGGCATGGATGTGTGTGATGTCCTTAGGTTAGTTAGGTTTAAGTAGTTCTAAGTCTAGGGGACTGATGACGTCAGATGTTAAATCCCATAGTGCTTAGAGCCATTTGAACCATAGCGGTGGACATTAAGATCAGCCTCAAAAACTGCAAACATGGTCCCGGGGCAAACTGCTTGTGGCCGATCCGCGCTCACACAGAGTACCGTAACAGGAGGTATCGTAAATGAAGGGGACAGATTTGTTTCCAAACAAGATACACAGTCCACACCGCCGATATTTCCACTGTCGCGCGACGGCAGTAGAAACTGCCCTTCTACTGTACTGTTCTGCCTTCGCCTCACTCCGAGCGAACTTGCGCACGAGATTATCTCGGAGTGGAGAAACAGCGAGCATGGCTCTTGATAATGTGTGAGGGCGGATCGGCCACCAGATATTTGCTGCGAGGCCATGTTTACAGCGTTTGAGCGACGCCTTACTCTGTGCTGCTATGAATCATGGCTCAAATGGCTCTGAGCACTATGGGACTTAACTTCTGAGGTCATCAGTCCCCTAGATCTTAGAAGTACTTAAACCTAACTAACCTAAGGCCATCACACAAATCTATGCCCGAGGCAGGATTCGAACCTGCGACCGTAACGGCCGCGCGGTTCCAGACTGGATCGCCCAAAACCGCTCGGCCACTCCGGCCGGTTATGACTGATGATCCATATTGCACGAGATAAAGTGAAGATGCTCTATCTGTGTAAGATGCGTCGTTTTCGAGTCAATAAGGAGCTTTATGCAATCTAGGACTGCCTTTTACTATCAATCACAATAGCAGATAGCTGTACCACAGAGCTACAATCGATAGGAATAAAACAATATTTATTGCAAAACGCTGGAATTTAACCATCTACACTTTCCAGAACCTCCTGAACGGAACTTGTTCAATTCCAGTCACCATCTGAGTTTAGGTTCTTCTTTTTCTTTCTCTCCCATTTACTCACTCACTCTAAGTATCCTTTTCTCCCTCCCGTCCCCCTTCTCTTGCTCTCAATAGCATGCAAGAAGAATGTCGGTAAACCTTCGCTGCCAATCCAGCTTCCTTTGTGTTGTCTTGATCTTTGGGAGAGACATATGTGACAGGAAGTAATACGTTTCCACACTCTTCTTCAAAACGTAACCCTCAGGAGCTCAACATTAAACGTCTCAATGATACACAACGCCTCACTGGCATCGTCGGTCACACAAGTCTATTGAATACCTCAATCCTGACGCTCTTTCTCGTACTGAAACATCCCGTAATGAAAAAACACCGCTCTTCATTGCGTCTTCTCTACGTTTTAATTAATCCAAGCTGGTGAGCGTCCGAGACTGATGCGGCGTACTCAAGAATCTGTCGAAAAAGTGTTTTGTAAGCTACTTCTATCGTGAGTGAATTACAGTTACGATTATAGTCCCAGAAAGAGATCTCATATTTTTTCGGGTCGCATAGGAACTTTTAATACGGTTATTGGCCACACTGTTGAGACTGGCGCTGTCAAATAAGCACACGAGCACTTCGCTCGCATGGCTTGGCAGCCATTCAAAGTGGAGCATCCGTTCAACACTACTGTCAAGTGCGAGTTCGCGTAGTTATTCGATCTTTGAACGCAAAAGGCGTTAAACCAGTCGAAATTCACACCAATTTACGGAATTGTATTAACAGTTGTCTATGGGTGGTAAAAAAGGTCGCAGTTGGTGCAGAGACTATACAGCCTGTCGTACTGAAATTCGCAACTGAGAAAGGAGCGGTAGGCCGTGGATTTCCGACGAGACAGTCGCGAACGTTGAGGAAATCTTGCATAAAGATCAGAGGGTCGTTCTGGATGCTCTCTGAATTTTGGTTCCTGGTGTTTCCCGAAGTGCCACAGAATCTTAATGGAAGAGTTTCAATACCGAATGTTTTTCCAAGACGGAGTACAGCCACTTAACTCTGTTGTGCGGCGCCGGAGTGGAGTACCAGAGTCGGACCTGCTGGTGGTAAAGACACCCGTCTCCGAGGCCTGCTGGTACACCGTAGCAAAGAGAAAGGTGTCTGGCGGTGTGGAAAACGCCCTGTATGCAACTGACGAGAAGCTCTCCCACTGCACTGGGCTTCGCCATACAGTAACACAATGTGGCGGTATTCCGTAACGGTGTAATTCAACATGGTCAACAGCCTTACACTAAATATGAAATCTACATATAGTTTACATTATGTACTGTAGTGAAAGATTGCTACTGTACGGTAGTGCAGTATGAACAAAGACCCCAACACAACACTAGGCACAAACCACTCTTAGACCACAAGCACACAGCAAGTAGAAACCGCTTTTTGCAAATCACAAACTAAACTGAATGGCATGCAAACAGACCTGTAGAGGGCACGGGACATCAGACACCAGGGGCATAATGTGCGTAATAACCTAGTCCGTGGTGCTAAAAATGCGGAAGATTTGAAAGTGTGTTGTGGTATTTTGCGCATAGCGGGAAATTCGTACGTTTCCGGATATGAGTTCCTGCGCTAAACTTAACCGCGTTGGCAATCTGGTGCAAGTGGTGCTGTTGGTAATTCCTTAAGCCTTGAGCAGTACGGTAGTGAACTTCTAGATTGATGCCACTGAGTTGATCGATCTTGTTCAAATCTGTCAAAGCATAAGGACAGATTTTAAGATCGAAAACATGTGAGCGCTAATACTCCGCAAGTTAACGAGTAATTACTTATTGATTATAATAGCTTTTATTTTTATTTTGGCAGTTAGCTCTCACTCGACCTCTACATCAGACTAGCGACACGTACGGTTACTCATTATCTTTGAAGTTGTTTATAACAGTACCATAAGTCGAGTCACGGTACGCATTAACTACACATGAAAGTATGTAGGTGATAAAGTTTGCCGCTTTAGAAATCTGTCCTTCTTTTTTTTTTTTTCGTCAGTCTGCTGACTGGTTTGATGGGTTCCGCCACGAATTCCTTTCCTCATTCCTCATTCCTTACCTTATCAGTCTTCATCTCAGAGTAGCACTTGCTGCAACCTACGTCCTCAATTATTTGCTTGACGTATTCCAATCTCTGTCTTCCTCTACAGTTTTTGCCCTCTACCGCTCCCTTTAGTACCATGGAAGTCATTCCCTCATGTCTTAGCAGATGTCCTATCATGTCCCTTCTCCTTATCAGTGTTTTCCACATATTCCTTTCCTCTCCGATACTGCGTACAACCTCCTCATTCCTTACCTTATCAGTCCACCTAATTTTCAACATCCGTCTATAGCACCACATCTCAAATGCTTCGATTCTCTTCTGTTCCGGTTTTCCCACAGTCCATGTTTCACTACCATACAATGCTGTGCCCCAGACGTACATCCTCAGAAACTTCTTCCTCAAATTAAGGCCGGTATTTGATATTAGTAGACTTCTCTTGGCCAGAAATGCCTTTTATGCCATAGCGAGTCTGCTTTTGATGTCCTCCTTGCTCCGTTCGTCATTGGTTATTTTACTGCCTAGGTAGCAGAATTCCTTAACTTCATTGACTTCGTGATCATCAATCCTTATGTTAAGTTTCTCGCTGTTCTCATTTCTACTACTTCTCATTACCTTCGTCTTTCTCCGATTTACTCCCAAACCATACTGTGAACTCATTAGACTGTTCATTCCATTCAGCAGATCATTTAATTCTTCTTCACTTTCACTCAGGATAGCAATGTCATCAGCGAGTCGTATCATTGATATCCTTTCACCTTGTATTTTAATTCCACTCCTGAACCTTTCTTTTATTTCCATCATTGCTTCCTCGATGTACAGATTGAAGAGTAGGGGCGAAAGGCTACAGCCTTGTCTGACACCCTTCTTAATACGAGCACTTCGTTCTTGATCGTCCACTCTTATTATTCCCTCTTGGTTGTTGTACATATTGTATATGACCCGTCTCTCCCTATAGCTTACCCCTACTTTTTTCAGAATCTCCAACAGCTTGCACCATTTTATACTGTCGAACGCTTTTTCCAGGTCGACAAATCCTATGAAAGTGTCTTGATTTTTCTTTAGCCTTGCTTCCATTATTAGCCGTAACGTCAGAATTGCCTCTCTCGTCCCTTTACTTTTCCTAAAGCCAAACTGATCGTCACCTAGCGCATTCTCAATTTTCTTTTCCATTCTTCTGTATATTATTCTTGTAAGCAGCTTCGATGCATGAGCTGTTAAGCTGATTGTGCGATAATTCTCGCACTAGTCAGCTCTTGCCGTCTTCCGAATTGTGTGGATGATGCTTTTCCGAAAGTCAGATGGTATATCGCCAGACTCATATATTCTACACACCAACGTGAATAGTCGTTTTGTTGCCACTTCCCCCAATGATTTTAGAAATTCTGCCTTATTTGACCGTAAGTCCTCCAAAGCTCTTTTAAATTCCGAGTCTAATACTGGATCCCCTATCTCTTCTAAATCGGCTCCTGCTTCTTCTTCTATCACATCAGACAAATCTTCACCCTCATCGAGGCTTTCGATGCATTCTTTCCACCTATCTGCTCTCTCCTCTGCATTTAACAGTGGAATTCCCGTTGCACTCTTAATGTTACCACCGTTGTTTTTAATGTCACCAAAGGTTGTTTTGACTTTCCTGTATGCTGAGTCTGTCCTTCCGACAATCATATCTTTTTCGATGTCTTCACATTTTTCCTGCAGCCATTTCGTCTTAGCTTCCCTGCACTTCCTATTTATTTCATTCCTCAGCGACTTGCATTTCTGTATTCCTGAGTTTCCCGGAACATGTTTGTACTTCCTCCTTTCATCAATCAACTGAAGTATTTCTTCTGTTACCCATGGTTTCTTCGCAGCTACCTTCTTTGTACCTATGTTTTCCTTCCCAACTTCTGTGATGGCCCTTTTTAGAGATGTCCATTCTTCTTCACCTGTACTGCCTACTGCGCTATTCCTTATTGCTGTATCCATAGCGTTAGAGAACTTCAAACGTGTCTCGTCATTCCTTAGTACTTCCGTATCCCACTTCTTTGCGTATTGATTCTTCCTGACTAAATCCAATGATAATCTCATTTCAGTTCAAACAAACCATTTCTATTATTTATTAACTCAGAAAAAGAATCATGCAGTTCCTCCAATATCTAAATAATGTCGCAGCATCAACAGTGTCTACCCATCAAAATTGTGGCCAAATTCAATTAATGACGTCCAGTGATCTGAATAATAGTATAATCGTACGAAATTAGCTCTTATGTTTTCGTTTTCTTCAAAGGCAAAGAAGCCGCTACAGTCGCAGGTTCGAAACCAGCCTCGGGCATGGATATGTGTGATGTCCTTAGGTTAGTTAGGTTTAATTAGTTCTGAGTTCTAGGCGACTGATGACCTCAGAAGTTACGTCGCATAGTGCTCAGAGCCATTTGAACCATTTGAAAGGCAAAGAGAAAATGTGAAGCGGTAGCCCAGCGTAGAGCCTGCGCCTAATGTCACGTATTTTTGATTTTCAAATGTTAAAAAAACAGAAGATGTTTTTCCAGTTCCTTGGTAAGAGGAAGGACTCGCTCTCTGTTAATGGACGAGAGTAGACGCACGTTATTTTAGAGCGTATTCGGCGGTCACCATTTTGGTTGTGAGAATAATAAGAAAGTCTGAATGAGATTTTCACTCTGCAGCGGAGTGTGCGCTGATATGAAACTTCCTGGCAGATTAAAACTGTGCGCCCGACCGAGACTCGAACTCGGTACCTTTGCCTTTCCCAGGCAAGTGCTCTACCATCTGAGCTACCGAAGCACGACTCATGCCCGGTACTCACAGCTGTACTTCTGCCAGTATCTCGTCTCCTACCTTCCAAACTTTACAGAAGCTCTTCTGCGAACCATGCAGAAAGTTTGGAAGGTAGGAGACGAGATACTGGCAGAAGTAAAGCTGTGAGTAGCGGGCGTGAGTCGTGCTTCGGTAGCTCAGATGATAGAGCACTTGCCCGCGAAAGGCGAAGGTCCCGGGTTCGAGTCTCGGTCGGGCGCACAGTTTTAATCTGCCAGGAAGTTTCAGAAAGTCTGAATTTTTGATGTGCATCGAAGGAAGAATATAGTATTATTTTACCAGTGAAAATTTGTATCAGTCATTATTCCAAGTAGTACTGTAGCCTAAGGAAAACCAAGAAGCCCACCTGTGTACTTTGGAGTTATCACGAAGATCCAATTACAACAATATAAAGGTGAAACGTCCCCTTTTTTAGAAATATTATACATGACTGTGCTTAAACTGATACACAATATTTTTAGCGCAACGCAATCTGACTTTCAAAAATCCCTACAAAAGAATGGCCCTGACTAACATTAACCTATACGTTTCACAAATCACTTACCTCACAAAAATCTTGGTTACTCGAACTACTGCAATACAGCGAGCGCCACTACTGCCAGCTAAATAAAAGATTGAAACTACGGAAGGCACTAACTACTGATAGGCATAGTTAGCAAAGGAAAGATTTTAATAGAGAACAAACACTGTATTTACCCTAATAGTCATCAAAAGTCACAATATATACATATATCAGTTCATGACATCCAGTCTTACAAATTTCAAAACTCCGCCATTTCTCTCCCCACATCCACCACTGCTGGCGGCTCACCTCCAACTGTGCAACGCTACGCGCTGTTCACATCCAGCTGCCCAACACTACAATGGCAGACAACAATGCAAACTAGCCACAGACTGCACACAGCACAGCCAGTGATTTTCATACAGAGCGCTACGTAACGTTGCCAATAAGAAAACATAAACAGCCTACTTACATAGCCTCCATGCACCCCACAAAAATTTTTACAAATTGTTTTGGGCAGTGGCCAATAATGATTTGATAAAATTTGTCATAATTACAATAACAAAGATATCAAATGCACACACTTATTGATACAATGTTGGTCAAATGCTACAATTTTCTCACAGTCCGTAAAGACAGTCCTGATCATTCATCACAGTAAAATTCCAGTGTTTTTCTCAAAGTCTGGGCAGTAAAAAAAATGCACACGGAAGTAGTGGATTTCCATGCAGTCTTGAAGAAGTAGTGTTGTCCTTCCAATGGAAAGACAGTGCTGACTCTTGACATGCAGACAGGTAATGGGCCACAACAGAGCAAACCCACCGCAGAGTCAGTCGAAGTTTTGAAGAATGCTGGTAGGTAGGTCATCACAGAGTAGGCCCACTGTAGTCCTGGTAAAGATTACGGTATTGGTGGGCCATCAAACGTGCAGACCCACTGTAGTCCTTGTAGAAATAATGGTACTGGTGGTCATCAGAGGTGTAGACCCACTGTAGTTCTTGTAGAAACAATGGTATTGGTGGGTCATCAAAGATGCAGACCCACTGTAATCCTTGTAGAGATGGCCAGCAGCCATCTGTTGCGACTGTGCAGGTGCACAATCACCATCAAAGAGTCTTGCGGAGAATATATCAAGTCCATAAACCACCACTTGCCCACTCACAAAAAATTTGTTTGAAATGTCCTTAGAACCAGCAATGCTGTTGTCCAGTCCCTTGCTGAATTATTAACACATGTGCAAACACTAACAGTCCTTACTTCTCACATATTGTCCATATACTATGACCAACAGAAACGTGTGCAGCGAAGTGGAACTTACAAGTTAATAATATGATGAACTGGTGTCAATTACAATTTTATAACATAAGAGTACAATTACAAAGGTACAAAATACATCATTAAAGAACATAAGAATACAGATAACATTTGTAGTAATATGGGCTTTACAAAAGAATCGAAATAACATATACATCAGTGTTACAGGAATTATGACATAAGTGAATATATAAAATAATGAGAATAGTTTTCGAAACATTAATTTCACACATGAGCATTAAAATAGAACAGAATAAATAATGTCTAAACATCTTTACAAAGAAAATAACATAGTATTTGAAAAATTCTACAACATAAATCTTATTAGCTAAACACATAAAGACAGGAAAAAGACAAATACACAAGGATACATAAACACATAGCGGAATAATACGAAAGGAAAGACAGGGTTCGTTTTCAGGGTAGCATTTGGTACTGCAGTCCAACCCAAAACTTCATTCCATAGATCTTACGTCCCATTTCAATATTTGTTTCCACCAAAAAAATCCTGCTTTCTGTATTTATATGTTCACATATTTCTTACAAAAATAGTTTTTCTCCACTGTGCACTACTTTTTTGGCCAAACCATTTTCTTACAGCTTCTCAGTGCATTTATTTCAATTCATCATAGTTAGTTTCTTATATAGTCTACCCCCTCTTAAGCTAACTTAAATCTACTGAGCTCAGATATATATACCAAGGGACGAGGCAATGCAGCAGCACATAACAAATTAACGCAAACAGCAAGGACAAAAAAATACAAATTTACAAAGTAAGCAACAATATTACAACTAATATAAGGCAATGAGCAGCAAACAAGAAAAATAAATCAGTAGTAATCTGGCTTAGCAGAGTAACACAAAGTCAAATTCAGTAACACTATGCCTGGCAAACAGCAGCAGCAAATGAAGTAACTTACATCTAAACATGACATATCTCAAGCAGAAAAAATGTTACAGTAAAAATGGCCATGTTTAATACCTATGTCACATCTTAACACTAGGGTGATGCATCACGAGAACTTACGCTAGCAGATAAGTTACCAAATCGTAAAAAAATTATTTATGCAATTCCTGTGAAGGGAAATGTCTATTTATGTGCCCTCATTTTCTTGGAAGTAGATCATAAATTTATAATTGACTGGATCTGTAGGCATAAAATAACTGTATTAGTACATCTATTAAATTTTATTTTAACCAATGCTGCAGTGCAGCTAGAAACTAGATATTAAACAAAATGAGTAAATAGATAAATAAAGCAAGCCATATGGCATTTCTCTCAACTAGCAAGACAATAGCTGTGAAATGTTTCTCATCGTTTCATTAGGCATTTTAGTATATATCATAAATCAAGAGCTCCACAGTGTAATCATATGTTTTCAATTTCGACCTTGTCGTTTTTGCGATGCTTTCTACAAAGGAATGTCAATAGAGAGGATAATGGCCTCTTTTTTTATCCACCTGTGCCTCTGAAAGGCACTCACTAATGACTTCTTTCCAGGCGACTGTCGCCCATCTGGGTGTCCACGACGCATTACATGAAGGTCATTTTACTTTCTTACCGAAATATTTACGACCCCAGTTCGCACAACAGTGACAGTCTCACATTAAACATTTCACAGGTCGAGAATTTGCTTTGCAAATGTGTAGAAACAAAATCCTATGAATATAACAGTGTCCAAAAAATTTTCAGTGGCATTGTGATACATTCACACATGTACACACATTTCATAATTCTAAATTACGATTCTTGGTTTCCAACATCCTTTTCCACAAATCAGAGTCCCTAACCACTACTCATTATTCCTTACCTCATTATACATGTACATATTCATCGACACTTCGTCAATATTTCATCATGAGAAGTACGTAGCATAATAAACATTCCTCAACAACATAATACACATCGTCGTCGTAATAATAACATCATAACACCTCACTCAAATCTCAAAAACGTCGTAGCTTTCTGCAATAATTTCAAACGCTAAAAAATATTCTCTGCTCGTTTCAATAGTGTCATCTACCTCAAACCAATAAACGGTTTTACATGTGAAATGTGGTGTAAACCTTTACTCTTCCTAGCACGCAGAGTTTCAACTTCAACGCAATTATCATGTGGTATACGTCAAATTCTGTAAGGTCCATTGTAAACTAGAAAGAATTTGTGACTCAAGTGTTTCTTCTTATGTGACAATGAATGAGCTTTAATTAGAACTTTCTGACCAATATATAATTTCTTTGCATTTGCTTTACCGTGTAGTTTTCTCCTTTTGTCTGCTGCAGATTTTATATTTTTAAGAGCCAAATCAATTATGTCTTTGCGTCGAAGTTTACGTGTATTCGGGAAAGGTACAAACTCTCTGATTCTGTTCGGTGGTTCTTCATTCTTCGGTACAAGAGTAGGTGGTAAAACAGTGGAGTCATGAGGCATTTCATTCAGCACATTTTGAAATAAGTGTAAATATCTGTCCCAATGCTGATGCTTTCTGTGACAATAAAGTCTGCAAAGCTTATTGATTTCTTTCATAATCTGTTCAGACGGGTTACAATGTGGTGAGTACAATGAAATAAAAACAGGTTTGATTTTATGATTCTGAAGCATGCGTGACCAAACAGCAGATCTGAATTGCGGTCCGTTGTCTGAAATGACTTTACTAATGTGTCCAACTTCACGTAAGAAATTTTTAACAAAGGCGTTGGATACAGACCGTCCAGTGGCTTTACGTAACCATGTGAAAGAAACAGATTTTGAACTAAGTTCAACAGCGACTAGAACGTACGAAAATCCATTAGATGTTGTGACAAGCGGTCCCAAGAGATCAACAGCAGCAAATTCTTTAAATTTAGAAGAAATAATAGGAAACAACGGAGCACGATGTGAGATAGTAGATGGTTTCGCCTTTTGACAAAGTTTACAAATAGACAAGACTCTTCGAATTCTCTTTTCCATATTGTTAAAATAACAAGTCGTCCGAAGAATATGATAACATTTTCGTGGACCAAAATGTGCATAGTTGAAATGAATGTACCAATTGAGCTTATTAACAAAATTGTCTGGAATGCAAAGTACCCATAGCTTGTCATCAACAGTGCAGCGTTTGAAGAGTATGTTGTATCTAACCAGGTAATAATGCCGAATCTGAGTGTGTGTCTTTTCATGCCATTTACTTTTGATGTCTTTCCAAATCGGATCTTTATCTTGTTCATGAGCAATGTCCTTTAAAGATGTGGTGATGAAGTTTTCCAAGGCGACTTTCTGAATGTAAAGAATACTGAAATTTTTCTCGAGGTTGCCTTCTGTGTTACTTTTCTCAAGCCCAGCCGGTGCGCTTGACAGTGCGTCGGCAACGATGTTCTCCTTGCCGGGAATGTAGACTATTGTGAAGTGGAATTCTTGCAGAAACAATGCCCAACGTTTTAACCTGTCATGATTTAATTTTGAAGACATGAGAAATTGTAATGCACGATGATCACTGTATACTTTTACGTGTTTACCAGAAAGAAAGAAACGGAATTTGTTAAATGCCCAAACGATGCCTAAAGCTTCTAATTCAGTAACGGAATAATTTTTTTCAGATTTTGTTAGCACTCGGCTAGCAAAAGCAATGGTTTTCTGAACAGTAGTGTCATTTTCTATGGCTTCTTGAAATAAATGGGCACCAAGACCTACTTTAGAAGAATCTGTGCTAAGGCAGAAATCTTGTGGCATATCTGGATGAGCTAGTATTGGCGCATTAAGTAGCGATTCTTTCAAAGAATTGAATTACAACTGTGCTTGTTTGTCCCAGTTTCAAATAGTATTTTTTCCAGTGAGAGAACAAAGTTTTGGTGTGACAACAGTTTGCATATTCAGAAAACGACGGTAAAAATTTACGAGACCTAGAAAACAGCGGACTTCTTTTTTTGTGGATGGAACTGGAATGGCTCTGATTGCTTCTAACTTTTCAGGATCCGGCTGAATGCCTTCAGAAGAAATAATATGTCCCAAAAACCTCACTTTTGACCTACCGAATTCAGACTTTTCCAAGTTAACTGTAATTCCAGATTCGGCAAAAATACGTAACAAACTGTTGAGGATGCGATTATGTTGTTCCCATGAAGCTTCTGCTATTAGAATATCGTCCACATATAAGGTGATGTGACGTTTTAAGGACCCAGGCAATATGGAATTTAGCCCGTGAATGAATGCTGCCGAAGAAATGTTCAAAACAAAAGGAAGTTTCCGAAAATAATAACAAACGCCGAAACAAAGGAAAGCTGTGTATTTTCTACATTCTGGATGAAGTTAGATCTGATAAAAGCTGGATCTGAGATCAATGGAAGACAACACTTTTACACCATTAACATTTTGAAGAAGTTCTTCCAACGTTTGCGGCCTGCCTGTTTCAGGAATAATGATAGTATTGATTTGTCTCGAATCTAAGACAAGCCTGATCGATTCATTTTTCTTCTCAACAACATGTAATGGATTGGTGTATGAGCTTACTGCAGGCTCAATAATGCCCTCGTCAAGCATAGATTGTATTTCTGTTCTAACACGGTCCCTATAATGTGCTGGAATTACGTATGGTCTAACACAAAATTTAGTATGCTCACGAACACGAAATTGGTATTGAAATCCCTTGATTGTTCCTGTTTTGTGAGTAAAAACTGTGGAATGTGCTTGTAAAATCTCAAAAAGGTCCTGCCTATCACTGTCATTACAATTGTCAATTGTTTGAATTTTATTCTGAATTAACTCATTAATTTCAAATATGCCGTACATATCATCCCTGTCAGTACTTGCAGAGTGATTGTTAGTGTCTAGTTCCGCAGAAAATTCCGAACTTTTGTCTAACAGAAGGTAAAGCCGATTAATTTCCTCGTCATGGTTTGAGAGCCAATCTTCAAATTTCAAAGCTATTGACTTACCTTCTTTCTCTAAACTTATTTCAGCATCGTGAAAGTTTCAGATTGCTTTGTATTCATTCAAAAAGTCTACTCCCAGTATAATTTCCGTCGACAATAATGGAACAATAAGAAAGTTCATAGAGAAGCTGTGGCTTTGACAAAAGAATTCTAAGTTGGTTTGTTGGCGTACATCTACACTTTTTCCAAAGATTGCACCTTGTAATTTAATCTTACGTAACGGAAGTGTGGGGCAATCGTTCGATTTGTTACATTTCCAAAAGGCTGTTTCGCTAATTACTGAAATGGGACTCCCAGAGTCAAGTACTGCCGTAAATTTTACGTCATTTACTGTAATGTGAATGACAGGATATGCAATGTTGTTCTGTTTTACGTCGTGTTCCTGGAGTAAGATGTCCCTAATGTCTTCCATTTTTACGTAATTACTAGCTACGGCAGCTGCGTCGTCAGTTTCATACGTACGTTTCGTGGCTGCCAGCGGTATGAGTCATTGCCTGTTGTCTCTTTGTTGGCGCGCGTCGTCATTGGAATTTGGAGACCTAACTCCTACAAATTCACCTTGTCGAGAGGGCCCTGCTCTGTTTGAATCCCGCCAGTTCTAATGCAATTCAGGTCTGTCGTTACGATCATATCGTCTGTCGTCATGTCGGTAGATTCCATAGTTTCTTTCTTATCGGTCACGTGGTGGAGAATTTCTCCCTGAATCGTAACTGCGCTCTGGACCGTTGCGTCTAAAGTTATTCTGTCTCCCTTGATAATATTTATTTTGGTTCCCATATTGACTGTTTCTCTGATTGTCTCTGTGATAGTCATTACCGCGGAGAGGTGATCTTTCCCTGTAATTATTACTACGCTGCCAACGGTTGTCATACGGGTGGTGTCTGTTTTGGTCACGATATGTGTTGTGAGAATAGCCTTGTCGTGTCCAGTTATTATTTCTTTCATCGCGGAATTGTGACGGATGTGACCTGTAATTGTTGTGCTCCTGTTTTCGCGTCCTGCGATTGTCAGTGTCAATTTCTAATTCTTGTAAGAGTCCCTGAAAAGCTTCAATGTCGTCTTTGCAACGTCCTGCCAAAAATAATATGTCGTAAATGTTCAGGTAACTTGATTAAGCAAATGCGGATGAGTTCTGAGGGGCTGCATGGGTTTGACAGGTACTGATTCATGTGCAACATGTCTTCAAAATATTTCACAAGACTGGAAAATTCAGATTGTTCGAAATGTTTCATCATTATGATGCTATGTTTTACTCGGTCTTGTGTAGCTTGAGGCCAATATGCTGAGAGGAAGGCATGATGAAATTCTCCTTCACTGTGACAATCGTGAATGACCGATCGCATTCTTACAGCTGGTACATTCTCTAAGTAGCCACTCATAAATTCTAATCTGTGTTCTAACGACCAGTTGGGAGGAAAACAATGAGAGAATGGATGGGGCCATGCTTGTGGATGAATGTCGTTGCCAGAATTCTTAAATGTTTTGAATTTACGTGTAGTAATGAACAGCTTATAGTCAAAATCATCATGTCGGTAAGTCGCATTTCGGTCATTGTTACTTCGTTTCGGCGGTTCCATCTCAAAATTCGATGTACCTTGCCCATTTCTTTCATAATTTCCGAAGTGTCCTGTGTTATTATTTTGTGGTTGTTCCGTATTTCTATGTCCCTCTTTCCATACTGGGGCGCAAGTGTCCTCTGAAATATGTAATTCTTGTATTACTTGTGCCAACTGATCTTGTACTTCCCGGATTTCTCTTTTGTACTGTGTATTGATTTGATTTTGATTTTGTTTGAATTTTCTAATTTGTTCATACTCTTCAGTGTCAGTTAAAGCTACAGGTCTTGTGTCATTCAGATCATCATCTACCTTTGTAGATAAGTTAGTGAACTGATCTGAAAGTTCGGCTACTTTATCCGATAGTGAAATTATTTCCTCTGTGTGTTTTTCTGAACCAAGTTTCAGAGTGTCCATTTGTGTTGAAATCGTATCTACTGTGTCCTTTAAGTTTTCCTAAGTTTTTGCAAGTTGCGTAACCGAATCGGTAGATGCAACTGAGTCAATTTTGGCTTGCAAGGTCTCATGATTTTCATGAACAATAATTTGCAGTTCTTTTATGGCTGCTTCGTGATTTTGTAATGCATTTTCATGACGCGAAAAAATAGGTTGGAAATGCTCACAAATTTGTGTTTTTACGTCATTACAGACTTTTACGCATTTCGATTCAATGTTATGTAACTCAGTAGTTAAATCTTCACGTGTTTGTTCAAGTGTGGTGTCTAACTTCCGAAGATTTTGTTCCATTGTGTCTAACTTTTGAAGATTCTGTTCCATTGTGTCTAACTGTTGCTGTGTTTGTCTCTGGTGTTGTTGCATTGTGTCTAACTTTTGAAGCTTTTGCTGTGTTTGTCTCTGATTTTGTTCCATTTGTTGCATTAATTGCAATAATAATGTATTAGTGTCTGGAATGTATTTCTTCTCTGCTTTTTGGCAGTGCATTTTCACCGGCAACATTCACGTTTTGACAAGCAGAAAATGTGTCTTGATTTATTAGAGAAAACGGTGAGGACCCAAAACCTGAGTCTACAGTATTTGCAATATTGTGTTCTGTCATTTCGGATTCCTGAGGCGAGCTGTTGCCGAGCGATCGATCGATAATGATTCCCTGTTCACTAACTGTTTCACTGCCTACACCATTGTTTGCAGCCAGCTCCATTTCCCTATGCACAATTACCAAATTACTACTTTGAGCATTAGTTAATTCATTACTCTGCGGCGCTAACACACTGCTTTTGTCTTCACTGTCATTTCTCAGTTTACTTTGAAGCCTAGTATTACGTTTTTCACACGCCGTTATTGTCACAATATTTCACATGACAACACAGAAAAGCACAATTTGAAGAGCAAAATAACAAAACACATTAACATAGCATTGAAAATAATATCTAGTTAACTGCAAGCGCAGCTGCGAAATACTTGGAGCAAATCTACATGCATGCCACAACTGTGTACGACAATGAAAAACTACAACTACAAAGGAAATTCTCTCTATAATTACGCGCTAGCAATAAACAAAAGCTACACTAATTACACAAACTACAAGAAAAGATCAGAAGATTCCAGTGAGGTATCCTCGGCTAAGGGTCGACATATGAAACGTCCCCTTTTTTAGAACAATTATACGTGACTGTGCTTAAACTGACACACAATATTTTTAGCGCAACGCAATCTGACTTTCAAAAATCCCTACAAGAGAATGGCCCTGACTAACATTAACTTATCCGTTTCACAAATCACTTACCTCACAAAAATCTTGGTTACTCGAACTACTGCAATACAGCGAACGCCACTACTGCCAGCTAAATAAAAGATTGAAACTACGGAAGGCACTAACTACTGATTGGCATAGTTAGCAAATGAAAGATTTTAATAGAGAACAAACACTGTATTTACCTTAATAGGCATCAAAGATTTTTTTACCCATTTACAGGCATAGCTTAGCTTATGGTGCTTGTCCGACACGCCGGATAATTTCATAAGAAACATTAATCAAAATTCCAATTGCAGATTAGCTCTTTATTATTTTCTTATCTGCTCTTAATTAATTTCATTATTTCCATATATCTAAATTTTATTTTGTATTATATTATAAAGTGGCGACAAGTGACAGGAACGATATGTAGTGGGCAAAACAGTGAGAACTAGTGTTGTTAAGACAATGAATATACATGTATGTTATTAATTTCTTTATGGTCCATGGACTATGATGACAATAATGTAATACTGGAAAAATACTGAGCAACAAATTAGAAGCAAGAAGACAACAATAGCAAGAGAACACAACTAAAATTACAACAGAGGGAAGTATCAGTGACAAGACGACAATAAGGTAGGAGAGTATACGTACCTAGTAGACCTATTAGAATCCAACCACCTATTTCCTAACATCCAGAACCTAAAGCTTCAGAGGCTAAAGCAATTGCAATCAAGTGGAGAGAATGAAATTTTTTATCAGTAGGAAAAGCATATTGAGTGAACAACAATTGAGATTACAATTACATATAGCTATACATGCATTCTGTCACTTGAGAAATAGCGCGGAAGTAAAATCCGTCCGCAGCTCGTGGTCGTGCGGTAGCGTTCTCGCTTCCCGCGCCCGGGTTCCCGGGTTCGATTCCTGGCGGCGTCAGGGATTTTCTCTGCCTCGTGACGACTGGGTGTTGTGTGCTGTCCTTAGGTTAGTTAGGTTTAAGTAGTTCTAAGTTCTAGGGACTGATGACCATAGATGTTAAGTCCCATAGTGCTCAGAGCCATTTGAACCAAGTAAAATCCAAACAGTGAAAATATTAACTTTGGTAACTGCAGACACGTACTGATTTTCATAATGGATGTACAAAACGCTAGTGAAAAGTCATTTCAAAATCAAAATACCAGTGTAGTAGGCTTACTTTTGCAAAACGTAGTAATGAGTGGTTTGGAACTGTCAAGCGGTGATTATTGGGATGCTGTGCGCGACATGCCATTGTTGCATTCGACGCCCGTGAATACGGAGCGTTTCATTACAAGCAACACGTTGATTACAGTCTACGAAATTAATGACACCTCAAGACAAAGGAATATTTTTAATTGAAGTAGTACGCGAAGTACAGACGCAGATGCTAACAGGCCTAGGGCAGAAGTGACCAGGGAAGATATACGAGCCGTATTTCGAGTCTTAAGAGAAATGATACAGACAGACAATGAACGCAATGAAAACGGACTTGAATTCGAAAATGTCGAGTTTATAGTCCAGTGTGAACACATTAAATTAAAAAATGTTGAGTTTAGAGACAAATTTGAACACAGTAAATTCAAAAATATCGAGTTTAGAAACAATACAAGCAGACATGAACACAATAAATTCAAAGATGTCGAGATGAGACACAATACAGACATTACTGATATGAAAGCAGACATGACCATAGTAAAGACCGTGATCGAGAAGGTAAATACAAACATGACACACATGTCAGGTGAAGTAAAAAATTTGCCCACGGAACTCAACAAGCTGGATGCGAAGTTCACACAGCAGATTCCGAAAATCTCCATGAAGGTGTATAGGAAAATTAACGAACAAGTACAAATTTCAGTTCACGATATCAGTGAGAAATTAAAAAAATATAGTGGAAGAGAAATTTGAAACTCTAACACGCGCGAATGGACAGGAGCTATCCGGAATCAGATAAACGCAGGATAATTTACAGGTAATGCAAGAGAAAACGCAGGTTAACATGGATAATGTACAACCAGAAGTAGCAAAGTTGCATTATTTCTGCGATGACTTACCAAAAAAAGTAGAGAAAATCGCAGTGGAGATAGAATTACTTAAGTTAGAACATAAAAGAATTAACTCGGATATTATGCAACTTTACGAATCAGTAAAGCATAATACAAAAGATGAAAATACAACGTTCGCGGAAAAATGCGTACGCGAACAGCGTACTTACGTGGAAGCGGCAAAGGAAGTAATGGAAGACAAGGAAGAAGAAATTTTAAAACGTGCAGAACATGATACAAACAGGTATAACAAAGTTCAGTGCACGAAATAGTTAGCAAACGAAGTACGGTAATGTCATCGCCGGGGGCGGTGAGCGTAGCTATAAACAGCCGTCCGTCAGTGAGAGAATTCAGTGGCGCGGACAACAATGCCCAACTCACGGCGCGCGAACACATGCCGACGCGCGACGCGTGCAATGAGCAAAACTTTTATGAGACAGATATGTCATCACCGCATGTAAATGCTGTTCCATCCTGCTGGTTAGCGTTATTAATGGACGAGAGTTTAATAAAACACCGACAGTTTCCTGTACTTTGAAAGGAAACAAAACGAACGCACCCGGCAGTGTTTGTCCGAGCCTTTAGGAATGTTCTGCCTAGTACTTGGGCAGAAGCTCAAAAGATCAATTATATGGTAGGGCACACAGAAGGCGACGCCCTTTTGTAGGATACAGAGATGTCGGAACTCTGCGAGGCATATGATCAATTTGAGAACCCATTTTTAGATAATTACTGGTCAACAGCTATTCAGGAGAGATTAAGACGAGAGGTATTCAACCCATTATCATATCATCCAAAATTCAGGGGGATAAGAAAATATTTTGAAGCATATATAAACAAGACCCTCTACTGGAATTATCCGCTATCTCATGTTGATGTATAGAAAATCTTAAAGAACAAATTGCCAGCAAATGTTACAGAAAAATTAGTAACCATTCCCGAATATGATTTCGAGTATTTTCTCTCAGTGCTCGACCCAATGGATCTAATTAATGAGGATGGGCAAGCTATGCCTAGGAAACTATAATGGTCGTGTGCGTCATGGCAACCTTATGCATTGCCGGGCCACAACGGAAACCAGTACAGTCGGTTTACCTGTCAGCCACAAGGTGACCGAAGGTACGAAAATAAATTTCAGCCCCATCAGTACGGTAATGGCCGAGGTAGGAGAAATTCGACAGAAAACTCTGATACACGGCGACAAGGAAATGCAAGTTACCAGGATCGGAATGTGGATCACAGGATTCAAAGCGACAACCGGTAGCCCATTCAGTAAAACCGAAACAACCGGCACACGAACTGACGAGCACGCAAACCTACAGTAAAAGTGACGGCAGAAAATGAAACAATATTTTACCGCTCCCAGGAAATAAAATAATCGGTCATGACTAACCAGTAATTTAAGAACAGATTGTCAAGAGGAAGAAGGTAATGAACTGACAGTTCGCCATAGTAATAATACTAGCGACAATAACACTAACATGAACAGAAATAGCAAAGAGGCAGTAGACAATGAAACAAGCTTACACATACAGCGTATCTGTAATCAATTTTTATGGTATGATAAGGAAGCAGAAATGAAAGATTTCTTCACTGAAGAAAAAGAAACAACACGAAAGGTAAGTGAAATTATTCAAGCAACTATAAAATTAAAGGTGGGAAACGTAGATATACCAGTTGTTTTGGATACTGGCTCATCAATAAGCCTGATGTCAACCAGCTTGTTTGAAGAGAAAGCGCAGGAAGTAAATGTACCTACGCTACCTGTAGAGAACTCTAGGATGATAACGGCGATGGAAAGTAAACTAAAGTTATAAAATTACAGGCCAGTATACTCATTGGCATATGTGGTGTAATTCTACAGCGTACTTTCTTGTTGGTAGACAAATTTATAGTGGTATGGAGGTGCTCAGAAGGTATGGGGTAAAGATAGACATCGGCAGTGGGGAATGTCAGTTTCACGTAGGAGAACGCACAATGACAGTAGACTTGACAAGAACTACAATGACAAATCAGACTAGGCAGACACCTGACATTAGTGTTAAACTTATCTACGCTCAAATCTTAATGGTAGATGGAATAAGACATGATGATGTGGATAGAGAGGTCCTCAAGGAACAAATAGTAGACAATAAAATAAATAAATCCACTGGTCTTAACAGTGAAGAGTGAAGTGAATTGACAAAAGGAATCTTTAAGTATCATAGCATTTTCGTAAACAGCCCAGTGTTATTCTGGAATATGAATATAAAATGGAAGTGTACCCACATGAAACTTATTGGAAAACGTCATATGGCATTCCTTGGGCAAAGAAAAGTATCAGCAAGACAAGAAATAGAGCTTTTGATTAGATGGAAGGTTACTGAGACATCAGACTCACCTTATTGCAGTCCAATTCTCCTAGTTGGTAAAACTGATGGAATGGTACAGTCGGTGTTATACACGAGAGAAATAAACAAAATCATCTTTCCTATAAGAACAAGGGCAGATAATTTAGATGAGCAGTTATTAAAGTGTCATGGCGTTAAGTACTTAACATTCCTAGATTTAAAGTCATCATACTGCCTAATTTTATTACATAAAGAGAGTAGAAAGTATACAGCTTTCATAAATGCTGGAAGGAGCTACCAGTTTAGGGTACTACATTTCGGATTGAATGTGACTGCTGGTGTATTTATTGAAGAATTAGATAGAGTACTTGGACTGGAATTGCTTAGCCACATTGCACTCTATGTTGGTGACCTGTTAATTGCGACCCAAAGATGGAATGAACATGTACGTGTTTTGGAAAATGTTTTTGAAAAATTTGTCGAATACGGTCTCACAGTTAACTTTAAAAAGTCCGAATTCAGAAAAGACAAAATATAATTCTTAGGGCATATCATTTCACCAGTAGGAATTGTAACCGACCCCAGTAAACTAGATACGATACGCAATATCCCAACACCATACACAAAGAAACAACTAAAAGCTTTTCTGGAACTGGCCTCGTTTTTTAGGAAATTTCTCCCACAACAATTGTTGAACAGTAGTTCACTGTTAAACTTACTGCATAAAAACCACACTTGGTTGTGGACTAAAGAATGCGAAAATTATTTTCAGCTGATTAAGCAGGCGCTGACTAACGCACATATTCTTAAACATCCAGATATGGAGCTGGATTTCTGTTTAAGCATGGATGCTCGTTATCAGGGCTTGGTGCGCATCTGTTTCAAATAACAAGAAAGGATGGTAAAGGAGACGTCAATATAATCAGTTTTGTTAGTAGAAACCTAACAGAATGTGAAAGATCTATTCTCAACTGAGTTAGAAGCGTTAGCGGTAGTTTCGGCGTTTCGCAAATTTCAGTATTACCTTTGGGGAAAACATACTAAAGTTTACTGTGATCATCAAACTTTGTTGATATTACATAAGAGAACAGCGAGGTGGTGCATGTATGTTCCAGAGATTGATTTTGAAATAGTGTGCATTAAAGGGGAACACAGCGTTTTGTCAGATGCACTATCACCGTTACCCCAAGGTCTCACTGATTTCCACGAATTAGAAGAACAAACATCAGATTTCAGGATACTTTTAATAAATGATGGAATTTTTAAACTATATAATATCAAAATGTACACAAACATGCAATGCCTGCAGGAAGAAGACCCGAGATGGAGCAAGGTAATAAAAAATTTGCCGTCTAGAACACATGAACATTTAGAGTAGTATTACGTTATACATAATGGCGTACTTTTTCATAGAAAAAATCGACGAATGGATAAGTGGTGTGTGTGCATATCTCAGGAATATGTGGACAACTTAATTCAACACACGCACCGCATATGGGGACACTATGGCGTGCTAAAGTTTGCTGCCAAAACTTCTACGTATTGTTATTTCCATAAATTGAGGCGACATATAGAGCAGGATATCAGACGCTGTGCGGTTTGTCGAAAGGCCAGGCATCAGAATAGGACATGTCTTAGTGAACCACGCCCAACAATACCAAAGCAACCAAGGGATCTTGGATCTATTGACGCTGCAAGACCTTACCCCCAAGCTCAAGGGGGGTCAAGTAGATTGTAGCCCTGTATGATGTTTTTAGTAAGTATCTCTAGCTATACACAGTCAAAACAAGTAGGTCTGGAACGATTATAAGGCGATTTCTAGAAGACTAAATAAAACGCATTGAGAAACCCCGTGCAGTACAAACTGATAACGCATCAAATTTTACAGGTGGACAATGGAAATCAGCTTTGAAATCACAAAACATACTTCATATTTTACTATCCAAATTCCATCCGGAAACAAAGTACCGTTGCACGATGCTTTCGTAAATTTAATATATTTATCCGGACATATATACCACAGAATCAAAAGAAATGTATAGAATACCTCGGTCCATTTCAGCGTGTTGTAAATCACCTACCACACTCATCAACAGGGTGCACACTGGCCGAGGTTATGTTTGAAAAAGCGGAACTACACTCCTGGAAATGGAAAAAAGAACACATTGACACCGGTGTGTCAGACCCACCATACTTGCTCCGGACACTGCGAGAGGGCTGTACAAGCAATGATCACACGCACGACACAGCGGACACACCAGGAACCGCGGTGTTGGCCGTCGAATGGCGCTAACTGCGCAGCATTTGTGCACCGCCGCCGTCAGTGTCAGCCAGTTTGCCGTGGCATACGGAGCTCCATCGCAGTCTTTAACACTGGTAGCATGCCGCGACAGCGTGGACGTGAACCGTATGTGCAGTTGACGGACTTTGAGCGAGGGCGTATAGTGGGCATGCGGGAGGCCGGGTGGACGTACCGCCGAATTGCTCAACACGTGGGGCGTGAGGTCTCCACAGTACATCGATGTTGTCGCCAGTGGTCGGCGGAAGGTGCACGTGCCCGTCGACCTGGGACCGGACCGCAGCGACGCACGGATGCATGCCAAGACCGTAGGATCCTACGCAGTGCCGTAGGGGACCGCACCGCCACTTCCCAGCAAATTAGGGACACTGTTGCTCCTGGGGTATCGGCGAGGACCATTCGCAACCGTCTCCATGAAGCTGGGCTACGGTCCCGCACACCGTTAGGCCGTCTTCCGCTCACGCCCCAACATCGTGCAGCCCGCCTCCAGTGGTGTCGCGACAGGCGTGAATGGAGGGACGAATGGAGACGTGTCGTCTTCAGCGATGAGAGTCGCTTCTGCCTTGGTGCCAATGATGGTCGTATGCGTGTTTGGCGCCGTGCAGGTGAACGCCACAATCAGGACTGCATACGACCGAGGCACACAGGGCCAACACCCGGCATCATGGTGTGGGGAGCGATCTCCTACACTGGCCGTACACCACTGGTGATCGTCGAGGGGACACTGAATAGTGCACGGTACATCCAAACCGTCATCGAACCCATCGTTCTACCATTCCTAGACCGGCAAGGGAACTTGCTGTTCCAACAGGACAATGCACGTCCGCATGTATCCCGTGCCACCCAACGTGCTCTAGAAGGTGTAAGTCAACTACCCTGGCCAGCA
Source organism: Schistocerca piceifrons (assembly GCF_021461385.2). Lineage (NCBI taxonomy): Eukaryota > Metazoa > Arthropoda > Insecta > Orthoptera > Acrididae > Schistocerca > Schistocerca piceifrons. Next base: position 155,183,410 of record NC_060141.1, read on the forward strand.
AGATCTCCGGATCTGTCCCCCATTGAGCATGTTTGGGACTGGGTGAAGCGTCGTCTCACGCGGTCTGCACGTCCAGCGCGAACGCTGGTCCAACTGAGGCGCCAGGTGGAAATGGCATGGCAAGCCGTTCCACAGGACTACATCCAGCATCTCTACGATCGTCTCCATGGGAGAATAGCAGCCTGCATTGCTGCGAAAGGTGGATATACACTGTACTAGTGCCGACATTGTGCATGCTCTGTTGCCTGTGTTTATGTGCCTGTGGTTCTGTCAGTGTGATCATGTGATGTATCTGACCCCAGGAATGTGTCAATAAAGTTTCCCCTTCCTGGGACAATGAATTCACGGTGTTCTTATTTCAATTTCCAGGAGTGTAGATGAATGGACACAAAGACGTAGCCTTAGATGAGAAAGTACACTGAGTACATATAGCATTGGAAGAGCAAGCTCAAATAAGGAAAGGATTTACAATGGGAAATTGAAAAGCGTAATAGAATTCCACATCGGACAGGAAGTTCTACTAAGAGCTCATCCAAAATCTTTGAAGTTAAAAACATCGAATAAAAATGACATTTGTTATATATTGATCCATATATCATTGTTGACAAGCCACATCCTGGGTGCTACTTGATAGGAAATATAAAAAATGGTAAAATAAAAGTCATGTATCCACATGAAGACTTCCGGGAATTTGTTAAATGAAAATTCAAGTCTCGTTCTTTCCCTGCTGTCGTATCAATAAAACGCATGAAGGTAGGAGTTTTGCCGCCTTTTGACGAATAAACCGACAGGCGCTCGGTTCCTCTCCACCTAGGGGGTACAGTACTTATACACTCCTGGAAATTGAAATAGGAACACCGTGAATTCATTGTCCCAGGAAGGGGAAACTTTATTGACACATTCCTGGGGTCAGATACATCACATGATCACACTGACAGAACCACAGGCACATAGACACAGGCAACAGAGCATGCACAATGTCGGCACTAGTACAGTGTATATCCACCTTTCGCAGCAATGCAGGCTGCTATTCTACCATGGAGACGATCGTAGAGATGCTGGATGTAGCCCTGTGGAACGGCTTGCCATGCCATTTCCACCTGGCGCCTCAGTTGGACCAGCGTTCATGCTGGACGTGCAGACCGCGTGAGACGACGCTTCATCCAGTCCCAAACATGCTCAATGGGGGACAGATCCGGAGATCTTGCTGGCCAGGGTAGTTGACTTACACCTTCTAGAGCACGTTGGGTGGCACGGGATACATGCGGACGTGCATTGTCCTGTTGGAACAGCAAGTTCCCTTGCCGGTCTAGGAATGGTAGAACGATGGGTTCGATGACGGTTTAGATGTACCGTGCACTATTCAGTGTCCCCTCTATGTACCGACTTGACAGAAAATCCTAGGAAGTTCTGGTCTTACGTTAAATCAGTAAGTGGCTCGAAACAGCATATCCAGACACTACGGGATGATGATGGCATTGAAACAGAGGATGACACGCGTAAAGCTGAAATACTAAACACCTTTTTCCAAAGCTGTTTCACAGAGGAAGACCGCACTGCAGTTCCTTCTCTAAATCCTCGAACAAACGAAAAAATGGCTGACATCGAAATAAGTGTCCAAGGAATAGAAAAGCAACTGGAATCACTCAATAGAGGAAAGTCCACTGGACCTGACGGGATACCAATTCGATTCTACACAGAGTACGCGAAAGAACTTGCCCCCCTTCTAACAGCCGTGTACCGCAAGTCTCTAGAGGAACGGAGGGTTCCAAATGATTGGAAAAGAGCACAGATAGTCCCAGTCTTCAAGAAGGGTCGTCGAGCAGATGCTCAAAACTATAGACCTATATCTCTTACGTCGATCTCTTGTAGAATTTTAGAACATGTTTTTTGCTCGCGTTCATGTCATTTCTGGAAACCCAGAATCTACTATGTAGGAATCAACATGGATTCCGGAAACAGCGATCGTGTGAGACCCAACTCGCCTTATTTGTTCATGAGACCCAGAAAATATTAGATACAGGCTCCCAGGTAGATGCTATTTTTCTTGACTTCCGGAAGGCGTTCGATACAGTTCCGCACTGTCGCCTGATAAGCAAAGTAAGAGCCTACGGAATATCAGACCAGCTGTGTGGCTGGATTGAGGAGTTTTTGGCAAACAGAACACAGCATGTTGTTATCAATGGAGAGACGTCTACAGACGTTAAAGTAACCTCTGGCGTGCCACAGGGTAGTGTTATGGAACCATTGCTTTTCACAATATATATAAATGACTTAGTAGATTGTGTCGGAAGTTCCATGCGGCTTTTCGCGGATGATGCTGTAGTATACAGAGAAGTTGCTGCATTAGAAAATTGTAGCGAAATACAGGAAGATCTGCAGCGGATAGGCACTTGGTGCAGGGAGTGGCAACTGACCCTTAACATAGACAAATGTAATGTATTGCGAATACATAGAAAGAAGGATCCTTTATTGTATGATTATATGATAGCGGAACAAACACTGGTAGCAGTTACTTCTGTAAAATATCTGGGAGTATGCGTACGGAACGATTTGAAGTGGAATGATCATATAAAACTAATTGTTGGTAAGGCGGGTACCAGGTTGAGATTCATTGGGAGAGTGCTTAGAAAATGTAGTCCATCAACAAAGGAGGTGGCTTACAAAACACTCGTTCGACCTATACTTGAGTATTGCTCATCAGTGTGGGATCCGTACCAGGTCGGGTTGACGGAGGAGATAGAGAAGATCCAAAGAAGAGCGGCGCGTTTCGTCACTGGGTTATTTGGTAACCGTGATAGCGTTACGGAGATGTTTAATAAACTCAAGTGGCAGACTCTGCAAGAGAGGCGCTCTGCATCGCGGTGTAGCTTGCTCGCCAGGTTTCGAGAGGGTGCGTTTCTGGATGGGGTATCGAATATATTGCTTCCCCCTACTTATACTTCCCGAGGAGATCACGAATGTAAAATTAGAGAGATTAGAGCGCGCACGGAGGCTTTCAGACAGTCGTTCTTCCCGCGAACCATACGCGACTGGAACAGGAAAGGGAGGTAATGACAGTGGCACGTAAAGTGCCCTCCGCCACACACCGTTGGGTGGCTTGCGGAGTATCAATGTAGATGTAGATGTAGATCACCAGTGGTGTACGGCCAGTGTAGGAGATCGCTCCCCACACCATGATGCCGGGTGTTGGCCCTGTGTGCCTCGGTCGTATGCAGTCCTGATTGTGGCGCCCACCTGCACGGCGCCAAACACGCATACGACCATCATTGGCACCAAGGCAGAAGCGACTCTCATCGCTGAAGACGACACGTCTCCATTCGTCCCTCCATTCACGCCTGTCGCGACACCACTGGAGGCGGGCTGCACGATGTTGGGGCGTGAGCGGAAGACGGCCTAACGGTGTGCGGGACCGTAGCCCAGCTTCATGGAGACGGTTGCGAATGGTCCTCGCCGATACCCCAGGAGCAACAGTGTCCCTAATTTGCTGGGAAGTGGCGGTGCGGTCCCCTACGGCACTGCGTAGGATCCTACGGTCTTGGCATGCATCCGTGCGTCGCTGCGGTCCGGTCCCAGGTCGACGGGCACGTGCACCTTCCGCCGACCACTGGCGACAACATCGATGTACTGTGGAGACCTCACGCCCCACGTGTTGAGCAATTCGGCGGTACGTCCACCCGGCCTCCCGCATGCCCACTATACGCCCTCGCTCAAAGTCTGTCAACTGCACATACGGTTCACGTCCACGCTGTCGCGGCATGCTACCAGTGTTAAAGACTGCGATGGAGCTCCGTATGCCACGGCAAACTGGCTGACACTGACGGCGGCGGTGCACAAATGCTGCGCAGCTAGCGCCATTCGACGGCCAACACCGCGGTTCCTGGTGTGTCCGCTGTGCCGTGCGTGTGATCATTGCTTGTACAGCCCTCTCGCAGTGTCCGGAGCAAGTATGGTGGGTCTGACACACCGGTGTCAATGTGTTCTTTTTTCCATTTCCAGGAGTGTGTTTCCGGTACACTCTCCCCCTTTCACTATCCTGTTTAGCCAGTAGGCCCCTAAGGAATGTTGAGCTTTCTTCTACTGTCTAACACATACCGTGCACTGCGACCGAAACCATTTTGGAATTTAAGTGAATCGGTATCCACGGATCGCAACCAGCTTGACAAAACAAAAGCGATACGAAATGCAGTACCTATCAGCTGGTTACTACAACGTAAATCAGCTACACAAACAAAACGAATACAGACAATTATTACAAAGTGGGAGACTTTACTATAAAGAACATTAATTTTAAAAGTGAATCATTAGGTTAAGCAAATGTAGTTTTAAGAAAAGGAGCGCATCGACGCAAGTAAACTATAAGGAGCGTATAATACGCTAAATTTGTGAAGTTAACGTAGGTTATTGAATGTACGTAGTTAGAAATAAATACAAGGATTAAAAGTAGAAGTGAATTTACACAGGAAATGACCTACCCGACTACATACAACAGGATTAAGACAAGTTTGAAAGAGGAGTAATAACATGTACACTTAAAAGAAAACAATTGGCACAGAACTTAAGAACTAAGCGTTTTACATACAGCACGCAAGTAAGCGACGGTAAGAAAGGTAGAACGAAAGATACACACAAAAAAATGCGTGTGACTCAGACATAAACTATAAAATAACCTCTCGTACAAGATTTAGCGAGAGGAGCCGTTGTGCACTTACAGAACTACACATCTTTACAGACAATATTAGAAGCAGTGAGCTTAGTGTACAGGGAGAATACATACTCACAAATTTGCTGTTATAGAACTCACTTATGTTAGTTGCTATAATTACATAGTACCTTATAGGAAAAGCGTTGGCAGCAAAATAAAACTGTAAACATGAATCGTACAACACGAAGGAGATAAGCTAAGTAAATACGAAAACAAACCAATACGCACACAACATAATTGCATGAGCTTTACCAAAGTAACTGAGGTAAGTACTGTATGTTTAAAACGCAATATGGAGAAATAAATGAAATTTCACCACTGGATAATACTTGGAAGTAGAGAGAGTGTGAAAGATTTTAGAGTCAACTGGAGCTATTAATTAGTTAATCTACGTTTGTGGTGACATATCACACATGGAAGGAAATTAGGAAGAGAATGAAAGTGTATTAAAGTAATATGAATTTATTTATATTTGTGAGAAGAAATAAATAAGATGGTGGTGTCAGTATGAGGACCCCACAGGTAATTTATGGATATAAAAGGAGATTAATGTAAAAAAAAAATTGTGAATAATTATATGGGTATACGCTGATGAATTCGAAGACGAAATTACGGTGGTACCTAGGAAAGGGCCATAAAGCGACGTAAGAAAGAATGGATTATACAGTTTTAAATCTTAGAATGAATGGCTGTATCAGTGTGGAAAGCGAAGTATGTTGATACATGTACTGTAAATAATTGTGAAAACGAGCATCTTGAAGAAGTAGTGAAGAGTAAAGAAGAAAAAGTGAAGTCCGCAGTACAAAGGTCCACGGTACATTTAACGTACACCACAGCACAAGCATTTGCTACACATACATCAGAATGAAAAACAACTTAGTATGAAAACTATTTCCTTAGCGACTAACTGATACTAGCGACTAACAGTTACAGCTGAGCAATCATGAGGTGAATATAAATAAAAATATGATATACGATTCGTACGAGGGATAAACACAAGGCCGCTGTGGCCGAGCGGTTCTAGGCGCTTCAGTCCGGAACCGCGCTGCTACTACGGTCGCAGGGTCGAATCCTGCCTCGGGCATTGATGTGTATGATTCCTTAGGTTAAGTTAGGTTTAAGTAGTTCTATGTCTAGGGGACTGATGACCTCAGATGTTAAGTCCCATAGTGCTTAGAGCCATTTGAATTATTTTTGATGAACACAAAATCCATTGAAACCATATTTTTTTTACACCGAGCTCTTGGCAGACGCAGAACCGAAAGCAGTACATGTAGCATAAGCACCTCCTTCTTTAACGGGAATGAATAATGAGTGAAATTACACATGACAAAAATACAGTAAAGTTACCGGTCACACGTTACGAAGGTAAACATGTATATTCTGTCGCACCAATAAGGCAGATATACAGCTTGAAATATGTGTAATGAATGTGAAATATTAGTACGATTAACAAGTAGTGATGAAGTCAGGTTTGTCAAGGGGTAAAACATTCCCCATACTCGCTCACAAACGAGCAATTGTAAATATTATACATAGTGTGAAGATTTATCAAATGCCAAAGACAGAATAAGTACACCAACAAAGCACTACAAGGAGCAATCCTAGAAGAAGCCAGCTCTCTGAAGTAGACGCCAGCAAATCCTCATCTTTCCATGTAGTGAGTAGTGCTGGAACGTATTTTTTATGTGTAGTTGTGAAAGTAAAAATGCGCAGGAGGTCAGTCCTGCAAGACAAGAAAGGAAAATGCAAATGTTCAGAATAAATGCAAGATTTCTTCTAATTTACCTACCAGTGTGTAAGATGGTGCCTGTCACGGAGTCCATATCTGAAATGTGAATGTGAATTGTACATTTATTTGTCAACTTTATTACAGTCAGTGTCTATGTAAAATGTATGTACTATTGTCAATTTACGCGAAATTTTATTCTTAAGGTAGAATCATTTATGTATGTATGTGAAGTGTGAAATACAGTAATAGTAAGGCCTAATAATAGTGAAAATAACGGCTGAGCCGTGATAAGAGTAAACGTTACAGCCTAGCGAAGCGAATACAGTGAGTGTGATAAGTCTGGGACAGAGAAATCAGAGGAAATCCTTATAACGACTAATTTACGTGTGAGGACCACCGAACTAGAACGCACAACGGAAACAATGCCGAATCCTGCAATGCGGCCCTTACCTTCAATTTCGCTAGCAGAAAACTTCGTCCAGGTGCTAGATGAGGTACCGGTGTTCGGGTTCAGCGTTGGAGCTGAATCCGTCGTATCCAGTCTCCGGACTGGAAGGAATGCACAACATCGACTTCGTAATCCTGGAGCGACATTAGAACGGATTCGAGGGTAGTGCTACTGCTCACGTGGCACTTGCGTCACTGCGACGGCCGCCTTAAACAATGAGTTGCTGCTGGTGATAAGTACAGCGAACAATGAGATAGGGTATGCCGAAAGGACACCTTCTCAGAATTGCCAATGAACCGAAAGCAAATGAGAGAAACAATTTTAAAACAGCGTTTAAGAATCATTTAAGAAATTTAAATTTTTTTCCCCTGTTCACACTATACAGATCAACAAATGTAAGGATAAATAACAAACTAAGATGGTAGCACAACACGGACGTGCAATTATATAACATAAATGTATTTTGCATGTACGAAGAAATGAAGCTTTATAAATACATTTGTAGAAGCATAAAGGTATTAAAACTCCATTGACTTGCGCCAAGTAACCAAACTATGAGTCCCAATGTAAATAAGTCTACTGTATACTGTCTCCCTAAATAAATAGACATATTTTCGAAAGTATACTGTAGGGGGCATTCATGATGTAGCTTTTGCATTTTTTGCTTTTATGTTTTCGTTTTCTTCAAATTCAAAGAGAAAATGTGAAGCGGTAGCCCAGCGTAAGGCCTACGCCTACCGTCATGTAATTTTGATTTTCAAATGTTAAAAAGACAGAAGATGTTATTCCTGTTCCATGGTAAGAGGAAAGAGAAGAAAAAGTTGTGTGAGTCATTATTCCAAGTAGTACTGTAGCCTATGAAAAACCAAGAAGGCCACCTGTGTGCTTCGGAGTTATCACGAAGGTCCGATTACAACAATATAAAGGACACGGTCAAGATTTTGTAGGTGGTTACGGCATAACTGGTAACCATAAACCTACAATAAGAAAAGGACTCTATCGTTTATGTGCAACTAATACGAAAAGATTTTTTACCTATTTACAGGCATAGCTCAGCTTATTGTGCTTGTCTGACACGCCGGAAAATTTCATAAGAGACAGTAACCAAATTCCAATTTCAGATCTCGTGTTTATTATTTTCTTATCTGCCATTAATTAATTTCATTATTTACAAGTATCTAAATTTTATTTTTTATTATATTATAGCATGTAACAGTGTGCACACATGGTAAAGGCAGCATGTGGACATCGGCATGTAGATATCGGCGTCATTTTGCGTGTACCAGCACCATAGTAGTACTATATCAAAAGACAGAGGTCGGACTTTTACATGCTTGCATGACAGTGCATATAAATCACATGGAAGGGGTTAGTCCATATTTAAATAATTTGTGCATATTTATGAATTTATTTTATTTTTTCAGCAATGTTCTTGTATATACAAATATTTCACCACGATACTTAAAGAAGAAGAGAAAGACATGATCAAATTTACTTCCGGTTGCTCTGTTTGTGTAGGACAGCTGTCTACCATGTTTCTACATCGACAGATGGACGCCGATAATTGAGATCATAGCTGTCAACAATGAGTGGTTCCTGATTTTATTTAACTAAAATAAACTCATGTTGTTATTATACAATTTCTATAGGCACCCTGCGACATAAAATTCCAAATTACTCTACAATGACAAACCGTTGCTCATAGAAACGCTGTTAATAAAAATGTAAGATCCAAACAACCTTACCAGCCGCATATTCTGCAAGCAGGAGTGGGAATGATAGCAATGATAATTTTTCGAAAGATGTCTCCCAAGCATTAGTTTCAGTCTACATTCCTTTGAATAATTTAGATTTTAGAAAGTCTCTAGAAAAATATTTCGTAACGGAAAGTTCTTGATGAACCAACAAAATTGAAAAACTGCCTTTTTGAAGTTTATAAAGAGTTAAGATTAACAAGTTGGTTAATGAAATTATTTTGTGTGTCAATTACACACCCCCCACCGCTCCCCCCATTCCCCGCAATATTTGGAGTTTAACAAAAACTTATATCCCTCCACCCATCTCATTGTCTCGAGGGTACTGGAAGAAACAAACCATTGAAGGATAGCTAGGATTGTTCGTGGTGCAGTGCGTGTTTTGTGGCCTTTTAATGTATTTGAGGAAAAACTCTTTGTGATTGCTATAGATGCTACAGCATATATGATTAAGGTTACTACAGCTTTGAAGGTGTTTTATCCTAAAGCAGTTCATATGACTTGTTTACCACGCTCTCTTCGTCGGTTGGCAGAGAAAATTCGAGCAAACTTTCCAGACGTAAATGCCTCCAAAATTCCCTTTGTGAAAAAAGCGTTTGTGCAGGCGGAATCAAGAGTGAAATTATTTATCGGTATGATGGACGATCTACAGTGATCATTCAGAAGATGTTAAAAAGGTGCTCGATGTAATGGACAAAAAATGAAGCAGTGAGTATCCCTGGTGTAGGTAGTTTTGCAATGGGACGTGTCTTCAGAGCAAATTAGTGTGTATTAATCCTGTTTTAGTTAAATCCTAGCCACAATTCCATGTTTGGAAGAAAAAGGGATCCCTCTGTTTTGTATACGAAGCAGCTGTCTTTAGGGACCTACCAGGAGAAACAGGAAAGTGTCTTCGCGACAGAACTGAGAAAACTGATGCAAGGAATCCAGTTCAATGATTTTCGGGACGTGAATAAGATGCTACAAGGAGAATCTGGAAAAACAACTTAATGCTTATTCTCTAAGTGACATAGCTTCTTTTCGGTACTGTCCTGTGACTTCGTGTGAAGTAGAGAGATCTTTAACTTAATATTAAGACTAAGTGACAGAAGGAAATCGTTTTTTCCAGAAAACTGTGAAAATATTTAATTCTTTATTGGAATAAAGAAACTAATGCTAAAACAGAGAGAGAGAGCGAGAGAGAGCGAGAGAGAGAGAGAGAGAGAGAGAGAGAGAAATAATAAATTTGTTAACTGAGTTTAAGAATAAATTTACAATCTTATTACTTCATCAAGATTAATAAATGTGAGAAAGTTGAAGTAATGCATTTAATTTTTAAGACTATTTTGAAGTTTTTAGAGCATTTTTACTAGGTTTCAGTGCATAGATGCATGCATGTAGTCACAGTTTACAGTGCATATTAATCCGAGCTCTAGTGATCACATTATCCATGTTTTGCCAGGAGCTGTTACAGTGTGTCATTCTACTGTGCAATGAAACTCCGTATGTGCATTTTGATGATGAATGCGACGATAACGTACAACAACAGGGAAGCTTCTGTTTCGGCTGTTATGAGTCAGTTAAGTACTATACGTGTTAACATACATTCATGTTGTTTCAAGGACACTAGCTTTTTCCCAAATAATGTTTCTTTTGGATGTTGTAGCTCTTCTTGCTTTTCGCGGTTGCTAAGGAAAACTAGAGAGAAATTCCGCTAGATGCAAGATACCGTTTTATTCGAGAGTGAGTCAAATGAAAACCTTAAATATCTTTTTAAATATTATTTATTGTGCAGAAGTGGTACAAAGCTGTATCACTTTTCAACATAATCTCCCCCACGTTCAATGCAAGTCCTCCAGTGCTTACAAAGTGCATAAATTCCTTTAGAAAAAAAAAAAATTCTTTTGGTAGTCGGCGCAACCACTCATGCACCGAGTGGCATACCTCTTCATGAGAACGGAACTTCTTTCCTCCCATTGCGTCTTTCAGTGGTGCAAACATATGGAAGTCACTTGGGGCAAGGTCTGGTGAGTATGGTGGATGAGGAAGACGCTCAAAATGCAGGTCTGTGATTATTGCAACTGTTGTTCGGCCATTGTGGGGCTTTGCATTGTCATGTTGCAAAAGGACACCTGCAGACAGCAATCCACGTCGCTTTGATTTGATTGCGGGCCCCAGATGATTTTTTTAGGAGATCTGTGTATGATGAACTGGTGACAGTGGCCCCTCTAGGCATGTAATGATCCAAAATGACGCCTTTTTCGTCCAAAAAAAGAGAGTCAGCATAACCTTCCCTGCTGATGGTTCTGTTCGATACTTCTTTGGTTTTGGTGATGAGGAATGGCGCCGTTCCTTGCTCGCTCTCTTCGTTTTCGGTTGGTAGAAGTGAACCCAGGTTTCGTTCCCAGTAACGATTCCTACAAGGAAGCCATCAAAAAATAGTTCAAATGGCTCGGAGCACTATGCGACTTAACTTCTGAGGTTATCAGTCGCCTAGAACTTAGAACTAATTAAACCTAACTAACCTAAGGACATCATACACATCCATTCCCGAGGCAGGATTCGAACCTGCGACCGTAGCGGTCTCTCGGTTCCAGACTGTAGCGCCTAGAACCGCACGGCTACACCGACCGGCGGGATCCATCACCTTCTCGTTAAAAAGCGCCGAAGAAGTTCTTCAGAAGCTTCAACACGTTGCTCTCTCATTCAGGAGTCAGCTGCCGTGGCACCCATCTTGCAGACACTTTGTGAAACAGTAGCACATCATGCACAATGTCGTGTGCTGACCCATGACTAAGCTATAAACATGCTGCAATGTCATTCAGTGTCACTCGGTGGTTTTCCTTCACTATGGCTTCAACTGCCGCAATATTCTGTGGAGCCACAACTTGTTGTGCCTGACCTGGACGTGGAGCATCTTCCACTGAAGTCACACCATTTGCGAAGTTCCTACTTCATTCTTAGACTTGCTGCTGTGACAAACATGCATCACCGTACTCAACCTTCACTCGTCGATGAATTTCAATAGGTTTCACACCTTCACTACGCAAAAACAGAATGCTGTTCTTCCCTGGTGCAAGTCGCAAGTGGGGCGGCCATCTTTATACTGATACCGCGACGGTATGTGTGCACCTGCACTAGGCTGCCACCTAAAGGCCATTCTGCACGCTGTTTGTCGCACGCTTACCAACTTACAGGATAACGGCGCGAAATTTCGATTTGTTATTACAAATTTAAGGTTTTCATTTGACTCACCCTCGTAATTTTGTTATAACCCCAACATGTAAAAGGACACTATTTCCTTTCTAACATGACACTATTAGTTGTGAAATGGCGGCGGAAACCTTGTACTTTGCTGATAAACTGCGTGTGCAACAGCAAGAAAGGGCAACAGCAAAGAAAAATGCTTCAGCAAGTCGTAAACACCAGAACTTCAAAAAACAACATGATAAACCGAAGAATGCATAGTATGTATAAAACTGCCAGCTTACACATCTAATAGCGTCATTTGAGGTACAAAGTAAACAAAACATTCCCACTGAATATAGCACATACGTTACTAAAGCAGGTTAAGGTAATAACAAAATCATGAATTGTTTGTTACACGGCACTTTCTCCCCAATGACTTGAGCTTCTGTAATTTTAAGATTCGTTAAGTGTCAAATTTCGGTTGAATAGGACGACAGAGTTATATATAAGGTGCAGAAAAACAACCTGATTATCACGTCAGGGCCAAAGTATGGGAAGTAGCATCGAGAAAAAATTCCCAGCTAGCCACAAGTCGGAAATGCACCATCATTGAAAAACGACTGTAAAACAATAACCAATCAGCAACGACCGCAAGGAATTGTGTACGTATAAACCAAATGCCCCAGCTAGTACCTGCTGTGCCGCAGAACACAGGGTTTTCAGCTGAACGGTCAAAACTTGGCAAAATTTCGGTCCCGGTCCATGGCTGCTACGTTAGACCCAAATTTTGTATGATGTTTATTGGGTAAGGCTTGTCTACTCAATCAACTAAGCAAAAAACAAAGTAATGCCACGAATTAGTTAAGATAAAGAGCTGTACTGCAAAAACAGTTCTGTAGTAACATAGTTAGCTGGTGGTACTCCATGGTGCGATGTTATTAATAATGAAATCTAAAGGTCACACGTTTAAACTTCAGTTAATGGGCAAGGAGCATGAACGATCTTTTATTCTAGCAAGTACAGTAGTTCATTAGGAACGAACTAGCACAACGCTGAAAGAAGAACTGGAAATTAAGTTTTAAACCTTCTTTTTTCCCTAGCAGGAACTTTTTTTTTAGATGAAGCCCTCAAAATTCTTGCCTCTGATTCACTACAAAGTTGAAAATTCCTGGCATCTTGGTAGACAGACCCAAAAAAGCTTACCTACCAGACCTACAGCCATGCGTTCGTCACTGATTGGCTGTCGTTTTATGGACGCATCTCCACAACGGTGCAATTCAGAAATACGGCTATGTGGAAAAATTCACACGACTCAACGCCCCATACTGTGCTCCTCCGACATTGTTATGAGGTTGTCTTTCTCCTCGCTGAAGATTTATAGCCCCTAGTGGCAGCAGAATATTTAACTTTCAGTACTAATTTTTTAATTGTAACAACTACAGAGGTATGTCTTTAATCAGCGTTGTGGGTAAAATCTTCTCAGGTATTGTTGAAAGGAAAGTGCGAGTATTAGTTGAAGACCAATTGGATGAAAATCAGTGTGGGTTTAGGCCTCTTAGAGGTTGTGAGGACCAGATCTTTAGCTTGCGGCAAATAATGGAGAAGTGTTATGAGTGGAACAGGGAATTGTATCTATGCTTTATAGATCTAGAAAAGGCATATGATCGGGTTCCTAGTGGGAAGTTATTGTCTGTTCTACGAGATTATGGAATAGGAGGCAAACTTTTGCAAGCAATTAAAAGTCCTTACATGGAAAGTCAGGCAGCAGTTAGAGTTGACAGTAAATTGAGTTCATGGTTCAGAGTAGTTTCAGGGGTAAGACAAGGCTGCAACCTGTCTCCACTGTTGTTCATATTATTTATGGATCATATGTTGAAAACAATAGACTGGCTGAGTGAGATTAAGATATGTGAACACAAAATAAGCAGTCTTGCATATGCGGATGACTTAGTTGTGATGACAGATTCGATTGAAAGTTTGCAAAGTAATATTTCAGAGCTAGATCAGAAATGTAAGGACTATGGTATGAAGATTAGCATCTCCAAAACGAAAGTAATGTTAGTGGGAAAGAAATATAAACGGATTGAGTGCCAAATAGGAGGAACAAAGTTAGAACAGGTGGACGATTTCAAGTACTTAGGATGCATATTCTCACAGGATGGCAACATAGTGAAAGAACTGGAAGCGAGGTGTAGCAAAGCTAATGCAGTGAGCGCTCAGCTACGATCTACTCTCTTCTGCAAGAAGGAAGTCAGTACCAAGACTAAGGTATCTGTGCACCGTTCAATCTTTCGACCAACTTTGTTGCATGGGAGCGAAAGCTGGGTGGACTCAGGTTACCTCATCAACAAGGTTGAGGTTACTGATATGAAAGTAGCTAGGATGATTGCAGGTACTAGTAGATGGGAACAATGGCAATCAAAGAAAAACTGGGAATGAACTCTATAGATGTAGCAGTCAGGGCGAACAGGCTTAGATGGTGGGGTCATGTTACACACATGGGAGAAGCAAGGTTACCCAAGAGACTCATGGGTTCAGCAGTAGAGGGTAGAAGGAGTCGGGGCAGACCAAGAAGAAGGTACCTGGATTCGGTTAAGAATGATTTTGAAGTAATAGGTTTAACATCAGAAGAGGCACCAATGTTAGCACTGAATAGGGGATCATGGAGGAATTTCATAAGGGGGCTATGCTCCAGACTGAATGCTGAAAGGCATAATCAGTCTTAAATGATGATGATGATGATGATGATGACTAATTTTATTGGGTTTTAGCCATTCGAGCTGGAGTACTTCCTATTTCCTTTGCTTTATTGCCTAACAGTTGTCAAATTTGGCTCAGAACACAATACACGGAAGTTGAGATGACATTCACGGCTTTCCGGATGCTGAAAGGAGACAGTGTAATGCAAAAGATTGTTTACTGCGAGAACATACCGTGAGCGAAGGCGGTATTTCGTTGTTATGACTTAGGGTAAACAAAGCAATACAGTAGCCCCTCGCATTGGACCCACCGTCTTATGATTCAACACGTGTCGTGCCCTCATCTTCGCTTCTTAGCCACTATGTCGGGGCCGGGATCCTAGATGTGCACTTAGTACTGGGGGGGGGGGAGGGGGGGGTGTCCTTGTTCTTCGGCCTGACGCGCCTCGGCACGTGGAGGCGAGTCACTTAATTTATCTGCGTGTTTGAATGGGAAAACGAAATCAGAAATTACAAACTAATAGTTGAAACTGTAGAAATTATAAGCAACAGAGGAAAGGTTAAGATAGTACCGAATATGCCACCAGCCATATCCCAATAGGGACTGTGGAGCGGTACTTCGAAAAAGCATCAAGCCGTGCGACACCTGATGGGCATTCCTCTTTGGCATTCTGTTGTATTCTGTGCTAATTTACTAGTTTAAATTGACATTTTAGTATAATAAGCTATCACGTCATACACATTATTTTGTTTCTCGTAGAGTTTATGATCGACATTCTCTATTTCCTCTGTGTTGTCACTCTCGTCATCGTCATTTGTAATCCCGCATGTGCTCGGCCAAATCTGTACGGGCATTCTAGTATGTACTGAAGGTACTGGGCTTTCGGTATAGTGTCTGTCGTATTATTTAATTCGGTGCAAGTGGGTTAGGTCCCTCAGTGCAACAGCAAGGTTAGCTACTGTCGCATAGTTTAGCGATATGAGCTGTTCTAAACAGTTTCCACAGCAGTGAATAATTGTAACGATATAATTAGAGGGCCGAAGGGCGGGAGGATATTATTACCAAGAGTGCTTTGTCGTGTAATAATTCGCACAGCAACGAACTAATTAATTATAGGGTCCCACCAGGCATCGGCGTATTACGCACAACGGCTGAAATCAGGAAGCTCGAAACATCGTTATTGAATTGTGGATAAATTATGTCACCGAATAACATCGTTTATACTAACCTCGTAATTCACAACGAAGAAGGTTTTGTGACACCTTATCAAAAATAAAATTAACTTTAAAATTTATTTTACATTTTAAGTCGTAATAACTCTATTGATGCCTGAAATTTCACGTACACATAGATGTGTGTTGCGTCAAGTACTGTTTGTACGAACTAATGATGAATCGGAAGTTTCCGTAATAGCATAGTTTGAAATTGCGTTTGTAATAACATATATTATTTTATTAATTAATTTATTTGTTTATCACTATGCGTGCCAAATCCAGTTGGTCGCGGAACGAGTTATTAAATAGTTTACAGAAAGCTAATTAAATCAATTGTTCACTAAAGAATTAATAAGCCACAAAAAATTGTGTGAGAGAGCAGACAAATAAATAATACATTACAAAGAAAAAAATTGAACTACTGCGAGGAACTGCTCTAAAGAACAAAAGGCATGTGCCTTCGGAAAAACCTTTCAACTTAGATTTCGATACTTGAGCACTGAAAATGAAATCTACTGAATAACGCACAACAGTCTATACACTGCTTAAGGAGGCGTTATCAAAGAACATGCTGTTGCCGTCTAGTGATCACTGAATGAAAATTGCAGTTTCTTCTGTACGAATTTTCATCCTTCCACCTTTCGAGAGTTTAATATCAGACGCTTCGCTGTGCTTGGATTCTGGATACGCTTTAGGCTATTCCGTACTCTGTGTATTACAATTGAATATCGTTAAAAGACGTTACGGTTCCACTTAGGCATTGTCTTGTTTGAATAAAAGATTTATCTGTCTCCGTTGGCCAGTTTCAACTAAATGGCAATTATCAAGTGCCGTGTGCATACGGTCATACGCCGCTCTACACAACTTTAGGACGAGATAGATAAAGTAAAACAAAACTTAGCAATTAGTGGGAAATGAATGAAACTGCTAGAGCATGTTGCCAGAGGTCTGCAAACTGTGTACAGAAAGTTGGACGCGACATGGCATGAGGTCAGCGTTACTGTAATGCTAAATGGCGCTGGGCCTGCAACACGAGGCAATTGAAGCAGGTCGGCAAAATACAGTATATGCCAATCAGCGAGTATTTACGTTCCATTGTGATTGTATTATTCATTACAATGGGAGCCGCAGTCAACATTCGGACGGCTTCATCCGGGAGAGAAACATCGGGTAATTGGAAGAAGGACAAAGCTTGACGAATGCAACCCAGGAGTTTGTTACTGCTCATACCACTGTTCACGTGCATGTAGAGGTTTCCGAACCACAGCCACTGCTGCCCTAAAGAGAGAAGATGGTGTACCTTGCTCAACAACATCAGAAATGACAGCTATATCGTGCAATAGGCAAAGAAGGAACCTACGTCAAACAGAGGGTGCAGTTGCAACCTACTTTTAACAGGTCTGAAACTCACGCAATCTCACGTTGGCACAGTGGCACGGCGACTGCGTGGGGGTTGTCTCTTTGCCCGACGACCAGTCCGTCGTGTCCCGTTGACACCCGCATGTCGGCGGCCCCGTTGGCTACCGTCTCAAGAGCTTAGGAACTGGGCCAAAGGGGTGTGAGGTCTCGTGCTCTTCTCGGATGAGAGTTCATTCAGTCTGATTCTGGACGTACCCTAACATGGCGAGATCTGAGAACAAGTACAGCACCCAGGAACATGATCGTTTTGGTGGTTCAGTCGTTATGGTTCATGGAGGCTTGATGTTGTATCGGCGTACTGACCTCCAACCAGAGTCATCCAACAAAAAAGTGAAACTTATAATCTCTCTGCAGACTCCACACAGTTACTACTATGCGTGTAAGTGCAACTCGCGTAATGCACACGTGTCTTACAATCTTGGCCCTACATTAGCTAATGATAACATGAAAACCCTGAGCTAGTGCGGTGTCAGAATTTGTCTCGATGACTCTGTCCCCGTTGGCACGTTTCTAGAGGTTTAGCACCAGCACTAACTCACTTGAACAGCTAAAAATTTTGTCTAATAAACCTCCAACCTCTGCTTAAGGCAGGCTGTATCCTCAGCGATTTTAACTTCCATTAATGCGGTACTTTTACAAAAAGCTTATCTTTAGTGAACTCGTGTGGAGATATGGAACTCGTTGAAGGTTAAACTGAACTAAGAGCAGAGAAATGAAAATACGCTCGTAAAAATCTCAATTTATGCTCAAACGTTCTACAGTGTCCATTATAACAACATATAATGCCCAATATACAAGATATATTTCATGTGCAAATACAGTCTGGTTGACCATGTGTCTTTACATTACTTGGGATACAAGAGACAAAATAAAATCACCACACATCAGCACAAATGTCAGAAATGTCATTTCACAAGTGGAAGAGTCATGCGAGAAAATATTTGAAACCTTGGATGTCTGGATAAAAGTTGGATATTAATGCTTACGTGTTCAAAAGAAGTTGAAATCGTGAGCAAAGAACAAACGTTTCAGAAGTTCACCACTACAAAACGTATCGCGGAAAAAAATCTAATTTTCCAAAATCTGAGAAGCCACGTACTCTTAATGAAGCCGAATAGTGCTTGCTTGCACCAGTCTCACGATAATTCACAACGAATTGGTATGGTTCGATGTTAACAGCTCACGAATCCAAGCTGCTTCAAAGTTATCTGTTTAAATTTATTTTGGTGAAAGTGGATCAGCAATGTTGATTGTATTTTTTATGTTGAATAGTCTGTTAGATGTTAAACTTGGGGCTTCCTGTTTTGAACGGTGCTTATATCAAGCTTTAAAACTAATAGCTTGCATGACGCCAACTTTTGGGGACAAAATTCAAATGCGAGACTGCATAGAGAAATCTAATCCTAAGAAAATCATGCCCCGTCTGTAACTTATCACAAAATCTGACTACTGACTTTGATAAAAATACTTTGAAAGTGAATTTGGCCCCTGTGTAGTTTAAGTAAAGAACTTACCTGGGTCGCACTGGATAACACTTTACAAAGTGCTCTCGTAGCTACAGTGCATCCCGATAACAGAACTGAAAAATGTAACTACACAAGTATGTAAAGATACGACGCGTTTTGAAAAATTGACCCTACGATGTGGAAAAGGACTCTGGGTTAAATGAATTCAGCAGCAGTCTCATATCATTTGACTTTATAATGTTTAATGGAACTTTAATAACTTTTAAGCTTTGTCTGACATCACGTAATTATATTCCAGGAACTATAAAAATTAAACTTCGTATGTATAATCTTTTCCTAAACCAAATTCCAATATCTAATTCGTAAGTACATATCTATCACAATGATAGATAAATTCTAATAAAAAAAATTAAAAGCAAAAAGATTCCTGACCGAGATGTCTGACGAGTTAAGAATGCTGCATTATCGAACCGCTGCCGGCAAATGAAACAAACTAAATCATTACCTGTAATACCTTGTTCGCAAAGAATATAATCGTACCAACGTAAAAGTCAATTATTTTTCTCTCTACAATAAATCTTCCATTTATCGATAGCATAATTCCCAAAATTTCCATTGTTTACTAAACAAAAACTAGACTGTTGACATCTAACACCAAAGCTCAGCTGTTTGTCTCTTGTCCTCTCTTCGTGATCAACACACAAATCTGGCGTGCATCTTCGCAAAGCAAAGATCGCCTCTGACTCATCTCCGTGCAGCTCAGCTCTTCTGCTGAGGCTGCGCGCGTGCCTAAAAAATTCAACCCTACGTGCGCGATTCCAGACACGCAAAATTAGAAAAATCCTTTGAAGATACACCCACACCTTTCGCTGTACCTTGACCTCTCCGGCTAGAATGTTGTCGGATGAGATTTATAATAACAAAGATTAGACAGCAAAATTCGCTAACGAGGTTAAAAAACGAGGTACAGAGTGGAAATAAGAAGATGATAACTGGCATAACATAACAAGATACCATGATTCACATTATTTACAAACTGCTTCCAACTGCATGCACGGGTGCACTAATTGTCCTTGACAGATTGACAGATTGCTTTAAATCATTGTGTACAGGCTCAACAACACCACTGCAAGAACTATGTTGGCATCGTTGAATTATATGTATTCAGTGAAAATCGTCGTTAACTTCAGTGTATCCAGTACATCGCTAAAGAAAACACGTCTAACTGTGTCTTGAAGTAAACACGTTTCGTCCAAGACTCTGCGCATAAACACTGTATGACTTGCATCATTGTATGGTTTATTTGTGAGGAGACTGAGAGCAGACTCAGATGATGCGGCATTTATCCATAAATATTCCCCTGACAACTCAGAGCCATGTCTCTCATAACAGTACTGTTAAGTTTCAAAGACGGAACCTAGCATTAGTTCAACAAATATCTGTGAACTAACTGTACAAATCCAGTTGAAGTGATGTAAGATATCGCTTTTGTAAAAGCCCCAATTCTTTCCATAAGTGTCTCACATGCATACGGGTGAATTATTCGGCGTATACGAGTAAGATTGAGAAGAAATTTTGAAACTTGCTCTTTGATATGCATGATAATTGATGAGAGTGAACTAAACTTTAGGCCTAATTTGAATTCTTTACTGTTGCATTTCCTCTTCTGTAGCCATTTTCTCTTCTCTGATGCCTGTTTCTAAGAGCTACTTCAGTTATGATGTCTCAAGCACTGCAACTTTGGAAAAGGTATAATTTTTCTGATTTTATTGGGTGGTTGTTTATTCTTCAGCACCAAAGGTGGAATCATTAGGTAAAAAAATTTATGGTGTCCTGAAAGATCTGAATATGGCCATCCCATTATTTGTGGTTTTTATGGAAATACAGTCTGTATAATACTGTGTCTTTTAAAGTTCTTGCAGCCGGGGTGGAAGACGCAAGGTACCGGTAAATGAAAACTGGTACGGTTTTTCGATTTTTCAAAGTGGGTATCCAAAGAAGCGAACGAAATTGAGGTCCATAGTCAGAGAGAACTTCGTCGACATGTCAAACTTTCAATAGATTCTTGGTAAATGCTGCAGAATCAGTTCTTGCAGTCGCTTTACGAAGTGGTGTAAAAGAGAAATTTTGATGTGAGTTCTACTGCTACAAAAATACATGAAAAACCTTGTGTGCTCGTTGAAACAGGTTCATATAACACGTCGGATGTGTGCGTAATGTGCGTAACTAAAATGAGTGCACTAAACCAACTTGTTCACAAATAATGTGGAATGAAAACAAGCTACGTACCGCTGTCAGGTTTTAAACGTTTGGTGAGAATGTTGTTCCTAATCTAATAATAATGTCTAATTGTCGAGTTATCTGTGTCTCGCCACAGCTGCGTGATACTCTTCGATATGGTATCTTTATCTGATCTTTCACAATCTCCTTTAAAGCAGATGAATCATAATTTTCGAAAGCAACCTGCTGTGTGTGCAGAAGACTGAAAATGGACTGCCAGAACGCTGTGTATGAAAGAATTTGTGAGTCACCAAGAGATCGCGAAAAGTCGTCAACAACGATGTTCTCTTTTCCAGAAATGTTTAAACAGTGAAATGAAATTCCTGTAAACATAATGTCCACCTCCCCAAACAATCACGAGAAAGTTGGCGGGCATAAGAAATTGTAACGCAGAGTGGTCTGCGTATACAAAGTATTTATGCCATATAAAAAATTTCGAAATTTTACTGAAGCCCAAACGACGTCTAATGCCTCAAGTTCTGTGATTGAATAATTTCGTTCAGAAGCGGAAAGAACACGGCTGGCAAATGCAATGCTCTTAGTAACATTAACATCATTTTCCTCTAATTCTTGTAACACCAGAACGCCACTGATGGTCTTGAAGCTGTTGGTCACGATCCAAAAATCATGCAAAAGGTCTGGTTGAGAAAGCAAAAGTGCATTTAGTAAAGCTTCTACCAATTTATGAAATTCCCTTTATGCTTGTTCGCCCCAAAAACAGTTTGAATTTTTCCCACTTAACTGGAGTAATCTTGGAGTGTCCAGAGCTTTGTAGTGCATGACGCAGCGAAAACAGTCGACAGGGCCTAAAAAAACTTCTAACTTGGCGTTTAGTAGTAGGAACTGCAATGTGACGAAATGCCTGAAGTTTGTCTGGATCGGGTTAAGTACCGGAAGGTGAAAAGATAATCCAAAAATATTAACATAAGATTTTCCAGGCCCAGATTTGCTTAAATTGAGTATAATTTCATGATTTAAAAATTTTTACTGTAATGCGTTCAAAATGCTATTATGCTGCTGCCAGATTTCCTAAGCTAGAAGTATGTCGTCGGCGTAAGCAGTGATTGTGCCCTATAATAGTGTTGGCCGACTGGAGTTCTAACCCTCTAACAGTTTGTAATATTGATAACACATGCCGGAGCTGGAAAAGGCTGTACATTTGCGACAGTTGGGGCGTAATTCAAACAATGACTTTAAGTCGAGTCCAGAAAATACAATGAGTCCACGAAATTTTTGGTGCAGCTCATGTAATGTTTGCGGTATGTCTGTCACTATTACCATGATGTCATTAATTAATGTCCAGTCAAACAAGTCTCAGAGAACCACTCCTTTTTGGAACAATGTGAAAAGGACTTTTATAAGGGTTAGGTGCTGTTTCAGTTATGCCTTGTTG
This sequence comes from Schistocerca piceifrons, assembly GCF_021461385.2. Lineage (NCBI taxonomy): Eukaryota > Metazoa > Arthropoda > Insecta > Orthoptera > Acrididae > Schistocerca > Schistocerca piceifrons. Next base: position 155,205,689 of record NC_060141.1, read on the forward strand.
GAGCAAAGATTAAATTTCATGTTTTATTTCTCCCTGAAAATGAATGGAATACTGTAATGTCTACAAACAAAAGTATTGTGGGTTTTCACTTGCAGTTCGTAAACAAATCCACACATAATCCCGTGAACGTTGTAAAAGACACGAGGATGAGTCTATAGTACTACCGGTAATTGTTTTCTATTCCTGTCTGTTGCAGCTTCACACCTGTCTACTTCGATTGTATTGTTTGAGAGATATCTAAATTTGATTCCTCATTTTCATTAACAATAGGAAATTCTGCATTAGTGAAGAATGACGTGTTCCAACTCATGTTTTTAGCTGAAGTGAAAAATTGTGATCTGTTGATCTCTTGTTCCCTCACCGAAAAACCCATCACTACCAAATATCAGCCAATCCAAAGATGCAAAGTAAAGGTAAACGTTCATTAGAAAATAACAAAAAAAAAACTAACACTGCAAACAAGAATATTTGTTTCTTCCTAATTCTTTTAACTGAAACGGCAGCCGTAACGCTGATTGTGTTTTTAGCGTTACATTGGCTGTCAGACGCTACTTTGAACTATCTGTTTTGAAAGTAACACTGCAAACAAGACTACTTGTTTCTTCATAATTCTTTTTTTTTAATTGTGAGCCGTAACGCTGATTGTGTTTTTAGCGTTAAATTGTCTGTGAGACGCGTCTTTGAGCTATCTATTTTGAATGGTGCGCATACCAGACCTAAAATCTGACAGCTTGCGTAACACCAATTTTTGGTGGCGAAATTCAGCTACAAGAACGCATAGAGAAATCTAAATGCGTGAATTCTAAGAAAGAAACTCATGCCCTGTCTGAAACTTAACGCTGTCACAAAATCACCGAACTTCGATGAAAAACTAATTACTTTCAAACTGAAATTGGTCCCTGTGAAATTTAATTAAAGAAAGAATCTGTTTTTTACAGTATTTGGCTTACTTGTGTCGCACTTGGTAACGCCGGACAAACTGCTCTCTTAGCTGCGGTGCGTGTCGATAACAGAGCAGCAAAATCTAACTACTGAGATACGCAAAGATCCGATGCGTTCCCGAAAAACATTGTTGTCACTCAGGGTTCATAATTTTTGATAATGATTTTAAATAAATTTAAAGGTAATGCGGACAGTGACTCTGGGTTAAACGAACTAAGTAGCAATCACGTATCGTTTGACACAACACTTGATGAAACTTCAATAATAGTTAAGCTTTCTCTGGAATCACGTGGTTAGAATACGAAATCAAATCCCTATACTCTTAAAAACAAGAGCTAAATTACGAGTTGTATAAGACACATTTGCAACTCGCAGACACCATGAAGAATACGATAGTTTTCTCCCATCTGGTCAACAAGGTCGAAAAGCACACAAAAACTGCTGTACAAAGTATTGAAACAGTTCATAGAAGAACGATCAACCAACTCGCAATATCCAGTCACAACATAATACCTCTACACACAGCCAAGAAAAACACACACACAAATTCTACCGAAGATTAATGAACCTTACAGACACACAGTTAAACAGTAAAGAAGGACAGCTGATGGAGAAGGATTAAAATACAATGTAAATTCAGAAATAGATGAAGATTACTTAGAAAATCTAATTATAGAAGCAGCAAGTGTTTTTATAAGGGAAGATATGAATGAAAATAGCAGTGTCAGCATTGGATTAACTAAAGAACTAGTAAAAAAAGAAATCCAGAATATAATAACCAGTATAAAAACACAACAACACAAAAGCAACAAAAACACAGAATCCGCAACACTCAGAACACTTAGGAGAAAACTACAAAATGAAAATGCTATCATTTCAAAAGCAGACAAGGGGAACACAGTAGTACTGATAGACAGAGAACAATACATTGAAAAAACACAAGAATTCATCTCACAAAATAACACTACAAAATTAAAATCAGACCCAACAAGCAGATTCCAGACAAAAGTAAAAAACACACTAAAAATATTGACATCACACTGGATAACACAGAGAAAAGAAAGTTGACTCAGATCAATCCCAATGCACCGGTCCTCTAAAGCCAACCAATAATCCACAAACCGTATCTCCCCGTGAGGCCAATACTGGATTTCAGAAAATCTCCCACTTACAAGCTTGCAGGATACATGTTAAAATTACTGTCTGAAAATTTCAAAGTACAAGAAGACAGAACCATTAAATACACTACACAGCTAATACAACAAATAAAAGATATAAAAATCCCAGACACAGCAACACTCCTCTCATCTGATATAGAAAGCATGTATTCCAACATACCAGTGCCAGAAACAATACAAATTATGGATAAGAAGTTGAAAACTTGTAGTCAACTCCCTGATGAACAGATTAAGGAAATATGCACACTAATAAAGCTCATAACAGAAGAAAATTACTTCCAATTCAATAATGAATTTTATTTAGAAGAAGATGGTTTACCAATGGTATCCCCAGTTTCAGGAGCCTTAGCAAATATTTTTGTGAATCACATTGAACAGATCATTTTCATAAAAATAGTAGCAAAAGAATAGAACATATTATATTCGTTCAGATATATGGAAGACATCCTTTGCGTAATAGAGGAACCACAAACAAAAATTGAAAAACTACATACTGACATCAACAAGGTACATAAAAATATAAAATTCACAATTGAAAGAGAACAGAACAACGAAATTAAGTTTCTGGATATAACAATCAAATACAAAACAATAAGACTATGTTGGAAATATACCGTAATTTACGACATTGTCATACTCCAGTCCTCAAACCATCCACAAGCAAAAAAAGCAAGCAGCACTTCGACACATGCTCCATAGACTCAACACAGTGCCACTCACCAAAGAAAGCTACCAAAAAGACCTGGAAATTATAATGCAGATACCATAAAATAATGGTTACAATAATAATACAGTCACAAAGCTAAACAACAAAATTAAAAGTAAAAGCAGAAAGCTCCAAACCATAGAGAGCAACACAACAGAACCAAACACAAACACGCAGTCCCACAACGACCACACATGATAATCTGAAGAAGAAGAAAGAAAATACAAGATGGTAAACAATGACATACAAACACAAACTCACCCATAAAATCACCAACATTTTCAAAAGACAGGCAATAAACATAGCATACACAACAGACAACTCAATACAAAAATTCACCCCAAACTGACAAAAAACGAAACAGAGACATTTACTAGAAAGCAGGTATATATCAACTACAGTCTAACATGTGTGAAGACACATACATAGGACAAATAGGTAGAACATTTGATGTCAGATACAAAGAACACATGAGAGCCTGGAAATATGAGAAAAAACACTCCACATTTGCAGAACACCTAAGTGAAAATGACCAAAAACCAACCACTAGATACGATGACATGAAAATAATTAGAATCAACAATAAAAAAAACACCTACTGACCATTCAAGAAAATTACCGCATACAGAAAACCAAAGCACAAGGGAAAGTCCTGTTGAATGACCAAGAACACAAGCCAAGCAATCCATAATTTACACTAATAGATAAAATAATAGAATAATGTTCGCAAAAAGGATTAATATAATAATACTGTCCAATATAATAATAATAATAATAAAACCCAACATGTTTACAATCACTCATCCATGAACCCTTCCACAGAATATTGAAACGTAAAGTCAAATCAGCTGCCACCAAAGTTTTAACCACTCGATAACACACGGTATAAACTCATAAATAGAAGGTAGTCTCGAACATATAATTTGTTGGGGTGGTAACAAATAGGTAAACATACCAAAGAGGAAGAAACACGTAATGGAGTCGCAATATTTACTTTGTGAAAAACAGTGTACGACGAAATAGTTGTATCGAGTGACAAAAGAACAGTAGTACACCACGAAAAAGAGTGAGAAACATGGCGAACAGTGTGAGGAAGGGCAGAACACAAAGTTGTGATTCTGTGGCAGTGATAAAAGTGGTAGTGTGACCTCCAGACCAGATGTGAGGAAACTTAGATCAGCAAATCGTAAGTAATTATTTTTTTACAAAAAAATCGCGAAATGAACTGTTTAATAATCTAAAACTAACAGAACTGTATCGTTATAGATCCCACTGATGAGGCCTTAGAACAGGAGAAGGCGAAACGCGTAAGAGATAAATAAAGTAACTAGCAGCAGGAAAAGGCAGTTTTATTTACAAAAGAAGTATCTCCTTAACAGAATTGCAAAATCTAATACTTAAATACATTTCTGTCACAATGACCGATAAATCCTAACAAAAATTTAATAGCAAAAATACATTTCTCTCACAACGATCGATAAATACTAACAAAAAGTGAAAAGCAAAGAATTTCTGATATGGATGGAGTTCATTAAACTTAATGGTAGGTGAATGGTGGCATGGTAGTCGCTCGGAAACCTGTGATCAGATGTGAGAGGTCTGCTGAACGTGCTGTCGGAGGCAACAGTCGAACACCCCTTGTATCAATATAGGTCAGGACGGCACAGGAGGCACGAGGTCTTGCGTTATGTTGAAAGATAACGTCATCAAGGCCTTGAAAATAAAGCACGGCCACGGGCCTTAACACGTCAGAGATGTAACGGCTAGGATTCAAATTACCGGCTGTTCGATCCAGTCCTGACCGTGTTGTGTGTGCAGTGACACCCCACTTCATCAACCGAGGTGCTGGTCCTATATGACGATGACGAAAGTAATCTGGTAACATCCGTTCTGTTCAGAACCTCCACACGCGGATACGTCCTTTGCGATAATGCAGGCAGAATTGGAAATCGTCTGAAAAGCGGAAGTCGTGCCTGGCACTCTTGCCTCCAGAGTTATCGTTGGGCTCGCCACTGCCGGTACGCCACGCACTGCTGCTTAGTCAAGGGAAGCCACGTCAATGGCCACCTACTAAGATTCCGTGTGGATAGGTGACTGACTGCCGGCAAGCCCATTTCCTGATTCAAGGTATGTGATGTGGCTGTGTGAAGTTGCATGGTCGAGGAAACAAATTTGTTCGTCCTATAGGGTACTGTTCACGCGTGGCCATTGGGATCCCTCATGGCTTAAAGCACAGGTGAGCAACCGATGGCCCGCGGGCCGGATCCGACACGCGACTCATTTCACTCCGGCCCGCAAAATAATTTCTTGGGGCAGCGTCATGCTCGCATTGTACTCTGTCCGTGACGAAATTTCGGATATTCACCATTCTGTTGGTTGCATTTTTGCAGTTTGGCTTCTCTGTAATACAGCCCATACATGTTAAGTTGAAGCGATTTAGACTATTAAACTTTTTAAAACGAACAAAGAAATCATGGCTTAGTTTTTTAAGGTTACAGAAACAACTCACGCTTAAGCGACCAGTCATCGAAAGCATTTTTCGACGAATGTTTAAAAAATGAGTGCTAGTAGTGTTTGTGTGTATCAAGAAGCTAAATTTTATAAACTCTCGAACGAGCTGCCTTTGGACAAAACTTGCATAGTTGAAAATGGATAAAACATCTGAACTGTCTTCTGAAGCTCAGGATGTTAAACAGACATTCTATATAAATATGAATCTGGCTCTGTAAGGCAGGTAATATTAGGTGTACATTGTAACAAATTAATTAGAGATGCTGCTGTCACATAACTAGAATGCAAGAATTAACAAAAGTGAAAGTTGTGATCTAGTCTAGAAAGACAAAACAGCTGTTCCCTTTTTCATTCTACATATAATTTATCGACTGCGCTTTCAGGCATCAGGTGATACACTCCAATCATGTTCAATTACTTTCAACACTCAATAACAAAATATTTAACTCCTGGACATATTAAATTGGCAATTATTAAATCGTTATGACTACAAATAAAAATTTTATCAAAGGTAAGAATGATCAAAAATCTTCATCTATTAAATTTGCTTCTACGATATCGTAGCTGGTCAAAGTATCAAGTTGATGGAGAAAAAATTTACCTTTTAAACCAAAGGAAAAACACTCATGTACTCATTGTGAGGGTAGGTTAGTATCCTAGCTTTTGATATTCAATGGTCCAAGTGTGCGCAGGTTGGAGTGGACAAAATCTCGACTCAACATTTACTGTGGCCTAATGCACAATGTTACTTTGCCAATCTGGATCTGCAACAGCGTTATTTCCGTGCTGGATCTGAAACGCTAATTCCCTAACTTTCCTGCGTTCCGTAGAACGTCCGTGTTTCCCTAGTCGAAATATTGGCTATTGTACACTCGCTAAGGTTCAAATGGTTCAAATGGCTCTGAGCACTATGGGACTTAACATCTGTGGTCATCAGTCCCCTAGAACTTAGAACTACTTAAACCTAACTAACCTAAGGACAGCACACAACACCCAGCCATCACGAGGCAGAGAAAATCCCTGACCCCGCCGGGAATCGAACCCGGGAACCCGGGCGTGGGAAGCGAGAACGCTACCACACGACCACGAGATGCGGGCACACTCGCTAAGGGTTGGAGCGATGTGCACAATGTCATTGCCTGCAAAAATTCCCGCAGGAACAATTAACTACCTCCTTGTTGTCTGTCGCCACAATACATGAAGCATAACGTCCACACTTCACAGACGCACAGCTCTCAACTCCCTCATTATTTTCCACACACTTGTGCGGTCCGCCGTGAGACAAGAGAGATCTTGAAATTTCTAGTTCTCAAAATGCTGTAATGGAGATATCCCCACCATGTCGCGTTTGCGTCGCCCAGTGTGGCCTCAGCCAACCGCCATCTCATTAGAGGTGAATTTTTATTAATTTATTTATTTTTTTGCCGGGTCGCCGTTAGCCGTGCAGCCACTTACCCTCGATCGAGGCCATATTTACTTTAAAAGGAATAATGTATTGTTCTGGCCTTATCCCTCTCTGCACTGAAGCTCGGCGTTCTCTTGTTAAGTGGGGTTTTTCCATTGCCATTAACCACCTGCTCGGTTCGTCTCCAAAATGCGTTTCACTTTAACTTATTTATGCGTGCTCGTGTCCTTATATTGGTAGATATTATTTTGTTACTTTTCGGTACATGAGATTACTGCAATTGCTTTTTGTTGATAATATAGTTTTCTGACGCTCTCATACTGTATCGTATTGACGATATGGATCGACCTCATGTAAGGTCCATAAAATCAGGATACCTTACAAAGTTACTCCTTAATACGTATCAGGTGGGACTGCCCATCTCCTCGCCACATTTTACACTGAAGAGCCAAAGAAACTGGTACACCTGCCTAGTGTCGTGTAGAGCCCCCACGAGCACGCAGAAAGTGCCGCAGTACCACATGGTACGGACTCGACTAATGTCTGAAGCAGTGCTTTACGGAATTGCCACCATGAATCCTGCAGCATTGTCCATAAATTCGTAAGAGAACGAGGGGGTGGAGATCTCTACTGAACAGAACGTTGCAAGGCAACCCAGAAATGCTCAATATTGTTCATGTCTGGGGAGTTTTGTGGCCAGCGGAAGTGTTTAAACTCAGAAGAGTATTCCTCGAGACACTCTGTAGTAACTCTGGACGTGTGGGGTGTCGCATTGTGCTGTTAGATCTAGCCAAGTCCGTCGGAATGCACAATGGACATGGATGCAGGTGATCAGATAGGATGCTTACTTACGTCTCACCTGTCGGAGTCCTGTCTAGACGTATCAGGGGTCCCATATCACTCCAACTGCACACGCCCCACACCATTACAGAGCCTCCACCAACTTGAACAGTCCCCTGGTGACATGCAAGGTCCATGGATTCATGAGGTTGTCTCCATACACGTGCACGTCCAACCGCTCGATACAATTTGAAACGAGACTCGTCCGACGAGGCAACATGCTTCCAGTCATCAACAGTCCAGTGTCGGTGTTGTCGAGCCCAGGTGAGGCACAAAGCTTTGTATCGTGCAGTCATCAAGGATAGACGAGTGGGCCTTCGGCTCCGAAAGCCCATATCGATGATGTTTCTCTGAATGGTTCTCACGCTGACACTTGTTGATGACCGAGCATTGAAATCTACAGCAATTTGCGGGTGGGCTGCACTTCTGTCACGCTGAACGCTTCTTTTCATTCGTCATTTCTCCCGTTGTTTCAGATCTTTTTCCGGCCCCAGGTGATGTCAGATCTGATGTTCGCGACACACTGTGAAATGGTCGCACGGGAAAATCCTCACTTCATCGCTACCTCGGAGACGCTGTGTCTCATCGCTCGTGCGCCGACTATAAAACCACGTTCAAACTCACTGTAGCAGCAGTAACCGACTTGTTGTCTTACACAGGCATTACCGACCGCAGCACCCTATTCTGCCTCCTTACAGATCTCTGTATTTGAATACGCATGCCTAAACCAGTTTCTTTGGCCCTTCAGTGTATTTTTCTATTCTTTCTCCTATTACCGTAAGTAAATAATTCTCGTCCTTTGTGGGAGTATATTGCAAGTGTTGAAACTGTAGGTAAGTTGTAATGAGGCAACTAGTTACCATAATAGGCTTTTTTACTTTTGCGTGATAATTCTGTAATGTGCTTGGTTGCGCTTCAATGTTGACATTTATTCACGTGTAACGTGCATTGTTCCTTTACTAACAGAAATGCAGAATTTTGCAATGAAGTTTTTAAAACAAGTGTTCTATAAAACGTCATAAGTAAGGAAAAAGTGTTCATGACAGGTAAAGCAAATGTGAATATCTAAAGTGGGGTGAACTAATGTTCCATTAAAAACGCGAGTTTTTAGGCATAATTTACTGGCTTGGCGTGTTGGGAAAGGGGCGCCATTCGTATCGGTGCTTTACCCCATAAACATTTATGTTACGGGCGCTATAGTTTTAATCACTAGGAGCATTGCTGTCGTGTCACTTGACTAGCCGTCCCTCTATCTTACGGCTCGTCAAGTGACACGACAGCAGTGCTGTGTCCCCAAAGTTTCTCCATTTCTGGCATACACTATCCCCCCACCATTCCCCCCGGACACACCTATTCGATATTTCGTCATGACCTCCTGACAAACTCAACGGGTAATATGGCGGAGAAGGAAACTGCAGTCTCGACGAGCCAGGATCCCGCCGATGTCGAATTCAGACACGTACTGATAGACGTTTGTTCTTCCTACAAGAGGTAAACACGATATTCTCAGAAATAATCATCATTCAAAACATTTCTGAATAATAAGACTGTTTCGTAATATTTCGTTAATTACAGAACGTGTATGACGTTACTCCTAGATATGTTGTGCGGTGGCGCTGAAATCGCAGTCACTTTCATTTCGAAACATCTAGTATACTTCATGGCAAATCGACGTTTATATTATGCTGTCTTCATAATGTTCGAATTTTAGTGGCCAGCAACAAAAATTTTGCATCACCCATTTATTTCAGAATTCATGGCACAGAAATCAAAAATTGCTGTGAGGCGAGTGGATATATTCATTTGTAGTATGTTCGGATCACAAAATAAAAAAAAAATGAAAAAAAAATTATCTAATGACTGTTTCCCATGGGGTGTTTTTCATAGCAAGCCTGAGCAACGTCAGTACATGGTGAAACGTCTCCTTGCTCAGATGCAGGCTTGAATCCGTCGTAGCACACCATCGATGACATGAACAAGCCACCCCGTGGCTAGATCGTCCCATTCTTCAAAGGCGATTCTGTGAAAGTCGTACAGAGTACGTGGTCGTTGTTGACGTCCAAAAACTGCTCGTTTCAGCCGATCCTACACGTGTTCAATTGGGTTCATGTCCGGGGAAAAGGCTGACCAATCCATCTTAGCGATTTTGACATGCAGAAGGAACTTGTCTGTGAGAACAGCACGATGAGCACGAGAGTTATCATGCATCAGGATCAAATTTCCACCAAAATGTTGGTGATGTGGTCCCACTATTGATTGCAGGATCTCGTCCCTTTACCGTACACCAGTGAGATCGTCAACAAACATGAGAGATGTATAGTGTCCCCCATGTAATGACAGTCGACATGACACATGTTTTCCCTGTGAGGACAAGAATTTTATCATGGGGTAGCAAATGTAGTCCAGTCTGGGGCTCTACTTTTGGATGATTTGATAGCCATTTCTAGTTCCATTTGAAAGGTCCATAGTCATCATTGTCAACTTGGTCATTTTCAGTCATGTTCTCAACCACTGGTGGGATTATCCCAGAGAATATTTCTCCAGTCGTTAAGCAATTCGTCGGTGTGAAGGTACACACATCCATAGCATTACAGGACCATGAAACATGTTTCCAGATTGTCGCCGTTGGGGTTAGTTGATTTAATGATATTGTTGCTGTCGTTTTAATAATCTGTACCAATCCTTTTGAAACGTCCCCTTTGAACAATTATACAAGACTGTGCTTAAACTGACACATAATATTTTTAGCGCAACGCAATCTGACTTTCAATAACCCCTACAAAAGAATGGCCCTGACTAACATTAGCCTATACCTTTCATAAATCACTTACCTCACAAAAATCTTCGTTACTCGAACTACTGCAATACAGCGAGCGCCACTACCGCCAGCTAAATAAAAGATTCAAACTACGGAAGGCACTAACTACTGATAGGCATAGTTAGCAAATGAAAGATTTTAATAGAGAACAAACAATGTATTTACCTTAATAGTGTTGAAAACTCATAATATACATAGCAGTTCATGACATCCAGTCTTACAAATTTCAAAACTCCGCCATCTCTCTCCCCACATCCACCACTGCTGGCGGCTCGCCTCCAACTGCACAACGCTACGCGCTGTTCACATCCAGCTGCCCAACACTACAATGGCAGACAACAATGCAAACCAGCCACAGACTGCACACAGCACAGCCAGTGATTTTCATCAGAGCGCTACGTGGCGTTACCAATATAAAAACCTAAACAGCCTACTTACACTTTGTAGTCTTTCTATATGCCTCTCTATTCAGTGTATGACAAGAATTCTTCTTCTCCTGTCTCGTAGCATTTTTCCCAGTTGCCTTTTTTTATATTCCAGACATATGGACAATGTCTTCAACAATATCTCCTACCACCGGCATTCTGTATGTATATCAGAAAGTGGTCTGTACCCCAAGTGTCATGCAGAACTTCCCATATGTCAGACTGTGTCAGCTCAGATGACACTAGAACAACATCTACCGCTGTTTGGGCTTCATCTGGTCTTGCTATTCTAGTGGCAGAACCATCATTTAGGATTACGGATTTATTGTCTGCCGCGTGGGATTAGCCGAGCGGTCTAAGGCGCTGCAGTCATCAACTGTGCGGCTGGTCCCAGCGGAGGTTCGAGTCCTCCCTCGGGCATGGGTGTGTGTGTTTGTCCTTAGGATAATTTAGGTTAAGTAGTGTGTAAGCTTAGCCCTTAAGATTTCATACACATTTGGATGTTTTGAGTTATTGTCGTGTACCTGTACCACATCAAACACAAGTACGCTCATCTGGTCCGTTCTGCCATTTCCCCATGCAGTGATTTTTGAGTCATCCTTCTTCTGACTGGTTTGATGTGACTGCCACGAATTCCTCTCCTATGCCAACCTCTTCGTTTCAGAGTAGCACTTGCAACCTGCGTCCTCAATTATTTGCTCGATGTATTTCGATCTCTGTCTTTCTCTACAGTTTTCACTCTCTATATCTCCCTCTGGTAACATGAAAGTCATTCCCTCATCTCTTAACAGACGTCCTATCATTCTGCCCTTTCCTTGGCAATGTTTTCCACATATTTATTTCCTCTCCTATTCTGTGCAGAACCTTCCCATTCCTTACCTTACAGTCCATCTAATTTTCAATATTCCTTTGTAGCATCAAATCTCAAATACTTCGATTCTCTTCTGTTCCGGTTTTCCCACAGTCTGTGTTTCACTACTATACAATGCTGTGCTCCATATCAGAAATTTCTTCCTCGAATTGAGGCCTCTGTCTGATACTAGTAGACTTCTATTGGCCAGGAACGCTCATTTTGATCACTCCGACACCACCTTGTATCGCATGGAGACTGGGTTGGGGACGTTCAGTATTACTAGGCTGTTTGCAAACACGTTGTCAGAAACTATCAGGGTACAAACCGATCCGAATTTCGTCCATAAACAACACAAGTCGCCAATCCCTGGATGTTCATTCTGTCTGATTTCTTGCCCATCTCTAACGGAGTCTATGGCGTTGTGGTGTAAGATGTGGTGCTCGCCATGGTCGTCAGCAATGGAGATTCCTAATAGTTGGATGCGATTCACGACGTCCTGTACCGTCTCGGAATGGCGAATTCAGTTGTGGAGCACTCTCTCCACAGTTCCTTTGACTCAAAAGTCGTAGATATCGATCATCGTGCGCACTTGTCGAAGGTGGACGGTCTGTGTGGTGTTAAGTCTTCAGCACTAACTGTCAATTGAATCCATTCCGCAGCACACTTTGGCTCGGGTACACACGTCAAGCAATTACCCTTAATGATAAATAAGCCTTCTGCTCGCAATATGATGATGCTGACTCGATCATTAGTTGCGATTGTTCATTTTGGCATGACGCACGTTCATTTTACTCTTCCACAGATGTGCTTTTTTTAAATTGAAATGCTGCAATCCAATCGAGTGTAGCCTGATACCTGCAGGTAGCACTGACGGTAGTTGTATGTATGTTAACAAAAGAGGTAAGTGATGGTCTTCCGATTGGTATAGGAACAGTTAGAATAGCAAAACTCTTGCATGATATATCAGGGTGATGCAACATTTTTGTTGATGGGTATATTTAGGCATAGTTCGAAACTGTACAGTTCAAAAAGTTTCATATTTAGTGGGAGGTGCAAGACGTATTTAATACTGAAAAGTTAACCCTTCGCTGAAAATTTATTTTATTGAACCTGTGGTTTGTCATCAGGCACTCGTTCTTCTCGTCTATTGAAGTCGATGCAGTAGACAGTTATCAGTCGCTTGTCATGGTCGTGAATGCTGTAAATCTCAGGATGGTAATAAACTGCACGGTGAAATCGTTCTTTCGCAGACGTAATAAATTGAGTTCAAAATGTAAATCAGAGCCTAGCCGCTCTGTGCGACAACTGATTACATTCTGTCTTGCGTATTTCAGTTAGAGTAGCTTTATGTTAGACACAAGTGCTTCGGGTTTGTTTCACCAGTGGGGTCCGCTCCTAGGCTTAACACGTCCGTCCGGTGAGGCGGTCCGCGATCTGATCTGGTGCGCCAGGTAACGACCGCTCCAGACAGAATCTCATCCCTTCCAGATGCTGTCCGATACAGAGAAACATGTCGTGTAGACCGGGCGCAGCTCGTCCCGTACATTTCTACGGTAGTTCGCTCGTTACGCGTGGCGTAGCGGAGGGGTTGTATATGAGACACGTCGGAAGGAGGAAGGAAAAGGGGCGGCCGGTGAAAGAAACGAAGAAGTGGAGTCCGAGCAGCAGATGTGGATCAGATACACCACGGGGCAGATTATGCTGTCAGCGGGCGCCGCCTAATGACGACATTAACTCAGTCCGCTTCGCTTGCCTGGCCCATTATTGTGGGATCCGATTTATGCTTTCAGGATACGGGATGCCGTGGCGCCTAATTTCTGGTCGTAAATAAGGACATTTCTTCGCTCTCCTTCATCTTAAAGCCATTAAGAATCAGCACACTTTCAGCAAGCCATAATCATCTCAGTTATTTGGGGTAATTGTTCTAAAGGGCCTGGACTGTAAACAAGTTTCAACATTGCGTCTGTCTCTCGCCGAAAAACAGATGTTTTCATTTTTTTTTTCTTTCAAACGAACCATGCCGCATACTGCATACGTGTCGAAACAGTGTCCACAATTCAAAGTCAACTACTGACATAAACTGAATCGTCGAACGAGATAGCGAGTAGATAAAAATTCTGTAGTCCCAGTCGACATAACCCGGTTCAGTGCCCCTTCCGGCCGTACACATTTGGATTCTACGTGGTTTTCCTAAACAGCTTAACGTAAATGCTGAGATAATTGCTTTGAATGGAAACCATCGGTTTCCTTCCACAGTCTTCCCGAGCTCGAGGTTGCGTTCCATCTCTAATTCAATGGAGTGATGTACACGACACTACCAGTCAGAAACTCATAGGTGGCCAGGATTAGCCAGTATCAGGTTTCTTGCCGGCAGCGGTTTGATAATGCAGTATTCTCGGGTCGAGTGTTTTTTCCCTCTGAAGATTCGTATTCTTCTTCTTCTTCCTTTCTTTCTAGGCTAAAGCCTATTCCTTCAGTACCCCTCAGACTATACTGAGGTTGTCGCTCCGTCTTTTCCTTAGACGGCCAATACTTCTTCCCTTGACCAAGTGGTAATTTATTTCTTACGATTTTCACTATCTTTCGTTCGTTCATTCTGTCTATATGTTTATTCCACACAGGCTTTCTCTTATGTATCCACTCATTAATGGTGTCCACCTTACACTTTTGTCTAATGCTTCCACTTCCCTCTGCATCTCACAGTGTTTCGCTGTATTCCTCCGCAAAATTTTCATTTCTGCGGTTAACAAAAGTCGTTTTGTTTTGATGTTTCCGGTGTCGTCTAAGTGTTTATATCATAATTCATCTCACTACTATTCCTACCTTTGCATCTTTTCGTATATGTTTGTTTTTCCAAAATGTATCATTTAGACAACTTTCCGCTTTATTTTCTTTTGCTACTTGTTCTCTAACTTCCTTTTCAACAGTTTCACTGCTGTACAGTCCAACACCAAGATAATTAAATGTCATTTCCTGGTGAATAATTTTGCCATCCACTTTCAGTTTGCATCTATTGCTTCCACAGATGTGGTCATACACTTGGTTTACTGAGTGGATATGACCATATTTAGATTTTTGGCTATCACGTTAAATATTTGTAAAAGATTGAACACGTTCATAACACTGAATTTTACTAACGCCTTTCCAGCTGAAAAGGGTGAACAACAAGGTGACTATCGATTCACTTAATTATTACTAAACTGATTGCTTACTTGAAGCAATAAAAATTTAAAGTGTCTCAAACTGAGTTTAAGAAAATCAGTTCCACAACGGAATATACGTTGATGTACGCAAAAAATACAACAAATGACTGCTCAGTTGGTACAGAAAGTACTGTTAACAACTGGCTGGTACCTTAAACTAAATAAAAGATTGTTATGGTATGACAATTGGCTTTCCAAATCCATGCAGCTCACAAACGCAACTTAAAAACGGATCGGAGATCCAAATAAGTGAAATCACTGAACAACTAACACAACATGCACAATAGACCTCTCAGATTGTGAAGTGCTCAGAGCAAAGGCAACACTAACACTAAACACGACACTTACTCAACACTCAGCCAAGTACATAGGGCTATGACCGAGCACCTCTCTCTCGATATGCCCTCATGGCCACGCATTGCCAGACCCAGACATCCGTGTCACATGGCCGATGGCTCTGACCAATATGCGTGGGTGACAATATCCGGAACGTAAAGCTCATAAATTTTCCCACACTGGAGACTGCAAAATGGGCGTTTCGCGTGTTTACATCAGCCTATAGTATGCTCGGGTTCGTCACGCCAGCAACACTCGGGGTATCTGCGGTCACTGTGCTCTGACATCAAAGGCCCATGCCGACACGTGACGAGAACAATTGTTAGCAGGCTGTTTAGGTTTTTATGTTGGTAACGTCACCTAGCGCTCTGTATGAAAATCACTGGCTGTGCTGTGTGCAGTCTGTGGATGGTTTGCATTGTTGTTCGCTATTGTAGTGTTGGGCAACTGGATGTTAACAGCGCGTAGCGTTGGGCAGTTGGAGGTGAGCCGCCAGCAGTGGTGGATGTGGGGAAGTGAGATGGCGGATTTTTGAGAGCGGATGATCTGGACGTGTGTCCATCAGAAACATTACATTTGTAAGAATGGATGTCATGAACTGCTATATATATTATGACTTTTGAACACTATTAAGGTAAATACATTGTTTGTTCTCTATCAAAATCTTTCATTTGCTAACTATGCCTATCAGTAGTTAGTGCCTTCAGTAGTTAGAATCTTTCATTTAGCTGGCAGTATTGGCGCTCGTTGTATTGCAGTAGTTCGAGTAACGAAGATTTTTGTGAGGTAAGTTATTCATGAAAGGTATAGGTTATTGTTAGTCAGGGCCATTCTGTTGTAGGAATTATTGGAAGTCTGATTGCGTTGCGCTAAAAATATTGTGTGTCAGTTTAAGTACAGTCATTTATAATTTTTCTAAGGGGATGTTTCACAATGAACGAGGCCAGCTGTCGGCCGGGCAGTTCTATGAACAAACAGCGTCCTGCATTCAGTGCACCAAGACCGCCCAGGATTCTCACAACGCATTCGCTGTGGCCTGCGCCAGAGAAGATAAATTCAAGAACTTTACTTCAGAAGCCACTAACTAAGCATTTCCCTCCAGCAAAATTAAGAAAAAAAGCTACGAAATTAATTAATATTGCAAAGCGACAATTAGCTATCGTATCATAGTATGTTGTACATTTCAACATATTTTTAACATATTTTGATTTTGTTATGGATGTACTAGTGATACCACTGTACACTTTTGCAGAAACATGCTTCAACGTTAACTGTTTGGACTGCAATATTAACGGCACCCGTCTGCTATATTTTCAAATTCAGGAGTAAGCCGATGTAGTCGTTGACGATATTTCAGTTTTTATTTAGAACTTCAGCTGAAGCTGGCGACAACTATCTCACTCTGGAAATTTTTCGTAATCTGGCACACCGACTTATAATTTCTTTCATGTAGCACTTTTAAGTAACTGCGATGGTAGATTGTAAGTATCTTTCGTTTTTTCATTATTTTACTTGTAGATCTAGTTTAGCCGAAACAGGTCATATAATAAAATATATGAAATAGTCTACGCTCTGTTTATTAAATCCAGCCAAGAGTGCAACATGCTCATTTAGTCGTGAAAAAGTGATAATGATGAGAGTTTAAAAGACGTAAAGGGGGACATTTTAAGGCAAACTCGTTACCTATATTGTCTGGTATTAGGCTATGCGGAAGTTGTATGGCCGTCGGAGCAAATGGACCTCATTAGATGATGGAAGGCAATGTCACCGCATCGCTGCACTCTCATAGTAAATGCGCCCCGTGAATACATCAGCCAGTAGTAATAGTATCCTTCGCAGCCGGCATAAATACTACCACACCTCGATCTCCCTGTCACATCATGACGATTTTTTCGAGTGTCACCTCGCATCGCCATTACACCACGGCGTCATTCAAGCTTTACAGTGACTGTATTTTAACTGTAATATAGAAACGTCAAACGAGTTTTAAAAATCATCAATATTTTCATCTACGCGTATTTTACAAATCATCTTTTATTGTCACTTGTTTTTATGTAAACATCGTCACTATCGTCGACCTACGCTTTTTTTTTTTTTTTTTTTACAAAATCGTCTCTTATTATTTTTAAATACAGTTTCTGTAGCGGTTTTGTCTGCCGCCAGACCTCCCTAGTTGTGGGAAATTGAAATAACAGTAAAGAAAGAAAAAACCGCTCAGTCAGTCGTGTACTTCGTCTGATAGCGTTCGTTACTTTTTCATTGTACAACTGACTACTCGTCGGCGACTTCGCTTTGGTACTGGTTTCCATCCTTGGTCTCGATTTGAATTGTGGCTCGTACTTGACCTGTTGACAGTGCTGTGTCGGAAGTCCGTCGCATTTCGCTGTTGCGTAGGCTGCTGTTGACTCTCTCTTGTTATGTCGAGTCCGCCATTCGGTCAGCCCTGTTGCTCGACTCCGGAGTGGGTTTGAGTCACGCCTGCTGGTGGTCTTCCTGCCGTACGTCGTCATGATTGATCAGACAGACACTGTCTTTTTCTGCGGGCAGTACGCGAACAATAGACATACACTACGCTTAGACTACACAGATACAGACATAGATATATACACAACAATAAGAGATAGCGTCGTCATAACCGCCGTCTGCTTCACGTCTGCTGTGCAGCGAGCTACCTTAATTTAAGTATTAACTGTATTTTTCTTACTTGTCACTTCTTCTTCCGTGTGTTTTTGCTTTTAGGAAGCTTTAATTGTCGAGTGCTATTAATAGTGTTCCATAGATTTCGTGTTTGTTTTGAATACAGTCAGAGAGAGTCCCTTTAGTCAACCATAGTGCCAGTAGTGCTAGTGTTTGTTTTCAATACAGTCCAGAGACAGGTAGTGCTAATTTCATTGTTTTCTACAAGATGTGGCTGGCAATCACAGTTTAGTCAATAATCAGCCGCCTTTAGTGAATTAGCAGTCTAGTTAAAAGTTGATTAACTCTCTTCAGTAAATTGATTCGTTAGGATGGATAGGATGTGTGACTGCTGTGTACGGACGCAGGAGGAGCTGACCACTGTTCGCGAACAGCTGAACGTGTTGATGGCCGCGGTCAGCCGTCTTCAGGCTGCTGCCTCGGAGTGTAGCGGCAGTGGGGAGTCTGGTGTGTCGCAAGGTACACCCCAGGTGTTACATGCTTCACCCACTGTCCCTGCTGTCGAGACATCTTCGCGGGTACCGGACGCGGTTGGGCCACCCTCTCCCCAAGGGGAGTGGCGGGTTCAGCGGCGTTCGTGGCGCACGAGGCGGAGGGTAAATGTGGAGGCTGGCCGTGTGACATCGCCCGCTCTGCCTGCGAGTGGACATTTGGCCGCTCCTTCAGTAAGGTCCGAGCAGGCACACGGGGGGAGGGGTTTATTAGCTATTGGAAGCTCCAACGTTAGGCGGGTGATGGAGCCCCTTAGGGAAATAGCGGAAAGGTCGGGGAAGAAGGCCAGTGTTCACTCTGTCTGCTTGCCGGGGGGTCTCATCCGAGATGTGGAGGAGGCCCTACCGGTGGCGATAGAGAGCACTGGGTGCACCCGACTGCAAATTGTTGCTCATGTCGGCACCAATGACTCCTGCCGTCTGGGTTCAGAGGTCATCCTCAGTTCGTACAGGTGGTTGGCGGAACTGGTGAAGGCGGAAAGCCCCGCTCGCGGGGTGGAATCAGAGCTAACTATTTGTAGTATCGCTCCCAGAACCGATCGCGGTCCTCTG
This sequence comes from Schistocerca piceifrons, assembly GCF_021461385.2. Lineage (NCBI taxonomy): Eukaryota > Metazoa > Arthropoda > Insecta > Orthoptera > Acrididae > Schistocerca > Schistocerca piceifrons. Next base: position 155,224,646 of record NC_060141.1, read on the forward strand.
GTTTGGAGCCGAGTGGAAGGCTTAAACCAGAGGCTCAGACGATTCTGCGGAGATCTGGGGTGCAAATTTCTCGACCTCCGCTATCGGGTGGAGAAATGTAGGGTCCCCCTGAATAGGTCAGGCGTGCACTACACGCTGGAAGCGGCTACAAGGGTAGCGGAGTACGTGTGGAGTGCACATGGGGGTTTTTTAGGTTAGAGAATTCCCTTCCTAGGCCCGACAAGACGCCTCCTGAGACGCGGCAAGGTAGGAGTAGGCAAAATGTAACACGGAATAACAATATTAATGTGCTAATAGTAAACTGCAGGAGCGTCTATAGAAAGGTCCCAGAACTGCTCTCATTAATAAACGGTCACAACGCCCATATAGTACTAGGGACAGAAAGTTGGCTGAAACCAGACGTAAACAGTAATGAAATCCTAAACTCAGATTGGAATGTATACCGCAGAGACAGGCTGGACAGTGAAGGGGGAGGCGTGTTTATAGCGATAAGAAGTGCAATAGCATCGAAGGAAATTGACGGAGATCCGAAATGTGAAATGATTTGGGTGAAGGTCACGGTTAAAGCAGGTAATTGGATGTCTCTATAGGCCCCCGGGCTCAGCAGCTGTTGTGGCTGAGCACCTGAAGGATAATTTGGGAAATATTTCGAGTAGATTTCCCCACCATGTTATAGTTCTGGGTGGAGATTTTAATTTGCCGGATATAGACTGGGAGACTCAAACGTTCATAACGGGTGGCAGGGACAAAGAATCCAGTGAAAGTTTTTTAAGCGCTTTATCTGAAAACTACCTTGAGCAGTTAAACAGAGAACCGACTCGTGGCGATAACATATTAGACCTTTTGGTGACAAACAGACCCGAGCTATTTGAAACAGTTAACGCAGAACAGGGAATCAGAGATCATAAAGCGGTTACGGCATCGATTATTTCAGCCGTAAATAGAAATATTAAAAAAGGTAGGAAGATTTTTCTGTTTAGCAAAAGTGACACAAAGCAGATTACAGAGTAACTGATGGCTCAACACAAAAGTTTTGTCTCAAGTACAGATAGTGTTGAGGATCAGTGGACGAAGATCAAAACCATCGTACAATATGCGTTAGATGAGTATGTGCCAAGCAAGATCGTAAGAGATGAAAAAGAGCCACCGTGGTACAACAACCGAGTTAGAAAACTGTGCGGAAGCAAAGGGAACTTCACAGCAAACATAAGCACAGCCAAAGCCTTGCAGACAAACAAAAATTACGCGAAACGAAATGTAGTGTGAGGAGGGCTATGCGAGAGGCGTTCAATGAATTCGAAAGTAAAGTTCTGTGTACTGACTTGGCAGAAAATCCTAAGAAATTTTGGTCTTATGCCAAAGCGGTAGGTGGATCAAAACAAAATGTCCAGACACTCTGTGACCAAAATGGTACTGAAACAGAGGATGACAGACTAAAGGCTGAAATACTAAATGTCTTTTTCCAAAGCTGTTTCACAGAGGAAGACTGCACTGTAGTTCCTTCTCTAGATTGTCACACAGATGACAAAGTGGTAGATATCGAAATAGACGACAGAGGGATAGAGAAACAATTAAAATCGCTCAAAAGAGGAAAGGCCGCTGGACCTGATGGGATACCAGTTCAATTTTACATAGAGTACGCGAAGGAACTTGCCCCCCTTCTTGCAGCGGTGTACCGTAGGTCTCTAGAAGAGCGTAGCGTTCCAAAGGATTGGAAAATGGCACAGGTAATCCCCGTTTTCAAGAAGGGACGTCGAATAGATGTGCGGAACTATAGACCTATATCTCTAACGTCTATCAGTTGTAGAATTTTGGAACACGTATTATGTTCGAGTATAATGACTTTTCTGGAGACTATAAATCTACTCTGTAGGAATCAGCATGGGTTTCGGAAAAGACGGTCGTGTGAAACCCAGCTCGCGCTATTCGTCCACGAGACTCAGAGGGCCATAGACACGGGTTCACGGGTAGATGCCGTGTTTCTTGACTTCCGCAAGGCGTTCGATACAGTTCCCCACAGTCGTTTAATGAACAAAGTAAGAGCATATGGACTATCAGACCAATTGTGTGATTGGATTGAAGAGTTCCTAGATAACAGAACGCAGCATGTCATTCTCAATGGAGAGAAGTCTTCAGAAGTAAGAGTGATTTCAGGTGTGCCGCAGGGGAGTGTCATAGGACAGTTGCTATTCACTATATACATAAATGACCTTGTGGATGACATCGGAAGCTCACTGAGGCTTTTTGCAGATGATGCTGTGGTGTATCGAGAGGTTGTAACAATGGAATATAGTACTGAAATGCAGGAGGATCTGCAGCGAATTGACGCATGGTGCAGGGAATGGCAATTGAATCTCAATGTAGACAAGTGTAATGTGCTGCGAATACATAGAAAGATAGATCCCTTATCATTTAGCTACAAAATAGCAGGTCAGCAACTGGAAGCAGTTAATTCCATAAATTATCTGGGTGTACGTATTAGGAGTGATTTAAAATGGAATGATCATATAAAATTGATCGTCGGTAAAGCAGATGCCAGACTGAGATTCATTGGAAGAATCCTAGGGAAGTGCAATCCGAAAACAAAGGAAGTATGTTACAGTACGCTTGTTCGCCCACTGCTTGAATACTGCGCAGCAGTGTGGGATCCGTACCAGATAGGGTTGATAGAAGAGATGGAGAAGATCCAACGGAGAGCAGCGCGCTTCGTTACAGGATCATTTAGTAATCGCGAAAGCGTTACGGAGATGATAGATAAACTCCAGTGGAAGACTCTGCAGGAGAGACGCTCAGTAGCTCGGTACGGGCTTTTGTTGGAGTTTCGAGAACATACCTTCACCGAGGAGTCAAGCAGTATATTGCTCCCTCCTACGTATATCTCGCGAAGAGACCGTGAGGATAAAATCAGAGAGATTAGAGCCCACACAGAAGCATACCGACAATCCTTCTTTCCACGAACAATACGAGACTGGAATAGAAGGGAGAACCGATAGAGGTACTCAGGGTACCCTCCGCCACACACCGTCAGTTGGCTTGCGAAGTATGGATGTAGATAGACGAAGAACAATGGGCATAATTAAACGCACTGACAAACAGTATTTCAAAAAAAACACATGAGGAGTACATGGGGACACGATATTACAGACATGCCTATATGCTCAGCCTATGTGGACAGCTATACCCACAGTGACAGCGAAAATAGTGACAATGAGTAGGAACAGGAGGAAGAAGCTGAGATGTGACAGTAAATAAGCAAAAGTGCTGGCGATCTAGCCAAGAAAACACCAAATACTGTACGTGGATGGGCACCTAAACTAGTTAATACATAGGGTTAGTAATAAATAGGATAAGCAACATTATTGCTCTACTAATAACCATTTGTGTGTGTGTGTGTGTGTGTGTGTGTGTGTGTGTGTGTGTGTATGTGTGAGTGACTGGCGGTCAACGGCTCGAAGAAACCATTCCGAGGTATTCACCGTCAGTCACATTCGGTAATGGTTCTAACAAATCTCTCCTCTATCATATTTTTTTATATTATTCTTAAAAAACAACAAAATTTTATTTATACTTCAACCTTAAATTATTGTTACTTTGCAAAGTATCATTTTTTGTAAATGTTGTAGATAAAACAAAAGAAAAGAAAACTTTAAAAAGATGAAAAACTAAAACTGTAAGATGTATGACCTGTTTTAGACATCAGGTAACAGGTCTATAATTTGGCAATAAATAAATAAAATAAAAATCAGACAGGATCAAAAATTCACGTAAATTAACGGCAATCTGAGCTATACAAAAAGGGGAGGATTTTCAGAAAGAGCTAAGCCAAATAGTGGAAAAAGCTAAACAGTACGAAAATTGAGTGACGCACAGTTCGTACTAACGGGAGAGGGTTTCAGCAGCACCAAGAAAAAAGATGACTTCTCTCAACACGGTTTCCTAACAAAAGAAAATATCTGCTAATTTTATACGAGGCCGGCCGCAGTGGCCGAGCGGTTCTAGGCGCTACAGACTGGAACCGCCCGACCGCTACGGTCGCAGGTTCGAATCCTGCCTCCGGCATGGATGTGTGTGATGTCCTTAGCTTAGTTAGGTTTAAGTAGTTCTAAGTTCTAGGGGACCGATGACCTCAGAAGTTAAGTCCAATAGTGGTCAGAGCCATTTGAACCATTTGTATTTTATACGAAATATCTTCTTACATTCATGTCTACCGGCTTACTTTGAGAAGCAATGGGGTTCGGGGACGTGGTGGGGGTGGAGGGGGAATAAATCCTCATCCTCTCTGTCGCTCAAATGATGAGCGATGTGGACACCTTGACTGAACTGATGCTGCGGTATTTCGAAGCCTTTGGGGAAATGTTGATTAAAATCATCCTTATCTGAAGAAATTTTCTCTATTTACTTTACTGAAGCCGTTCCTACGGATGAAGGCGAGATGTTAAGGGCGAGAGGCAAAGAGTGTGTGTGTGTGTGTGTGAGAGAGAGAGAGAGAGAGAGAGAGAGAGAGAGAGAGAGAGATGGAGTTCGAAGGGGGAGAGCGAGCGAGAGGGATGGAGAAGGGAGAGAAAGTTAGTAGGAGCGGAAGGGTGCAAGGAATAGGGGGGGGGGGGCGGAGGGGGAGGAAGGGAGGAAAAGAACAACCTAATTGTAGATGAACGAAATGAAACAGGCTCCGCATGGGTAGATGTATAGTTGTCAGACTTCCTCCAGTCACATTCCATCGGTAAAACAAAATCACTGAAAAAACGTTAAGGATAATGCACATGCTTCAAATGACTCTACGTCGGAAAATAGCTGCAGTCTAGGCGTAACAAAAATATTCACAGCCAGTCCCAGAAAGTTACTTCGTGACGCGTACTGGAATGCACCACCGACTTGGAAGGCGTCCAAGCAAATTACTGTGCTTATATACACTCGCCGTGTCGCTGCAGTCCGAAAGAAATCGTGTGCAGCGAGTGAAAATGATGCGTGCAATGTCCGGTTGAGGGTGTCGGGCGCGCGCGCGAGAGAGAGGCGGCCGGGCTTATTTATCGCGGCTCTCGGCTCTGCCGTCTGGCGAGCTGCCGGCGGAATCCCGCCTCCCTGCTCGTCTATTTGTACTGCGGGGGCAGAGGGCGGCACTGGCCTCGCGCCCCGCCGCAGTATCCGGGGCCGTAAGAAGTTTACAGCGGGAGTTTTAGGGACATTTAGCACAATCGCGGGTCGTCTCTTTACTGGTCGTCTGCGGCGGCTGCGGTTGCCGGGGAAACAGACAAGGAAAAGGCCGACTGGGGGCGAGCGGCGCGGGGGGTGGCGGGCGGCGGGGGTGGAAGTAGAGAGCCACGGCAGCAGCCGCTCCCGCACCGCATGAATAAGTAATCCGCTCTTCAGGCGAACTGCCCATAATACAGACATACGCGCCCGTGTTCGCACTACATATCTAGGTCAGTGCCGGCGGCGCTCTGCGCTGTACATATTTCACGGCAGCGCCCGCCGGGGGCAGCGCCAGCCGTGCCGTGACGTCACACGGTGCGCGCGTGACCCGCTTGCCGAGCGGCGGCGGCTCGCAGAGTCTTTTAAGCAAAACCTCCGCTTTATAAATAAAGATGGTGGCGGTGGTGGGGGCGGGGGCGGCGGCGTCTGCCGGTCCGTTATATATCTCCTGTGGGCGTGGCCGCCTTTACGAAAACATGCCGCGCGGGCAATCCCCCTGGCGGCGGCGGCAGCGGCGCGCCGAACTACGTATGTTCCTACACGCGATTCCGACTCGGAGCGCTACGGCCGGGGCATTGTAAGTAAGAAGTCGCGGGGCCTAGTGCTGCCAGTTATGCATTTATCATGCGGCCTTTTAGAGCGGCGCGAGGGCGGCGTGCCAGCGCACATCGATGCTTAAAATACTCCGGCCAGCTCCTTGTTTATTCAGCAGCCGTCACATTCTCCTCATGTCGGCCCAGGAACAGCGGCCCAGCTGAAATTTTCAGCTGGCCCCACCTACCGTTTCCCTATGACGTCTGCCTTGCTCCCAATTAGCCGCTCAATTTTTCACAGTTAGTTAATCATTAAATTCCTTAGCGTGCACGAATGTTTTATTCTCAGGCATTATCCACGAGGCACCCTTCCCACTTTCCGCCCTGGGAGATACCTTTTTAAAGCTAATGCCGTTATTCACTTTCGGAACCCACGTCACAGGACTCATACTGTATTACCAGTCTCCACCGTATTGTACTATTCACACATCCCTTACCAGAACCAATTATCAGCCATTACGTCATAGAACTCTCACTGTATTTGTAGTTTCATCTAATTATACTATTCGCAAAGCCGCCTTCCAAACACTATTGTTAACCATTCCGTTACATCTCTCATATTGTAGTTGCAGTCCTTCATATTACAGCAGATACCCAGTTACCGTGTTACCTCGTTGTTGTTTCCTATAAGCAAATAAAGTCTTGCCTTGTGGTCGGCTGTAACTGATAACTACACAGCTTTTTTATATTCGAGCGACAAAAACATAGTCAGAGGAGACTTTCAGCTGTAGTAAAATAAAAAATAAATAAATACACTTCGAGACATATTAGCAACCGTCGTAATTGGTGGTATATTAGTGAAGTAGAAGACAGACTTCTTGGGTAGATGCTCTGCTCTTGTGAGAGGCATGTGCTCACAACCTCCCGCAGAAGCTGAGGGCTCCTGCCTCTGCCATTATAACATTCACATTCACCATACAGATACACCGAAACCAATTTACTTCACGTATTTTTGTTCCTTGATGTTTGGCTCTCACTGTCATTCAGCTGTATGCATTTTCATTTGGCTCCATTTGCATCAGCTTATTTTATCAAGCGCTTTCTCATTTGGCCAGACGAGACTGAGAGAACCCGTACGAAGACAACATGAAAATATAAAGCGGCCACTGTAAATCCAAACCGAGACCTCTACATCAGTGGCTACGAGTATTAACCACTACGCAAACTTTCGTTTTCGTTTTACTTATTTGTTCATTATTTTAGCCAGCTAATAATCAAACTTCACTTTTTAAACATCAAATCAAAATTCTTTGCTTTTAAACTCAGAATTAAAGCTTTTCGCTCTTTAAAATAAGAAGTTCTTTGAGCGGATAAGCTGTTCACTCTTGGGCACTGAGATTAAAATTCTTTCTACTTGAAAATTTTTCTTCTTTACACAAGATTTTGTGGAATGGCTAATGGATTCCTGTGTACTGATTACACGACTAGAGCTACGAGTTTGGAGGATCATTAAAATCTCAACTAAAATATATAGAAACTCATAAAAATATTTATAAACTCAGGAATCTTCATTCCGTTGTCACTACCATACGCATGTAATATTGAAGAGCATCCTCATACTTGCAGTACGTACATCTGAAGCACCAACTTCTGGTGCTGTTAAATAAGAGTCTCATGAAAATCTCGCTCTGAGCTGTTGACTTTCACAGTCCTACTGAAATATAACCATTTCATAAAAATTTGGCCTTACGAGTGAGGACACGAGAAATTTAATTTCATCTCTCACTTAGTTCAGACGATAACAAGCCTCTGCAGGAAAAATGAGCTATAATATACAGTCATTTTGTTTACATAATGTCCACCTGTTCCAACCTTTCTGCTGACTGGTGTCATGAATGAATCAATGTGTAAGCGCTTTCATTGTAAAATTTCTGCAGTCAAGGAAAGTCTTTAGCGGAGTGTATGATTTCTGCCAATTGAAGCGAAGGGCCCACGGGAAAAGGGGGTTAAGCCAAAAAAAAAAAAAAAAATTTTAGGTCATTGCAGTTGCAGAATGCTTTCAACAAGCAACTTTTATCAGTTTTTGTTTCATGGAAAGAAGGGGTTTAAAAATGTAGCGTCCACGGGAAAAAGGAGGTAAGTCAATATGAAACAAGGAAAAAAAGGGGTTAATCAGTTGGCAGCACTGATCGCAGCTGTTGTTTCAGTTCCATTGTCTATGATTATCAGGTCCTGAGTATGGGCTGTTGGAGAGGTTAAGTCAGTGCTTTGTGTGTTGTGTGAATTGTTTAATTTGTATTACGTCTTAAATGAACTGTGGAAGTGAACGTGGAAAATGAAGATGAGGAAAGCATCACCTTCAGACAAATGTCACATTCAACGAAGAAAAGGAAGAGAACAGGTCGACTTTCCGACATGAGAAAAAACTTTTATCATCCACCCATGAATTAGGCAAGATTGTAAATGTTCCAGATTGAAATGTTTCCAGAGTACTACTAGCGCAGAACGTGGGTATATTATATCTAATTATAGCAAAATGACTGTGAATGAGCAGAATGCTTACTTGGCAGGCCTAATTAATGTAAATAGTATATGGCAAAAGAGACCTAGGCAACCAGAAAATGAAGCTGAATTTCGTGACGACAGTTATTCATAGCGTGTAAGAGTGAAGAGGGAGAATTCTGCCACTAAAGTAAATGTTTGTCCTAAACCCCTTACATCTTTTCATGGAATATCTAAAAAAAATTAGAAGTAATACAGCGTTATCTGAAAAAAGGTGTGAGTCCTAAGGATGGTATAGGCCAACACTATAATCGGAAACATCGTGTGACGTCGTAAGCACTTGACGCAGTTCACCAATACTTTAGTTCATTTAAAGGTGAACGAAGCCATTACAGCTTGACAATCTCTAAGAAAGTGTATCTCTCACCAAATCTAAACATCAGTAAGGTGTATGAGTTATTTGAGAAATCGTACCCTACTCAATCTGTGTCGTATGAAAAATATAGACTTGTTTTCAATACAGAATTTAACGTCGGTTTCGGGTACCGTAGAATGGACACTTGTAGTTACTGTGATAGGCAAGCTACAGAAATTCGAGCTGTTGAACATGCTTAGAAATCGTACCCGGAAAATATCTGACAAAAGGAATTGCAGAAAAAAATCAATCAACTGTCAACGGTGAAAAAACTTCACTTATTAAAATCTGACATGTATTTTGTGACGACAATTCTTGATTCCTCTGTTAGAAAATTAGATGTATTTTCAGACTCTAGCGGGGCAGAACAAGAATTGGACTATTTTTCGCCTGCAGCATTACACCGTTCATCATGTCAAGAGACTTGAGCACGTGAAAATGACTGTTCCAATCCGTGGCCACTCGTATCTCGGAAGTGATCGTAACATGGCCAGTATCAACCAGAAAAAAGTGGGTTGAAATGCCCAAAGACAGGATAGAGGAAATAGAGAGTGCAAGAGCAAACCCCTCACCTTTTCATGTTGTCGAAGTAGGAAGTTTGTAAGAGACTGGTCTACACATCTCGATCAGTCATATTTCAAGAAATGCCCATTTTCTCCTAGTGGCTGCAAAAGAGTATCCCCGATTCTTTGAATACGGAAGTACATTCCATGGACATTGGAATCGCCAATTTGTCAACAAGCCTCTTACTGTTCCAAACAGAACAACCTCAGCCTCAAGGAGAGCTCTCTCTACCTGGCTATGCATATAAGGGTGAGTGTTTTTTGTTTCATCCTTATTTTTATAATCATTTTTATTGTATTATTTACTTAAAACGATTTTAATTTAATTTTTGTAAACAACTACACCTACATTTACTTTTTTAAAAACCTACAAGAAGATGTTTCTGTTGTAGGTGCACAACCTATTACTTATGACAAGCATGCAGACCTACAAAATTTAAAGATGTTTTGAGGAGAAGAGTCTAGGCAGTTTTTCCCAGATGCCAAAACTGGAAAACGGATAAAAGCGTAACAAGATGACACTGTTTTTCCAAAACTAATTAGTGCAAGTGTTAAGAAGCAGACCCAGAGAGGAAATGAATAAACAATGAACGAACACAGTTTACAAAGAAATCGTTTGGGTCTACAAAGTTTTGTTCTGTTTATAAAGAATTAATTCTAGTCTATAATTTTCTATCTTATGACTTTTATGGTTGTTTCGTAACTAATAAATTTTTGCACATTCATTTGTTACTTTTTTATGACATCAAAAAAATAATACTGGTTGTAAGTTCTAATTGTACTAGGTTTAACAAAGTTAACGAATTTGCGAGATATACTGACATTCCGCCTTTTATATTGACCTACCCCCTTTTTCCCTACAAAAAATTGAAGTTAATCGATATAATATTTTCTTTAGGTTGTTACAGTAAGTTCACACAAACACCTTGTAGAGGTATCTAACGAGTATAAGTAAGGCTACACTAAACATAATTTTCAAGAGGCTTGGCTAAAAATTGCGTTTGGCACAGAGGGTTTAGTATTTAAATCTTCTGCCCTGAAAAATTAAGAAGAACTGACTTACCCCATTTTCCCCGTGGATCCTTCAAGTGTTACTGTGAAATTAAGAAGTTATATTTTCTTCATATTAGCAGAATAATGCATGATTTTCATTGCTACCTGTTAATTTCCTGGCCGGGTCGTACCGTAGTAACACCACATACATCACAGTATTCTCTGCTTTACCATTTCTCTTGCTGGATATTATAACTGACTTTGTGGTACTCCAATAACGTCTTATATTGTTGAAAGTCCTCTAACCGTCAAGAAAAGAACTGACATTGTTTTCGTAACTTTTCTGATAGTTGTTAATTCAAATGATCGTAACTGCAAAGCACAATCATATCATTCCCAGTATGTCGATCGCTGACACTTTCATTGCAAATATTTGAATTAATTTTCGTAATTATTACTTGAAGAAGGTACAAATGCAATTATTCCCTGGTTTGTCTTTATATAGATTGGATATTTAATACTTTCATTATTGATATTCCATCCCAAAAAGCAGTGACTGATGACAAACATATCAAATACGAAACAATTCCTGAGCCACCTCTAAACTGTCAGCTCGGAATTTAGCGTCGTACATAGGTAAATAATCGACAACATACAGTCTTCACACAGATTTAAAGTTAACTCTTCAAGAACAGACATATAAGCCACCATATTTCATATACAACATCAGTGCATTTTAATTTGTAATACTCTTGACGGAGCTCTCGACAATGCTACCGTGGATCTCCCCCCTGCACTGCCGCACACTGGCTCGGTATCTGATCACCGGGTCATGCTGTCAGGAACTCGTATGCTCCGTATATAACAGGCAGAGCATATAATTCTTTCTATGTATTCGCAGCACATTACACTTGTTTACATTGAGATTCAATTGCCATTCCCTGCACCATGCGTCAATTCGCTGCAGATCCTCCTGCATTTCAGTACAATTTTCCATTGTTACAATCTCTCGATGTACCACAGCTTCATCCGCAAAAAGCCTCAGTGAACTTCCGATGTCATCCACAAGGTCATTTATGTATATAGTGAATAGCAACTGTCCTATGACACTCCCCTGCGGCACACCTGAAATCACTCTTACTTCGTAAGACTTCTCTCCATTGAGAATGACATGCTGCGTTCTGTTATCTAGGAACTCTTCAATCCAATCATACAATTGGTCTGATAGTCCATATGCTCTTACTTTGTTCATTAAACGACTGTGGGGAACTGTATCGAACGCCTTGCGGAAGTCAAGAAACACGGCATCTACCCGTGAACCCGTGTCTATGGCCCTCTGAGTCTCGTGGACGAATAGCGCGAGCTGGGTTTCACACGATCGTCTTTTTCGAAACCCATGCTGATTCCTACAGAGTAGATTTATAGTCTCCAGAAAAGTCATTATACTTGAACATAATACGTGTTCCAAAATTCTACAACTGATAGACGTTAGAGATATAGGTCTATAGTTCTGCACATCTGTTCGACGTCCCTTCTTGAAAACGGGGATGACCTGTGCCCTTTTCCAATCCTTTCGAACGCTACGCTCTTCTAGAGCCCTACGGTACACCGCTGCAAGAAGGGGGGCAAGTTCCTTCGCGTACTCTGTGTAAAATTGAACTGGTATCCCATCAGGTCCAGCGGCCTTTCCTCTTTTGAGCGATTTTAATTGTTTCTCTATCCCTCTGTCGTCTATTTCGATATCTAACACTTTGTCATCTGTGTGACAATCTAGAGAAGGAACTACAGTGCAGTCTTCCTCTGTGAAGCAGCTTTGGAAAAAGACATTTAGTATTTCGGCCTTTAGTCTGTCATCCTCTGTATCAGTACCATTTTGGTCACAGAGTGTCTGGACATTTTGTTTTGATCCACCTACCGCTTTGACATAAGACCAAAATTTCTTAGGATTTTCTGCCAAGTCAGTACATAGAACTTTACTTTCGAATTCATTGAACGCCTCTCGCATGGCCCTCCTCACACTACATTTCGCTTGGCGTAATTTTTGCTTGTCTGCAAGGCCTCTGCCTCAATAGACTTCCATAATTGCAAAAGCATTGCGGGAGGAGGATGTTGTTCACGAAAAGACCTACGATTATGTCCAATAAGCGTTCGATGGGATTCATGTCGCGTGATTTGGGTGACCAACTCTTACAGTCGAACTGTCCAGAATGTCCTTCAATTCCATCGCGATCAACTGCAACCCAATGACATGGCCCATAGTTGTTTGGGAACATGAAGTCCAAGAACGACTGCAAATAGTCTCCAAATACCCGACCATTACTATTTCCAGTTAATGATCGCTTAAATTGGACCAGAGGACCCAGTCCATTCCACGTAAACACCGGCCACATCATTATGGAGATACCAGCAGCTTGCACAGTGTAACATCTCCACAGCATTAATAATTTAAATGATAAACCATGTGTAACCTCCCCACAGAAATAATAATCAAATGAATTTTAAATATTGTAACCTCTGAACAAAATTGGCTCCCATTTATAATCTCTGTGCAGAAATGCATTCGCATTTAATGTTCCCACAAAATTCTTTTCTCATTTAATGTTAAGTTCGAAACAGAAAAATTCCTAAACACCAAAATAATAAAAAATTCAGTAACCTGGTAAATTTTATGACGACAGCAACGCTGCGTCTCGGCCCTGTATTCTGAATAAAAAAAGCAAAAATTCTTACCTCAGTAAAAACTGCGAATTTATCTGCTCTTACATTAAAAAGTTTTGGAACAGCTCCGTGAAATGCTGGCCTATGCTTTGTGATTCGTGCAAGGAATAATTATTCATTGGATAAAAATCTTTAAATTGAAATGAATGCTTTAAAAAAAATTACTTTATATTATAAAAATTATTATTGTGGCATTTTTTAAAAAAATTGGAATGACAATTCACATACATTACTAGATATGCGCAAGGCTGCTTCTTTACCTTCGACAATAATACCCATCCTCCAGAGTCTCGACCAGAGCAGACTCCCGACACGCGCCGACACGCGCACACAACTGCCGACTACGTAAGACTCGCACAGACTACACAAGACTACTGCCGACTAGCGACAAGCAACAACTAACTACATACTGCTCTCTAGTCAGAGACTCTCCTATGCCTTGCTCATCGCCGGCAACGCATACGTCTTACAACAGTATCTTGTTGACAACTTTGGTCAATGGCTTCGTGAGGTGAGCGCCACACTCGGATCCTCCATCAGCTCTTACCAACTGAAATCAGGACTCGTGTGAGCTGGCCACGGTTTTCCGGTGATCTAGAGTCCAACGGATATGGTCACAACCTCAGGAGAGGCGCTACAGATGATGTTGAGCTGTTAGCAAAGGCACTACCCGTCGGTCGTCTGATACCATAGACCATTAAGCGAAATTTCGCCGTACTGTCCTTTCGGATATGTTTGCCGTACGTTTCACGTTGATTTCTGCGGTTATTTCAAGCAGTGATGCTTGTATTTTAGACTGACAACTCTATACAAACGCCGCTGCTCTCGGTCGTTAAGTGAAGGGCGTCGGCCAGTGCTTTGTCCGTGGTGAGAGGTAATGCCTGAATTGGTATTCTCGACACACTCTCGACATTATGGATCTCGGAATATTCCCTAATGATTTCCAAAATGGAGTGTCCCATGCGTCTAACTCCATCTACAATTCCGCGTTCAAAGTCTGTTAATTCCCGTCGCGTGGACGTAATCACGTCGGAAACCTTTTTACATGGATGAACTGAGTACACATGACAGTTTCGCCAATACACTGTCCTTTCATATCTTTTGTAGGCGATACTACCACCATATGCTTATCGCTATCTCTTGACTTTGTTACCTCAGTGTAGGGATTCCATCAGTCACGCGAATCCATGGTACGTAGATGGGTCCAGGAAATCCTTTAGTAATTTATAACATATGAAGGGACAGAAACGATGATATAATGGAATAAGTGTAGATGATGGTCGCAACATGCAGGAGAACATAGATGCATACACTATTGACCCTAACTCTTACATAATCTAGAGGGGTCCATTGTCAAGCAGTGGGTGTGAGATGGCTGAAGATGATCATGATGATGGTCATAATAAATCATCCACTATACCATAGACATACGAAGAAAAGATGGTCGCAGTCGAACAAATGCAAACTAAGTACCGCAAACAAACTCTCATACCCAGCACAAGTAGAAAGTAGAAACGGCCCAATAGGGTTACGGTCACTGAAGTCTAAATGGAAAAGTACGGAAGGGTTGGTCGTAGAATAACAATGTGGCTACCCGCAAAGTGTAATGCAGTTACTTTGTCTAAGGCTATGCGATAAAGAAGTTCAAAGACAGTTGACATTTCTGTAATTCAGCACGGCTGCATCACTGTGATGTTCAACTCAATCGCGAAATATTGCAAAAAGGTGGCGACATACCACTAAACACGATTATTATCTTATTCTTGGTGTGTATATATGCAGCAGATATAACGCGAAGAGATAATGGTGCAAGCGAAGCACAGCACACCCCTCTGCCTGTAGGTCATCGATGTTTCCTTCCATATCCAATTAATAGAACAGAGTGGCTCAGAAGTAGCACGTGCCACCTACGAGGTACTGAACGTGGCAATCAGACTGTAAATTTAGTTTGAATCTGTTTTAATGTATTATGGTCTTCTGGATCTTGCTGCTTTGATATAGAATTTATATTTTCTTCGTTGTCTCTATTTCGCAGCAGCTTTGAACGTCTCTATATGTAGACGAAAGACTAATCTAACCTGTAATAAATGAGGTTACGGTTAAATCATTTACCACTGTAGCGTAGACTATACCCTTGAGTGATTCACTTTGATGCTCTCATCCTGCAGTGAATAAATTCTACCAAGAATCTAGCTTATCTGAGAAGCAGTTCAGCACTTTGGCTAATAATAGGAGGTGGATTTAGAAATCCCAGGAAACGTAAATTGCTCTATAAATAATAAATTTAGGGAAAAGCAATTGATACTGTGGTATTGAATAAGATGTTCCCCTTCTTAGGCAGTGTGGTATCAACAACAGTGACAGAAGAGTATTCCATTCTGCTTACGTGGAGTATATGGGAGTACTCAGCATTCGTAATTCGTATGGCACGAATGCGTAGTACATTTATAGTACACTGATAAGCCAAACATTATGACCACAGCCCACCGCGCCTTGTGCGTTGCTGGCACGTGACGCAGTTAAGTAACAAGAGTATGTACGCGTAGCAGACACATACTGGGGATCACACAAACGAAGATACGTGATGGCCTGCAAATGGGGAAATTCATTGAGATAAGCAACTTTGACAGAGGGCAGAGTCCGTGAACGAGTGTCTCGAAAACAGTGAAGCTGGTTGCATGTTCACGTGCAACTATCGTGAGCATTTACAGAAAGAGGTAGGACATTGAAACTAACACTAGGCGCTGAACGGTTAGACGTTTAGGACTCTTCACAGGTTTGGAGGCTTGTCTACTTTGTAAAGCAGGACAGATAGTGATCTGTGGCATCTCTGCCGAAAGAGCACAATGCTCGTGCACTCACAAGTGTTTCGGAGCACACCGTTCATCGCACGTTGTTGAACATGGAGGTCCGCAGCACACCACGCCTACGTTTTTACATGTTGACCCAACAACATTGTGAATCAAGGTTGTAGTGGGCACGGGATCATCGATATTCGACCGTCGCTCGATGGAAACGTGACTGCTCTTCGGGTGAGTCACATATTTGCTGCACTATTCGCTGGTCGTCCCCACAAACACAGTCATCAAGGTGAATGGTGGCTCGAAATGTGCACCGGGCCATGGATGCAGGCTGGTGGGAGCAGTATTATGCTCTGGGAGACATTCTTATTCGCTTGCATGGGACCTGTGGTAGTCATCGACGACACTCCGATAGCTGCCAAACACCTGCATCCCTTCATGCTTAATGTCTTATCTGGCGGTTATGTCATCTTTCAGCTGTATAAGTCTCCATGTCTCGGAATCAGAAACGTGCTACATGAGTTTGAGAAGAATTATAATGAACTCAATTTGATGTCTTGGCAACCAAATTCATCTGACGCAAGTCCTATGGAACCAATCTGAGTCGCTATTCGGTACCATCACCGCGTACTCAAATCAGCAGCCCGTTATTTACGCGCGTTACATGTCCTGACGATAGACATATAATGCCACATCCCTCCATAAATAAGGGACTGATAACCATGCCGTTTATTTCCTTTAATCTACAAACGAACCAAACAACCAACCTTTATAAACCTATCAACAAACTGTCGGATGCCTGAATGGCAGAATCAGTATGTATTTCGGTCCGAAGACAGGTGAACAAGCTTTTAAGCAGGTGGTCATAGTGTATGTAATGAATGTGATTGCATAAAGCAAAAATTAGTCAACTAAATATTAATATCTGTGTTTCTAATCCGCTCCACCACTGTGGCAGTGACATTCATACAATCTTTCCAAGTGACCTTATAGCATCGTAGGACGCATTCCTCTCTCATATGTGTGATATATTGTTTCCCTACATCACTGTCACAATTCGGAGAGTCCACGATACCCCATTATAGAGTGAATCAGAGCACAAACCACATCCACTGCGGAACCTATGTAATTTGACCCACAATTTCCTGTCAGCGTCCGGTGCGGGAGCCTGTTCGGCGGCCAGGTTGTCAGGTGAGACGACTGCACCGTCCGTAGGTGACTGGGACGGTGGGACGTGCCGATCGGGGGGACCGGGTGACGGACTGGACGAAACTGTAGACGTGGCAAGAGCCGCTACGTAAGTGACCGGTAGGGCGGTCATCGTGGCTGTGACGGACGCTTCCGACAACGGGAGTTGCGCGACACGTCGTTGAATGCGTTCAGACCGTAGGTGACCTTCTTTCCCGCAACCGGAACAGGTCCGAGGTTGGCCGTCGTACATTATAATGGCACGGCAGCCTCCGATACGTAGATAGGAAGGCACGTGTTTCTGCAACTCGATGCGGTTCTGTCAAACACCGTTTAAAACGGGATAGGTTTGAAATTGTACACATCGTTCGGCAACATGTTCCAGAACGTTGCCATAGGGACGGAGCGCCTCGATGACGACGTCTGCAGGTAATTCGAAGGGCAGTTCGAAGATCCTTATCGCCCGTGTGCCGAGTCCTGCGTGATCGACTGTAACGGGTCCGACGTTGCCGTCGGAATGACAGAAACGCAGTCCACGTTTTGCCTCTTGAAGCACTTTGTCGCACGCCGCATCGTTGATCATTTTGACGTAGACGGTACTGCTAACTATGGACAAGTGGATACCAATTAGATCCGTTGGTGGTATTTTAACTTCATCGCGAATAAACCGTTCTACCTCCAGGGCCTTGGGTCGGGCGAAGTCCGAACAAAAGTTGAATCGTAATGTCTTCTTCCGATAGTTGTGCGCCATGGTGGTCTAGAAGGAAAACGGCACTTGCAGTGGCCGAAGTAAACACAGAGACACGGTGCGCGCCTCGCCCGCAGCGCTCTGGCGCGTGACCGCCTCGCACCACTGCCGGCGGCAGACTGATCCATCTGAGCCACCGAGAACACAGATGAATAGCGCGACTGCAGGGACTTATCCCGTGCAAGCCTCCCGTGAGACTCACATTCCCAACTGTCCACAATTCTACTTCGAGAACAGTTACTGTCTTCATATATATAGTTAAAGGCTAACCAGCCATTGACCTTCGTCTGTGCGAATGCGCACAGGTTGCCCAAACTCTTACGGGAATCGCCAAAGCTTGCGCGAGTAATGAGAGAATCGGCAAAAATGTCTATAAGGTACATTACATAGGTAGAATTGTGGACAGTTGGGAATGTGAATCTCACGGGAGGCGTGCATGAGATAAGTCCCTGCAGTCGCGCTATTCATCTGTGTCCTCGGTGGCTCAGATGGATGGAGCGTCTGCCATGTAAGCAGCAGATCCTGGGTTCCAGTCCCGGTGAGGGCACACATTTTCAGCTGTCCACATAGAGGTATATCAACAACACCTGTTGGCAGCTGAGGGTTTCAGTTAGTCATAATTTATTGCAGGGAAAAGCTGCCAAGTATTTAAATATTTAAAATCAGAAACAAAGAAGGATATAAGCTGGAAAGTTCATATGTTAGTGGTATAGAAAGAACAACAAGCAGAATCCGCAGTTCGGTTTACGGTTCCAATAGTATTCTGTTTCCATGCAGATTTTTTTATTGGGTAAACTATGTGAGCAAGAACAATGATGTCGACAGCAGTTTTCTTGCGCCAAACCCATATTGTTTCCTAATATTTGAAGGATTCTCTTTCGAAAAATTTTTGAGACTGATAAATTATTGTCGGCCGGTGTAGCCGAGCTGTTCTAGACGCTTCAGTCTGGAACCGCGCGACCGCTACGCTCATAGGTTCTAATCCTGCCTCGGGCATGGATGTGTGTGCTGTCCTTAGCAGGAGAGCTTCTGTAAAGTTTGGAAGGTAGGAGACAAGATACTGGCAGAAGTAAAGCTGTGAGTACGGGGCGTGAGTCGTGCTTCGGTAGCTCAGATGGTAGAGCAATTGCCCGCGGAAGGCAAAGGTCCCGAGTTCGAGTCTCGGTCGGGCACACAGTTTTAATCTGCCAGGAAGTTTCGTGTTCTTAGGTTAGTTACGTTTAATTTGTTCTAAATTCTAGGGGACTCATGACCGATGTTCAGTCCCATAGT
Source organism: Schistocerca piceifrons (assembly GCF_021461385.2). Lineage (NCBI taxonomy): Eukaryota > Metazoa > Arthropoda > Insecta > Orthoptera > Acrididae > Schistocerca > Schistocerca piceifrons. The sequence goes on from NC_060141.1 coordinate 155,243,569, forward strand.
GCTCAGAGCCATTTGAACCATTTGATAAATTATGGAACAGTTTTAGACACAGGAGCAGACTCCACGGTCTGCATAACCCACGACACAAATGACAACCTTATTACCAAATGGTCCCAAATCCATAAAATCAAACTTAACAGGAGGTACAAAAATGTTTTGCAACCGCAGTAACATCAGAGTATGTCTTGTTGCTTTGTTGCCATATTCAGGGAGATGTTGAGACACATTATGCCAAGTATCTCTGTTAAATTTCTATTTGTTTAGTTGTTATTGCCTAATTAAAAATAGATTTTGTACCTTTTGGCAGAAAATTGTGTTACATCTGATAACTGCTGCTCTGAGGTTACATTATATCACGACAAGCAGTAAAATATAATTGACTGTCTCATGTGCAGTGTTTTGTACTGCTCTTTACACCCTTCATGGGAGATTTTGAACTGTTATTAAAGGTTTAGAATTATTGCAAAGCAAATTAGGGAGAATTTTTGTATTTTACAAAATATTTTACTCATTATTTTCACTTTCACATAATCTGAATAGTGAACTAAGTGACAACCTTGGTAATTTCTGCTGCACTCTCATCAACATGCAGAACAATATTAAAGACCTACTGTACAATTATGTCTACAGGTGACATCTATCATCCATAAAGACACTGACATCACCACAGCATCCTTTCCTGGATGAATGATACATGACTTTCGTTGCTGTGCAAGTTAAAATAAATATTGCCAAAATAAATACAAAAATAAACATGCTTCAAAACAGAGAACAGCGTTACTTTGCTACAGATTGTCTTCATAAATCACTTCATAATCAGTAACATCAGTGCAAGAATCTGTTCTCATCTCATCATTCAGTACTTCATTAGAAAAGGGCAAATCCCCTACTGAATATCACATGGGGTCAGGAAGTTTAATTACGCCACTCTTTCTTGCAGTTTGTACGTAGATTTCAGTATTAAGTTGCCTATTCTTTGCCATAACGTGCTCATATTATACTGATTTTTAAAAAAATTTGTTTTGGGACGTTTTCCTCCACTTATCCAGTCTACATACCCTATCGTACTCCATAATAGTTAAAGGCTCATTATAAACACACACACACAAAATTCAGACACGTCCTTACAACAAACAGTGTCATGTAAAAAAATGTCGGCCATATTGTGTGTGACATCGTTACCAAGAAGAGCAACGGCTGACTGTCGGGATTTAGTACTTCTTGGAAACGAAATAACACTAGATTTAGTACTCTTCGCCATGAACTGAAAGTTTTAGAGGGAAATATACAACGGATATGGTACGTTCCGGCATCCATAACACTTCTTATTACACTACTGGCCATTAAAATTGCTACACCAAGAGGAAATGCAGATGATAAACGGGTATTCATTAGACAAATATATTATACTAGAACTGACATGTGATTACATTTTCACGCAATTTGGGTTTATAGATCCTGAGAAATCAGTAGCCAGAACCACCACCTCTGGCAGTAATAACGGCCTTGATACGCCTGGGCATTGAGTCAAACAGAGCTTGGATGGCTTGCACAGGTACAGCTGCCCATGCAGCTTCAACACGATACCACAGTTCATCAAGAGTAGTGACTGGCGTATTGTGACGAGCTAGTTTGTTCGGCCACCATTGACCAGACGTTCTCAATTGGTGAGAGTTCTGGAGTTTGTGCTGGCCAGGGCAGCAGTCGAACATTTTCTGTATGCAGAAAGACCCGTAAGGACCTGTAACATGCGGTCGTACATTATCCTGCTGAAATGTAGGGTTTCGCAGGGATCGAATGAAGGGTAGACCCACGGGTCGTAAAACATCTAAAATGTAACGTCCACTGTTCAAAGCGCCGCCAATGCGAACAAGAGGTGACCTAGACGTGTAACCAATGGCACCCCATACCATCACGCCAGGTGATAAGCCAGTATGGCGATGACGAATACACCCTTCCAACGTGCGTTCACCGTGATGTCACCGAACACGGATGCGACTATCATGATGCTGTAAACAGAACCTGGATTCATCGGAAAAATGACGTTTTGCCATTCGTGCACCCAGGTTCCTTGTTGAGTACACCATCGCAGGCGCTCCTGTCTGTGATGGAGCGTGGAGGGTAACCGCAGACATGGTCTCCGAACTGATAGTCCATGCTGCTGCAAACGTCGTCGAACTGTTCGCGCACATGGTTGCTGTCTTGCGAACGTCGCCATCTGTTGACTCAGGGATTGAGACGTGGCTGCACGATCCGTTACAGCCATGTGGATAAGATGCCTGTCATCTCGACTGCTAATGATACGAGGCCGTTGGGATCCAGCACGGCGTTCCGTAGTACCCTCCTGAACCCACCGATTCCATATTCTGCTAACAGTTATTGGATCTCGACCAACGCGAGCAGCAATGTCGCGGTACGATAAACCGCAATCGCCATATGCTACAATCCGGCCTTTATCAAAGTCGGAAACGTGATGGTACGCATTTCTCCTCCTTACCCGAGGCATCGCAACAACGTTTCACCAGGCAACGCCGGTCAATTGCTGTTTTTGTATGAGAAATCGGTTGGAAACCATCCTCATGTCAGCACGTTGTAGGTGTCGTCACCGTCGCCAACCTTGTATGAATGCTCTCAAAAGCTAATCATTTCCATATCAGAGCATCTTCTTTCTGTCGATTAAATTTCGCGTCTGTAGCACGTCATCTTCGTGGTGTTGCAATTTTAATGTCCAGTATTGTACATAGGTAACGGATCTAAGTAGTGCTGGCACCTGTTATCTCATTTTTTAATGTTTCGGATTTGGTGCCTTTCGGAAATGAGCTTCTCAGATGTCCTGAAGATTCTAAGTTAAATAGCGAACTTTATATGACCTTGAAAATAAAATCAGCAATCAATAGTATTTAAACAGATTTATTATCCGTCTTTATTGCGTTAATTTTTTAAGTGTTATGATTATATCACTTGACAAGAGTAACCGGTCCAACTGTCATCACAATAACATTATAATTTTACTGTGTGACGTGGCATGTAAAATTTACCGATAGTTGGACGGACTTCTATGGTAACAGATATAATATTGTCTGAGGGTCGTTCATGTTGAACCGAAACCGGTAATTTTTTAAAACAATAATGCAACAAGGACGTATAATAAAACTGTTTTAAAACTTTAAACCTCAATTGACGTCTCATTTGCTGTAAATGATGTCGCACATCATTAGAAGCTGTGTCACGCGTTTTTATTTCTTACTTATAGAAAAATTATTTCACGAAAACACTTCCCAATTTTCCCAACTTTTTGTTTTTAGGTTTTTGCAAAACTAGAACACACATGGTCAGTTTTATAGCCAATGTGTCCACTTCTCAATTTTCGTTTGGCAGTCAAAATTCGGACAAAAATCCACTGTGTAATTTCTAGGGAGCCTTGTTTTCGCTATGTTGAAACATTCGACCAAAAAATCCTCATGATACGGTTCACTCACGAAGTAGCAGTGGTCGCCGTAAGTGGAGAGGAACTGAGCTGTGTGATTAATGAAACTGAACGAGTTATCTAATGGCTACAGTATTAATATGAGCAAAAATACTAGAATAATGGCGTCTGCATCAAGTGGGTGCGCTGGATGGTTAAATGTTAGACTGGGATCTTTACTTAAACAACTTTAACGGGCTCTGGAGGAGATTTAAAAGGATGGTTCAAGAACGAGTGATTTTTCCAAGGAGGGACGATGTTCCCAAGCTGGGAAATAAACGTTTGAAAAGCACAGACAGTTGATAGTATTTGACAGTGGAGTGATTCCACGTGCAGGCAATAGCCAATGAAATGGACCGCCTGTGGCCACTGACTCTGATTGACCGAAAAACCTAATTGTTAAATAATTTCGTGGAGCGGTTTGGAGCTCATGAAATTGAGAGGAGTCTGCCGGAAAGCCTTGAGGCCAGCGGTGGAGGCGACGTATTCGTTGCATATTTAAAAAATACAGAGAAGGCGATCCGTCGTGATCAACCGAATTATTTCTTGCAGTAAAAAAAAAAAAAAAAATTGAGAGACACCGAAAGAGTGTTCCAGTGTATGGGCGTGAATTTTGTGTTAAGCCTGTGCGGGTTGCTAGAGGAGTGTTACTTTTTAAGTGAATGTGCACGTGTCAGATCAAGGCGCCCGCCAGTAGCTATCTAGACGGTGGTGCTTTAGTGAGCGGGACCGACTTCGCGATGCTTACAAGAAGCCATCATGTTATATTAGTTTCCGTAGAAATTTTTGTGATTTTTTTTCCTTTACAGACAATGAAGAGTATTCTTATTTTCTCGTGCAGATTTCGGCGGAAGTTGTTAGGAGACAAGTGGAGGCGTTGTTGAATTTTTACCGGCGTACATGTTTCAGGCCAGTGTATGGGTCTCCGCATGCTCCTGAAAGTGGTCAGATTGCTACAGGGCCCATTATTGGCTTTTGAAGTGACTGAGAATTCCAGCCGTGTCTTTCGGATCGAAACGGGACTGTTTTTATAAGTGTAGCACTGCAGAGAATTATTTCCGGTCGGCCAAAAAAGTTTTCGATTACATCTACGGAGCTGTACGTTGCATGATTTGTCTCGTGTTCCGTACATCGCCAAGAGTGCGTGGATTCTGTTCGCAGCTGCAACTGTGGCTTTGCGATGCACTGGCGAAAGAAACGTTTCATTACAGTAGAAAGAACCTCACAAAAAAGGTACTTTCTATGAAAATCTGCCAGAACCCAAAAATTAAAAGCCTTGTGACCCAAAGGGATGTTAGAAGCAGAGGTCTGTTCGTGCCTGAAACGTGGACAATGGGAAGATAAAAAAGAAACGGTTAAAGGCCTATGAAGTGTAGCATGACGGAAGATTGTTGACGATCGGGTGAATAGATCGACTAAGCAATCATCGAAGGAAATGCCTAACAATGGTCAGAAAAAGTAAACTATACCAAAGCAACCACAATGTTGAAGACTGAAAGAACCAAAGACATTATATTATCCTATACTATGCTGGTTCTCTCATGAACAATTTCAACTTTGAAACCAAATGAAGCACCCCTCTCCATTTACCCAGATACAGAAAATGAATTTATATAAAAGTATTCACGCTATGCAGGAAGGATATTAGAATTTATGGCGAGTTCCTATACTAAAGTAGACCTCTGAGCGATGGCGTGAAACGAACTGATTGCCGACTTTGATTCTACATCGTGCTGTTTGAGGCAACTGTGTGTCTCATGACGGCAATACGAAAATATCTATTTTGTGCATCCACTACAAAGAAACTTTACATCAACAAGCGCTTTTCATTCATAAGGAACTGTAATGACAATCATATAAGCAGGTTGTGCCAAAAATAGTGACAAACTGTAGGGACAGGGACCTCATACAGAAATATGTGAAAAATGTCTAGCAAACATGGGCCTCAAAACGCATACCTTAAGAGTTACGAGCACTCATTCATCTTCGATACTATGAAACAGATCTTTTCTACTGCAAGGTATTTGCTTTTCATATTTTAGGAAGAAAAAGTATCGACGAAAACAAGAAAAAATATGTCCACTAAACATATGGTCTAAAATGTATGCTTTAAAGACTACGAGCACTTGTTCATCTCCGCTAGTGTGAAACACATCTCTTGCACTGAACAAGTGTTCAAATGGCTCTAAGCACTATGCGACTTAACATCTGAGGTCATCAGTCCCCTAGACTTAGAACTACTTAAACCTAACTAAGCTAAGGACATCACACACATTCCTGCCCGAGGCAGGATTCGAACCTGCGGCCGTAGCAGCAGCGCAGATCCAGACCGAAGCGCCTAGAACCGCTCGGCCACAAAGGCCGGCGAACAAGTGTTCTTAGCTTGTAAGGTATGCAGTTTACAGCCAGTGTTTACTAGATATTTTTATTATTTTTTTTCGCACTTCCTCCTCCCAACATACCAAAAGCAAAGAGTTTATAGCAGAAGGGACATGTTTCATAGTATCCAACATGAACAAGTGCTCAAGGTATGCACTTCAAAACCTTGGTTTACTAGATATTTTTTTCTTGTTTTGGAACAGGGAACCCGTTCCTAAAGTTCGGACACCTTGTATATTATGTCTCAAGTGAACATTCCTTTTTCTCAACAAACACTAATCATACGGGGACGAATGAGGTATCGTTAGAAAGGTTTCTTCACTGGCTTCTGACATTGAATATCAATTTCGCTCTAAAAATGACTGTTGCTGGAAAACTTTAAGATAAAAGAGACTTTTAACCATCGTAGGCATGAGGGAATCATGGATGCCCAGCTTCGTACTTACACACTCCTGGAAATGGAAAAAAGAACACATTGACACCGGTGTGGTAGACCCACCATACTTGCTCCGGACACTGCGAGAGGGCTGTACAAGCAATGATCACACGCACGGCACAGCGGACACACCAGGAACCGCTGTGTTGGCCGTCGAATGGCGCTAGCTGCGCAGCATTTGTGCACCGCCGCCGTCAGTGTCAGCCAGTTTTCCGTGGCATACGGAGCTCCATCGCAGTCTTTAACACTGGTAGCATGCCGCGACAGCGTGGATGTGAACCGTATGTGCAGTTGACGGACTTTGAGCGAGGGCGTATAGTGGGCATGCGGGAGGCCGGGTGGACGTACCGCCGTATTGCTCAACACGTGGGGCGTGAGGTCTCCACAGTACATCGATGTTGTCGCCAGTGGTCGGCGGAAGGTGCACGTGCCCGTCGACCTGGGACCGGACCGCAGCGACGCACGGATGCACGCCAAGACCGTAGGATCCTACGCAGTGCCGTAGGGGACCGCACCGCCACTTCCCAGCAAATTAGGGACACTGTTGCTCCTGGGGTATCGGCGAGGACCATTCGCAACCGTCTCCATGAAGCTGGGCTACGGTCCCGCACACCGTTAGGCCGTCTTCCGCTCACGCCCCAACATCGTGCAGCCCGCCTCCAGTGGTGTCGCGACAGGCGTGAATGGAGGGACGAATGGAGACGTGTCGTCTTCAGCGATGAGAGTCGCTTCTGCCTTGGTGCCAATGATGGTCGTATGCGTGTTTGGCGCCGTGCAGGTGAACGCCACAATCAGGACTGCATACGACCGAGGCACACAGGGCCAACACCCGGCATCATGGTGTGGGGAGCGATCTCCTACACTGGCCGTACACCACTGGTGATCGTCGAGGGGACACTGAATAGTGCACGGTACATCCAAACCGTCATCGAACCCATCGTTCTACCATTCCTAGACCGGCAAGGGAACTTGCTGTTCCAACGGGACAATGCACGTCCGCATGTATCCCGTGCCACCCAACGTGCTCTAGAAGGTGTAAGTTAACTACCCTGGCCAGCAAGATCTCCGGATCTGTCCCCCATTGAGCATGTTTGGGACTGTATGAAGCGTCGTCTCACGCGGTCTGCACGTCCAGTACAAACGCTGGTCCAACTGAGGCGCCAGGTGGAAATGGCATGGCAAGCCGTTCCACAGGACTACATCCAGCATCTCTACGATCGTCGCCATGGGAGAATAGCAGCCTGCATTGCTGCGAAAGGTGGATATACACTGTACTAGTGCCGACATTGTGCATGCTCTGTTGCCTGTGTCTATGTGCCTGTGGTTCTGTCAGTGTGATCATGTGATGTATCTGACCCCAGGAATGTGTCAATAAAGTTTCCCCTTCCTGGGACAATGAATTCACGGTGTTCTTATTTCAATTTCCAGGAGTGTATTTTACGAAGCTAACTTATAATCACGAATAAGAGAGTCACTTTTCATATTACCTTATTACAAGCACGATTTTGTTTTAAAGTACTTATTAACTGGATAATTTGTATACAGCATTGTGATAGATAATAGCCGTGATGACAGTGGCAGTCCATTATCTTTACCCGTCCTAGAAGTGACTGCTCTAAACGAACACACTGTTCGAAACGGCAAACATAGCTGTCATTATCACCTTGAACTGCGATATACACGCCGGCCGAAGTGACCGAGCGGTTCTAGGCGCTACAGTCTGGAACCGCGCGACCGCTACGGTCGCTGGTTCGAATCCTGCCTCGGGCATGGATGTGTGTGATGTCCTTAGGTTAGTTACGTTTAAGTAGTTCTAAGTTCTAGGGGACTGATGACCTCAGAAGTAAGTCCCATAGCGCTCAGAGCCATTTGAAACATTTTTTTTTTTTTTTTTTTTTTTTTTTTTTTTTTTTTTTTTTTTTTTTTTTTTTTTTTTGCGGTCTACGTGTTACTAGTACAGTCTAACGTGCTTACTTACAGTACGAAGTCCAATTAAAATCTCAAAATACAGTTAAATGTTATTGTGGCCTTAGTGATATACTCGGTAAGAAGCGAGTACAACGGTCCAGCTCAAACATTCGTATTTCTCATTAAATTTGTCTTCAACAAGAGGTAAATGAAATTACTATGATCGAAAGCTAGAAACTACAAGCAATAATGCATGGAAAGGCATAGATTATATAAGAATGTATTATAAATTACCGATTATTATTTTACGTCGTTCAGTCCATTTTTAAAGATGTTTTCATTCCCACGACTACCCTTATACCAAAGTCTATTCCTATTCTAAATTCTGCCATCATTTAAAACTGTAAAAGTGCGAAGACTGTGCACGTGGGTCATGATGAATGTCACGTGTAGAGACACAGTGCTGACAAGAGTCAATGTGGTTAAATTAGCATAACAGCCGCAGGCGGTAGAATGCGATATGCCACAAAGACAAAGCGTAAGGTCAGAGGAAACAAATTTAATATTATTCTTGGCGCTACTTCTGTATCGTTTACGAGTGCAGATTATAGCCGTCGAAAGAATAGCACGGCGTCCTTTCTACCGCAGAGCTACTTTTCAGAGCAATAAATCAGAGCCGACGGCCGTGCGGGGCCAATATCAGGGACGCGCGGCCGCCCATCTCTTTGTTTCGAAGAGAGCGCCAGACTGGCAGGCCTCGCGCTGCCGAGCGGGGCGGCTCTGCGCGCGTCGCGGAGGCCGCAGCGGCGGCGGCGTCGGGGGCGGCGGGGGCGGCCGGGCGCTCAGCCGGCGCCGCGATAACAACAGTGGCGCGGCCCGGCGGCGGACAATGGAACTAGGACCCTCCCGGACAAAGCGGGATCGGCGCGTGCGGTGGCGTCGGCGGCGGCGCCACTATCGGCGGCGGCCCGGGGGCGGGGCTGGCCGCGGGTGGGGGTGGGGTTGGGGGTGGGACAGGCTCCACGCGGCGCCGGCGCCGCCCCCGCCTCCCGGCCCTTTGTTTCCGGGCCGCGCGCGGCTCGGCGCAGTGCAGCGCACCGCGTAGCTACCGGAGCCGCACCGCTGGAATTCCGGCCGTCATTTGTAACGCAGAGCCAGCTGCCCAGGCGGGACGCCGCGCGTCGCGACGCCGACGCCGACGCTGGCCGCGCCACGCGCCGCGCGGGCCGAGCAGGGCACGGCGGCCTTCCGCAGATAATCAATACCTCATGCCGGCCGCCTGCCGTTCCTTACCGACACTCACCACTAAATCTGATGGCCTGACGTATGATTTCTTGAAAGGATTACCTCTGTTTACCTGAAAGTCACAGTACCACCACTGCTTATAATATAGAAGTTTTCTCAACAATGGATACAAAACAGCTCATTTAACTTCTTTTGTCCCAAATTGACATCTACTCTACATCTGCACTGCATTAAAGAGTAATGATTTTAAAATTTTGGAGATTGTAGCGGACGAAATTTATAACATTCTGATATCAGGAAGCTAGAGCCGTATATGTGAAATAAAGATGCAACAGCACTGTGGACTTTCTACGCACTCGGTTTTGTAAACCAGACACCAGATGGCCCTAGTATGAAAAACTTTTATTAACACTTGGGTACTACCATATACTGTAAATCGGATCTGTGACTGTACAGTAAATGTTTCATAATGTGCAACCACGAATCATGCGTTGTCTGAGTCTCTGTAAAATTCCGGGCCTCAGTCCTCCGATTGTATTAAAACGCTTAAACGATGCGCTCAAATGTTTCAAATGGCTCCGAGCACTATGGGACTTAACTTCTGAGGTCATCAGTCCCCTAGAACTTAGAACTACTTAAACCTAACTAACCTAAGGACATCACACACATCCATGTCCGAGGCAGGATTCGAACCTGCGACCGTAGCAGTCGCGCGGTTCCAGACTGTTGCACCTAGAACCGCTAGGCCACAGCGGCCGGCGGTGCGCTCAACGAGCTCACTACTGTTACTATTAGCGTGGAATATTTAAAACATAACCACAGAGGAAAAGGCCGAGAGAGGTGAGATAAAGGGAGCTCACAGACCAAGAGACTGGGCATCGCCTGAAAATTGCTCTCTGCCTGAAGGTGTCCGTGAGATATGCTCTGCCGCCATTATCAGAATGCACTCGAGCACCATTTTTCTGAGATCACCAAATAGTGCACAGTTGCAGTTGCAAGGGAACGTCCTCCTCCGTAAGTTCCGGCGAGGTGTTTCCCAGAAAGTTCTAATGTCGTGTATCACTCAAACGATCTCCTAAGATATTTGGTTCAATAATATGATCTCCAAGAATTCCAGCCCAAATGTTTACTGAGAATCTCCTCTGGTAACTTCTCGTATAGGTAGCACGTGGATTTTCAGTGGCCTACTGAAGTGGCTTTAGAAATTTTGTCTCACATTTCCGGCTGCAGGTCCATAAGATCAAAAGTTCAACATTTCATCCTCTGCAATCTCCCAAATTTATTAACCGTCGTTCTGTACCACCCTGTAAGTCTGACGATACCAAAACTTCGGATTGTCATGACTCCTTAATTGACTGATGGTCTTGTCTCGTGGCAAATACAAACCGTATGTCTTTTAATAGTCTGCCCAATTATATGTGAGAACTGTACTGTTTTTAACCTCCGATTGTGCACTAGGGAACGATACTGGTTTTGATCAAGATTCACCATTATTCAGCTGTGTTGTATATCCACACTGGTGTAATGCTGTGTCTGACTGTCAATATTGCTCTGCTGGCGACTGTGAGACGCATACTTCTTTCACTGTAGTCTTCACTCTCACACTGGGGCTCCCTTTGTACACACCCATTTGTATTTCAGGGTGATTAAGAAGTAGCACGAGTGAAGTCATTATGTTACATATATCAGTAGTAGCATCTGTTGCTTGCGTTGTAAGTTTTCCCTCTGCAGTTGTAGAGACACCTCTAGTGCTCAAACGCATTTTGAATTCGTGACATTATATGCAGCGTATGTACCTGTGATTTGTTAGCATGCTGTAAAGTAGGACACAACTCTACAAGGACACCATTACTTACAACTTACATCTGCACAGCGAGAGATCACCAATTATTTGTAGGTACGTGTTTATCAGCATAATCCCGAGTTGACACTGCTGTTGTTCAAATGGTTCAAATGGCTCTGAGCACTATGGGACTCAACTGCTGAGGTCATTAGTCCCCTAGAACTTAGAACTAGTTAAACCTAACTAACCTAAGGACATGACAAACATCCATGCCCGAGGCAAGATTCGAACCTGCGACCGCAGCGGTCTCGCGGTTCCAGACTGCAGCGCCTTTAACCGCACGGCCACTTCGGCCGGCCACTGCTGTTGTCTCCCTCTTATGTTTCCTGATAGGCCTGAACTGAATGTTTGTAGATGGTTGTCAGTTACTCGTACTTAACGCCAAAACTGCAATAAAATAACAAAAACATTTAAGGCTAGAGTCATAAGCAGATCTAGTGTCCTTTCAGCAAAACAGTTCCGGTCGTAGACAGTTTGTTTAGTCGTCAAACATCGGTAAGTGTATTTCCATTAGTAACTTAAAACGATTCCGTATAAAGACCTAGATCACAAAAACCATTCGGGAATGTGTAAACAAACCGCTCACAACCGGAGCTGTTTTGTTATTACCGTATTATGATTCTACAGATAGTCACATCATGAAATAACAGATTTATTTTTTCTGTGTTCGGAAGATAAGAACAAGGAACTGTTCAAAGGACACAACTGAAACACACTCTCCTAGAATGCTGCGATCAGTTGAGCAACACAAAAGAAAGGAACCCATGATGCATACTCTTGTTCATTCATATTGTCTAATAACAGAATGAAGTTTACTAGCAATTTTGATGAGTTGCTTGTAATGTTAATGCCCATTCCGCACTGATAGTCTAACTGAACACATGATTCGATTTCCACACATTATACTATATTTATACATAACTACGCACTGAACAGAATTTATTCTCCTTTCCGAGAACCAGAACTTTGTAATGTTTCCTTCTTTACACCAACATTTCTGGTCCGGAAGCTACTGTGCGATGCGTGGTCCCTTTCCTACGTGAGTTACCTGTCACCATTGTGCATCCAGCCCCCTTCTTTTGTTGTACCTACGAATCGAGCGTGATAAGAACTAGTTTCCTCAAGTTCCCATTTTCATAATTTTTAAATTCATATCATGAATGTAGGAGGAACTGGTGTGTTGAAACTCCCTACAAGCAGACTACTACTTTCTTTATTTACTTTGTGTCTCATAGCTTAAGAGTAATTAATGTTGAACCAGGCCTATTATTATGGTTGAGTAGTTACACTAGCTGCCTAATAGCTATCGACTTCGTTACTTTGTCTAGAGTACTGAAGAGAGGAAGCAATTAATTCACGTGAATTTTGTCTCATTCTTGTCCACTGTGAGTGAAATGTCGACTATTCAGGACGATTTACAGACTTCATCAAAACCTTGATATTTGATTGCTCAACAGTTGAGTTCCTGAGGTGTGGTTGGACTGCAGGAGACGTACAGCACGTCCCATGAATATCCACTACACATGAAATCTGAATAAATTTTATTTTGAATTTAAAAGGTCTTGAGTTCATTATCTTCTCGGGAAACGACTGTTGGATACAGAAGTACATGGAGAGGGATAACTAGAAAGCAATTCTGATTAAAACCGATGATTTATTACGATTATCAACAACTCACATGAAAGACACAAAAAAATGTCGAACCAATATGGAGCTCTTAGCTTGCTTGCATCATAATCATCAGCGTGAATAGCTTGAGAGGCTAGGACGTAAAAACTGAGAGACCACACATAATGGGAATAACACAGCACCGACCTCAGAATAATCACACACAAAATAATGATAAAAAGACACACTTCCTTCTCCGCCACCACTGAACCACGCAGGTGATAGATACTGAGCTCCAGAGCGATTGAAGTCAATGTCAGACCCTTCCCATTGCAATTAATAAATTCCAAAACAACCATTATATTTGAAAAACATTATGTAAATTGGGGTTCATTCTGCGCAGAATCAATTACTATAAAAAGAAGTATTGCCTGTTTTCAAGATATCCTTTTTCTGTTAACAAAGAAACAGAGAAACAACTTCTAATCCAGGAAACAAATCGACATAAATATAAATCAATACTACGAGTTGATCGCTGAAGGTGATAACTTCGACCAAGCAGCTGTAAACTTTGTCCTGTTTCTACAAGAGGCTCGTCACACGAAACCATCAATCGGCTTACGATGCAAGAAATTAATTTATAACAACGTCTTTATGCTCACAAATTGAAGAAAATACTATTTTTAAATGAATGTAGAAAAATTTAAAGCAAAGAAACACCAGTGCTGGTGGCGCGTGGTCGGTACTAGTATTACCGAAGGGAGTACTCAAGTTCAAACATCATTCATGGAAATTAGGGGACAAACTCGATGATTTACTGCAAAAAACACACTAGAAATTTTTTTGAACTTAATGGAGCGATATCCTAGCAAAAGAAAAAATCTGCCCTCATTAACGAAATGAAATGATACAGAAGAATGTTCCATGGAATATTCGTGCTTCCCAGTTTGGCGACGGAACCCAGAGTGCTGTTCAAAACATCCATCCAGTGGTGGTTGCCGTGAAGATCCGTTTTTTTAAGGGAATGGTAGAGGAGCTCATTCAGTAGGTTGGAGAGAAAAAGTGGGAAACGCTCAGTCTCACAAAGGAGCAGCTTTACCAGAGAAGATAATCGAGGTTGACACTACGCTACGAGAAAGTACGAGATTATCTTTGCTTCTCTCACCAGCAGATTTGAATACACTCCCAGACGTTAATACTTACAGAGATTATTCTTGAATGTGGAGTGCATGAGGAGAGGACGCGAATTATTACACAAAATAAATATTGCTACACCATATGTATTCTCTTTCCAAGGGACTACAACACACGAAAAGTTTTGTGTGCAACAAATAACCGAGGTTACCAAGCAACGTTACACGAGACAACATGAAAGGGCTTAGACAGCCCCCTGTCAGCCCCTTACAGATAAAAACTATGTGACGGACCGGGACTCGGACTCACAACCTTGCCTGCATTGTTTCTGCTTTGCCTATATTGTGTGCAAACTCCCGGGTTCAAGTTTCAGCCGGAACACAGCACTTACGTTACGGCATAAAGTCAAGCGCCGGCACAACAGTAAGGAACGACTGAGAAGAGATAGCTGTGAAAAGATTCACAAATCGAATGGCTCTAAACACTATGGGACTTAACATCTGAGGTCATCAGTCTCCTAAAACTTAGAACTACTTAAACCTAACTAACCTATGGACACACACACATCCATGCCCGAGGCAGGATTCGAACCTGCGACCGTAGCAGCAGCGCGGTTCCGGATTGAAGCGCCTAGAACCGCTCGGCCAGAGCGGCCAGCGCTGTGAAAAGACATCAACCAATCTCACGCTCACCAGACCTCCCTCCAGGACGACAACGCGACACTAGTGGCCCCTATGTGAAGAAGACATAAGCGCTGCGACCTACTGGTGACGCCCAGGTCCAATAGTAGCTTCAAGGCTAGTGACTTGTATAGCAGAAACTTAGGATTGTCTATACTAAAGGAACTTGATTATTTCGTATGTCGCTCTTTGCTTGCGACAAATCTGTGTAATCGCAAAGTTAAGTATTGTACCATTTCATTTTGTAATAAAACTCATGAATACGATTTCTCTAGCGAACCGAGTACATAGGGTTCCTAGACTGCTCATATTCGACGACGAGTGTAGATACATAAAAAAAAGTGGGGTTCTTACGGGTCACGGGAGTATCTCAAAATCGCACAGGCAGTTCATAGAGTCATGAGTGGATGAGCAATGTTCTGTTGAAAAATGGTACTACAATATTTTCGATGAGAAGTTACATATGAGGACGCAGGATGTTCGTAACATATCGTTGTGTCGCCAGGTTTCCCACAATCACCAATCACTACCAATCACATTCTAGAGTCATACCCGATGGATTTCTGGGCTATGACGGCAGGAATATCACCCCTGTGCCTCTCCACAATGTACTGGCGAAAAAATAGCAACACCAAAAAGTAATTAATGTAGAGTAATGAAAAATCGGGAATTTATTTGTCTCGGTAGTATATTTCAGTGATTAATTTAGCAAAATCACAGGTTAATGTAAGCACTAGAAAAGCCATTGCAAATTTGAAAGGATGGTACGCTAATAACCTGTGTAATCGCCAGGCTGTTGAATGCAAACATGCAAACGTGCATGTATTATGTTGTAGAGGTGCTGTATGTCAGTTTGTGGGATAGAGTTGGTCAGTCGCTACAGGGACGGTTAACGCTGGTTGTGGATGAAGTTAGAGTTGACGTCCGATGATGACCCTTCTGTGCTCGATTGGAGACTTATCTGGTGATCGAGCAGGCCGAGACAACATGCCGACACTCAGTAGAGTACGATGTGCTACAACAGCGGTATGTGTGCAGGCGTTATCCTGTTGGAAAACATTCCTTGGAAAGATTTCCGTGAATGGCAGCTGAAAAGGTCGAATCAAGAAACAGATGTACAAATTTGTAGTCAGGGCGGGCGTGACAACCACGACAGTGCTCCTGCTGTCGTACGAAATCGCACCCCAGACCATAGCTCCAGGTGTACATCCAGTGCGTCTAGCACACACAGGTTGCTTGCAGACCTCAACTGGCTTCCTTCTAACCAAGACACGGTCATCACTGGCACCGAGGCAGAACCAGCTTTCATCAGACCTCCATCCTACCCTCTAAAAAGCTATCGCTTGACGCCACTGAAGTCACAAATCGCGGTGGTTTGCGGTCAGTGGAATGCACGCTACGGGGCGACTGGCTCGAAGCTGCCCTTGAAGTAAATGATTAATTACGGTTCGTCAATCTGGTGCTAGTTGTGGCTCACATTACTGCTGCAGATGCATTATGATGCACCAGAGACATACGGCGAACACGATGGACTTCCCTATCTGTGGTGTCATAAGGCCTGGTCTTCCGCTACCGTACATCCTCGTGACCACCGCTGCCAGCATTCAAGTACAGTGGTTACAAGTTTGCCATATGTTTCGACAGTATCACAGAAGGATCATCTACCTTCTCGTAACCCAATTACACGATGTCATGCAAGGTCGGTGAGGTGTGGATAATGGCGTCTTTGTCGGATTAGAGCCATTCTTAACTAACATCAGCTCACCACATCCCATCTCAGAGGCAACTAATGCTACAGGCTGTATTTGAAGCAAATATGATTTGCATCCTCATACTGTAGTGGCGCTACTGGGACCGCTCTTAAGTTCAAAATGGTTCAAATGGCTCTGAGCACTATGGGACTCAACTGCTGAGGTCATTAGTCACCTAGAACTTAGAACTAGTTAAACCTAACTAACCTAAGGACATCACAAACATCTATGCCCGAGGCAGGATTCTAACCTGCGACCGTAGCGGTCTTGCGGTTCCTGACTGCAGCGCCTTTAACCGCACGGCCACTTCGGCCGGCCCGCTCTTAAGTGACTGACGCGATATTTTAATAGACATTTTTCTCGTGCAGAAAAAGGCCTACGAACTTTCTCTTATGCAGCACGACTCCATCATGGTGTTGTCATTTTTTCCCCAGTCTGAAGACCTCTCCCCAGGTCGCCGACTTACTCGCCCACGATGCTCATCTGGGATAATGCAGAACTGTGATTCATCGTTGAACACAGTGAGACGCCATTTATAAGCAGTCTATATTTCCCGGTTGTGGCACTGCTCTGAACACAGCCGTTTGTGTTGTGGTGTTATGTCAGCCTAAGCGTTAGACGGTAATTCCCTCTTCGGGCTTCTACTAGTCTTTCACTAATGTTGAAGGATCACACAGAGTGACGTCCGCAGCTCATGGTCTAGTGGCTAGCGTTGCTGCCTCTGGATCAAAGGGTCCCGGGTTCGTTTCTCGGCCCGGTTGTGAATTTTCTCTCCCCGGGGACTGGGTGTTTGTGTTGTCCTCATCATTTCATCTTAATCATCATCATCTGTGGCTGTGGCTACAGTGGACTGTGAAAAAATTGGACTATGTTACATTTGGGACTTTGTACTGGCGCTGGTGACCGCGCAGTTGAGCGCCCGGCAAACCAAACATCGTCATCATCAACACGGAGTGACGCAGAGAGTCCATTACATATTACATATTCTCGGATAGCAGGAGCAGAGGCGAAGGGGTTACGATGTGCTTTGCCATCTTCATGTACATATACATGACTTTTCTGCAATTCACACTTGAGTTTCTGGCAGAGAGTTCTTTGAACCACCTTCCGATCTTGGTGCACAATACGCCGTTCCTCTCAGGTGGTGGGCAGATGTAGTCGTCCGGAACTTCGACAGCGGTGTGCACGACTTTAGGCTCCCAAACGATCCAACAACAGGCCACCGTCACATCCGGATGCCACACAATTCTGGACCGGCGTGATTCGACTCTCCTACCCCTTCATCCTATCAGACTATGACATCATACTGACGTGCAATAATTGAGGATCTGCAGAATAAGAAGTTTGTAAACTAGCTCCTAACAATTTTATTCATAATGAACTACGTCGTGAGGAATCAGCTTGCTATCTAAAACGAGGCATAGTGATTGTTGCAATGGCTGTAAATATAAACCGCCACAGATTGATGTTATATGATTTATTTTGGAACTGTTTCGCTCATTAGCTGCCAGTATCCCCAGATATTCGTTGTGCTGGTGGCAATGCGTTGGTGGTTTAAAACACTGCACGGCATAATCGTCAACAGAAATTGGTGTGAGTTTGCTCATACAGTTGGCCAATGAGTTTTTAATAAACACTGCAGATATAACTCACACCACTTTCTGTTGACGATGTTGCCAATCGGTACTTCAAACTTCTAACGGGTTGTCAACAGGGAAATGAATATGTGAGGATATCAGTTTCTCAAGAGGGAAAATAGACAAATAAATAATGGCAGTTATTTGTACTGCAAATAATACGTAATTTACAGTGTGTCAAAATATCATCGTTTCATCCACTATGCTTTTCGGTGGTTATTCCATCATCATCAGATGGAAGGCATGTTTTACATAGCTCTTTTTAGCAGTAAGCAGAGACAGTTTCTTGCAGGTTCATGTGAAGTGGCCAACATATTAGGTTCCTATTTTCGCTGTCACAAATTAACTGGATTAGCCACATCATCTGTAAGTGTAACATAGAAAACAGTAATAAAAAATAAAGGTACTTACACTGCAGGACAAACAGTGTGTTTGTTGCATTATGACACAGACAAGCTTATTTGAGAACTACCCATTAGCCAAACATTGTTGGGTATTTGCTGGAAAAATGTTTGATCTTCAGTCAAACATTTTAAGGTCAAACATTTTAAAAAACAGATTGTCAACAAGCTGAAGGTCGTTTAGGAGATATAATTACATTGCTATGTGGCTGTGCCACAGAGGCAATGTGATTTTGTGACTATATAGAATGTTAAAAAAGTTAGCGGATATAGGTGGCACTACCCATTAAAGCAAGACGTCCAGTAAACATGGGCTCCTCTACAATGAATACCTTATGAGCTATAAGCACTTGCTCATCTTCGCTGTTGTGAAACACATCCTTTCTGCTGAACAAGTGTTCGTTGTGAAACGTCCCCTTAGAAAAATTTTTTAATGATTGTGCTGATAAACCTCTTACGTTATTTGATTTTCAAACAGCTGAGCAAAACTGTACGTACTCAGACATTTCGCTATTTACCTATTCTGATCAACACTAAACTGACACAATATTTTTTAGCGCAACGCCATCTGACTTTCAGTAATCCCTACAAGAGAATGGCCCTGACTAAATTAACCTATACGTTTCACAAATCACTTACCTCACAAAAATCTTCGTTACTCGAACTAATGCAACACAGCGAGCGGCACTACTGCCAGCTAAATAAAAGATTCAAACTACTGAAGGCACTAACTACTGATAGGCATAGTTAGCAAATGAAAGATGTTGATAGAGAACAATGTATTTACCTTAACAGTGCTCAAAAGTCATTATATATATATATATATATATATATATATATATATATATATATATATATATATATATATATATCTATCCATGACACCCAGTCTTACAAATTTACTGTCTCTGATGGAAACACGTCCAGATCATCAGCTCTCAAAACTCTGCCATCTCTCTCCCCACATCCACCACTGCTGGCGGCTCCCCGCCAACTGCGCAACGCTATGCGCTGTTCACATCAAACTGTCCAACACTACAATAGCGAATATTTCAACAATGCCAACCAGCCACAGACTGCACAAAGCACAGTCAGTGAGTTTCATACAGAGCGCTACGTGGCGTTACCAACATAAAAACCTAAACAGACTACTTACACCTAAACGGCCATGCTCCCCACAAAAAATTTTACAAATTGTTTGGGCAGTGGCCGATAATGATTTGATAAAACTTTTCATAAGTACAATAACAAAGATATCAAATGCACACACTTATTGATGCAATGTTGATCAAAATCTAAAACTACATAATTACTATCTGATCATTTAACTGAGAGAGACAAACATTTTTTTTACTACCTCAGTGACACAGGTTTACGCAATTATACAGTTGGATACCTTCACACTTATGAAATTGTATTTTGTCTGTACTTCGTGAACTGTTGATATTTTTTTTTTGGAACCATTGTGATACTATGAGAGCTTTGAATGATGTATTTGGTATGGGATCGTGATTTTTAAAGTACGTTTGAAGTAGATGACACTATTGAAATGAGCAGAGATTTTTTTTTAGGTTTTGAAATTATTGGAGGAAGCTACGACGATTCTGAGATTGGATTGATGTGCTACGATGTTATTATTATGACGAAGATGTACATTATGCTGTTGAGGTATGCTTATGATCAATAAGCTGATACTATATGAAGAATTTGATTATGCTACGTATTTATTATGATGAAATACTGAAGAAGTGTTGACGAATATGTATATGTGTAATAAAGTACGGAATAATGAGTAGTGGTTAGGGACTCTGATTTGTCATAAAGGATGTTGGAAACCAAGAATCGTACTTTAAGTGTTATGAAATGTGTGCAAATGCGTGAATCTATCACAATGCCGACGAAAATTTTTTGGACAGTGTTATATTTATAGGATTTTATTTCTACACATTTGTAACGCAAATTCTCGACCTGTGAAATTTTTTACATGAGACTGTCACTGTAGCGCAAACTGCTGTCGTAAATATTTCGGTAAGGAAGCTAAGTGACCATGACTTAATGCCTTATGGGCACCCAGCTGTGCCAGTCGCCTGGAGAAAAAGCCATTTGGTGAAAAAAAGGGGCAATTAATCTCACTATTGACATTTCTTTGTAGAAATCATTTCAAATAAGTCACGCTAATACTTAAAACATATGATTACAGTTTTGAGCTCATACTTTCTGATATATACTGAAATGCCTAATGAAATGATGAGAAATATTTTATGTCTGTACACCTGATTATGACTACTATCTTTCTAGTTGAGAGACTTTTTTACTGCCTTATGAAATGCCATATGGCTGGTGAATGATGTTTCATGCTTTGCTTTGTATATATATTTGCCTATTTTGTTTAATATCTTGTTTCTAGCTGCACTGCAGCATTGGTTAAAATAAAATTTAATAGATGTACTAATGTAAATATTTTCTGTCTACAGATCCATTAAACAATAATTTTATGATCTACTTTCTTAAGAAAAGGGAACACAAATAGACATTTCTCTTCACAGGAATTGCATAAACAATTTTTTTAACGATTTGGTAACTTGTCTGCTAGAGTAAGTTAACGTGATGCATCACTCTTGTGTTAAGATGTGACATAGGTATTAGACATGGCCATGTTTACTGTAATATTTTTTCTGCTTGAGCTTTGTCATGTTTAGGTATAAGTTATAGCATTTGCTGCTGCTGTTTGCCAGGCATAGTGCTACTAAATTTCACTTTGTATTACTCTGTGAAGCCAGTTTTACTACTGATTTTTTTTTTTTTGCTGCACATTGGCTCATATTAGTTGTAATATTGCATTTGCTTTGCTAATTTAGATATACTGCTGCTTGCTGTGCCAATTTGCATCTTTTGTCATTACTGTTTGTGTTAATTGTTTTCTGCTGTTGCATCGTCTCGTCCCTTAGTTTATGCTTCTGAGCTCAGTAGATTTAAGTTAGTTTAAGAGGGGGTAGACTATATAAGAAACTAACTATGAAGAATAGGGAAAGAATGCATTGAGAAGTTATATGAAAAAGATTTGGGCCAAAACGAGTAGTGTACAATGAAGAATAATTATTTTGAAAGTGGATATGAACAAAACAAAAAATGGTTCAAATGGCTCTGAGCACTATGGGACTTAACTTCTGAGGTCATCAGTCCCCTAGAACTTAGAGCTACTTAAACCTAACTAACCTAAGGACATCACACACATCCATGCCCGAGGCAGGATTCGAACCTGCGAACGTGGCAGTTACGCGCTTCCAGACTGTAGCGCCTAGAACCGCTCGGCCACTGTGAACAAAACAGTAGGGTTTAGGGACAACAGGTATAGATAGAACTTTTTGGGAATAATGATGAATGTAGGGAGATCTCCAAGAAGTAAAGAAAGTTTTGTTTGCAAAATATTGCAGTAAAACAAACCCTGTCCTTTCGTTTTGTGTTATTCCGCTATGTGTTTGTGTACCCTTGTGTATTTGTGTTCTTCCTGTCTTTATGTGTTTATGTGATAAGAGTTATGTTGTAGAATTTTTCTTATATATGTTAATTTTCTATGTGAAGATGTTTAGACATTATATATATGTATGTATATATATATATATATATATATATATATATATATATATATATATATATATAATGACTTTTGAACACTATTAAAGTATATACATTGTTCTCTATCAACATCTTTCATTTGCTAACTATGCCTATGAGTAGTTAGTGACTTCAGTAGTTAGAATCTATTATTTAGCTGGCAGTATTAGCGCTCGCTGTATTGCAGTAGTTCGAGTAACGAAGATTTTTGTGGGGTAAGTGATTCATGAAAGGTATAGGTTATTGTTAGTCAGGGCCATTCTTTTGTAGGGAATATTGAAAGTCAGATTTCGTTGCGCTAAAAATGTTGTGTGTCAGTTTAGTGATGATCAGAATAAGTAAAGAGCGAAATGTCTGAGTACGTTCAGTTATGCTCAGCTGTTTGAAAATCAAATAACCCAAAATATGGAGAGGAAAGAGCTTACTGTGAAAGAAGATGAACAAGGGCACATAGTTCTTACGATATGTATTTTAGAGTCATGTTCATTGGACTTTTACTTCTTTTGGTAGATACTACCACCTCTCAAAATAGTCGACACTTTTTAGCAGTCTGTATATTTAACAATTTCAGGACCTGGTTAAATTACTTCCAAATGCCACAAAATTTCGTTACGTTTAAATACTTTCGATAGGAGCTTAATGGGAATGAAACACAATTAATTGTGATATTCCTTACACTGTAAATGGCCCCATGTTTTTTGCGTACATTGTAACATTAATGACTATAAGGTAGTGATAATAATGGGAGATAAGATGGTTTGAAAGCTTCAAGTATTCTACATAATCTGCTCCCACAAGACTACAAGGCTCAGTGTTCATGCAGTCATGTGAAACCGCCAGATGTTGTTCTACTCGAGCGTCACATTGGCTTTGATGCTGGGTATGTCGTCAAAGCATTGGCCCTTCGTGTGTATTTCCGCACTTTGTCGTTTTGTGGTAGATTCATACTGACAACAACAAGCCTCGTTACCCGAGACGATTTTTTCCAGAAAAGACTCGTCTGTGTTTTGCGCTTCAATCAAATCTCAGGAGGCGTACCCATGTCGTTGTTTTTATTCTGGAGTCAAGATATGCGGGAGGAACTTTGTACACACTTTTTCCTGTTTCAATACATTCTGTACAACGTCTTGAATACTTGATTTAGAAATGATCTTCCATTGGGATTTTCGCCACAATAACGTTGACACACTACGGCCCACGTCTATTTCTTAACATTGCCTATTCCCAACTGACTGGTTGTTGTTTCAAGCTGCCACCACAAGGACTGCACTGACCGGCTGACGTCGTTAATACACCAGGAATAAAATCAGTCTCAGAACTTTTTGGAAGGACAGTGGAAGAGAAAATAGTTGCGCTGATGATAATCATAACGAAATCGTCATCGGTGTGAACTTGTATACTAGTTTCTATTTTTCTTCTGCTATTGCGTTATTCCATAGCATTTCAGGTATGGAGATAGTTTTAATGAGTTAGCATACCAAACATGCGCCCATATACATGACATATAATAGAGGGTTGAGGCGTGGCTGAAGTTTGCATTTCTGGCGTCTATGAGTTGCTGCCTCCGACTCTACTGCTCAAAACACACGCTGAAGAGCCAAAGAAATTGGTATACCCGCCTAATATCGTGTAGGACTCCCGCAAGCACGCGGAAGTACCGCAACACGACGTGGAATGGACTCGACAAATGGCTAAATTATTGCTGGAGGGAACTGAATCCTGCAGGGCTGTCCATAAATCCATAAGAGTACAAAAGGGTGGAGGTCTCTTCTGAACAGTATGTTGCGAGGCATCCAAGATATGCTCAATAATGTTCATGTCTGGGGAGTTTGGTGGCCAGCGGAAGTGTTTAAACTCAGGAAAGTGTTCCTGGAGCCAATCTTTAGCAATTATGGACATGTGGGGTGTCGCATTATTATGCCGGAATTGCCCAAGTCCGTCGGAATTCACAATGGACATGAATGGATGCAGGTGATCAGACAGGCTGCTTACGTGCGCGTTTCCTGTCAAAGTCGTAGCTTGACAGCCCAGAAATGAAATCCCTAGCAATTTGCGGAAGGGTTGCACATCTGTCACGTTGAACGATTCTCTTCAGTCGTCGTTGGCCCCGTTTTTCCCCACTTCATCGCTACCTCGGAGATGCTGTGTCCTGTCGCTAGTGCGCCGCCTATAGCATCACGTTCAAACTCACTTAAATCTTGAAACCTGCTATTGCTACAGCAGTAACCAATCTAACTGTTCCAGCCACTTATTGTCTTATATAGGCGTTGCCGACCGCAGCGCCGCATTCTGCCTGTTGACATATGTCTGTATTTGAATACACATGCCTATACCAGTTCCTTTGATGCTTCATTGTACTACAGGAACTTAAATACACAGCCAGAAAAAATTGTGGACCCTTTCAGAGCTTTCCAGTTCACTCAAGATTTGCTGTTGTAACGGTGCGTATGGAAATGAAATAATTACACTTTCACATCAAAAGTACAAGCGATTCTAAGGTAAAAGATTTCGACGCGTGTTCAACACCCATATTAGTACGTGGTGTAGCCTCCACGAGCGCAATGCAGGTGCTGACTGCATGCAGTCGATCGCACAGATGGCGATTGCTATACTGCGACACGTTATGCCGCGCCTGCTCGATCTGTTCACGTAGCTCGGTAAGAGTTGTTGGTTGACGAGATGTACGAGTCACTTCTCGTCCCATCATATTCCATACGTGCTCGATTGGACAGAACTGCGGAGGTTGTGTTGGCCAGGGAAGTTGTTGCACATCTCGCATAGAACTTCAAGTTTCACGGGCAGTGTTTGGGCGTGTATTATCCTGTTGGAACCACAAATCACCTTTATGTTGCAAGAATAGCAAAAGAACGGGTCTAACAACCCTTTCCTCTTACCGAGAACTGGTTAGCATCCCTTCAAGAAACAACAAAGGTGGACGAGAGTTGTATCTTATAGCACCACAGACCACAAGGCCTGAGGTGGAGCCAGAGTATCGGGACGAATGCACTGTACGAGACAGTGCTCACCAAGTCTACGTCGTACGTGCAAACGACTATCACTTGTTTGTAAGCAGAATCTGCCTTCATCGCTGAACACCACGGCGTGCCATTCCATCTTCCAAACCATCCTCTGACGGCAACAGTCGAGCCGAGAACGTCGATGATGTGGTGTGAGTAAGAGACGGGCTAGAGGTGTGCGTGCCCATAGTCTCACGCTATTAACCGGTTATCGAAAGTTCGTGTACAACCGGTTCGCAACAGTTCGCGTTGACACGTCAAGACTCACAAGCCCTCTTATCTATGCTGTGGTAGCTGTACCATCTGCCACTGCTGCCCTACAACGATCCTGGTGAGCGTCTGTGCTGCGTGGACCTCACCTCGTCTGCTGGTATGTTCACGTGACCACAAACACCAGTATCGTTCCTCAACTGACGCAGCACGTCCCACTTGTGTTGCAAGTTTTCGGAAGGATCATTCTGCCACCTGGATGGTCACAATTTGACCCCCTCCCAACATCGCTCAGTTGTCTGTAAGAAGCACGAGTGCATCTCCGTGGCATGGGTGACTGTTTGCTCAACAGGATTGCGCCATACTAAGCCATCTACCGATGAGAATTTTCTGTTAAATGGTAGACTCAGCTAGCAGTAGTTTTGCCACTACACTTTCTGTTGACGGACGACGTTGAAACCATGATCAGTTCATCTGTTCATCCCAGGTAGCATATGCTGTCATCGGATCAAAATCGACGTCGTCTTTCCAAGTGCACTAATTTTTTTTCCTGCACTGTATCTGTGCACCAGGGATTACGATCTTCCGCTGCCGACTAATTACTGGGCCCAATGTCCAGAATCTTCAGATTCGTCTTGAATTAGTCCTTACAGCGCTTCAGCGGAACACCATGGGCCCTCTGAATCTACACCAATATTCCGCAAGCGATCTGACGCCGTGTGGTGGAGAGCATTTCTGGTACCTTCTGCCTGTGCTCAGTTCACTACACATAATTTGTTCAGAAAGTTGTTTCTCGTCCACTCACATATCAAATCCGAGTTGGTGACCAATAGCGGTAGTTTCTGTACTTGATATCTTTGCCTTCTCAAAAGCAATTGTGTTCGCTTCCAAGTCATCTCATTAGATGTCCATAATGTGTCTGTGCTTCTGTTGACTGAAGCTTTCTAGTTCGTTAACATCACGGCAGTATAACATCCAGGTTTCAGTCACAGAGCAGGGTAGCAACAAATTCGCGATAAAACATCAGTCTGGTGC
This sequence comes from Schistocerca piceifrons, assembly GCF_021461385.2. NCBI lineage: Eukaryota > Metazoa > Arthropoda > Insecta > Orthoptera > Acrididae > Schistocerca > Schistocerca piceifrons. The sequence goes on from NC_060141.1 coordinate 155,269,934, forward strand.
GCAGTGTCAGATCTTTATTTAGGAAGACCCATGTAGGAGACGTCCTAGATCAACATGTGCGGCACGAATGCCTTTCTTCATGTCGTTTTCCAATGAGCATTTGGTTGATACTAAACTTCATAGGCAGATGAAGTGATCTATTTGTTCCAGAGGTGGGCAGGAAACAGGGATATTGAAATTAGAAAGACCCCTCCAGGAGCTGTCTATGTGAGTATCTTTCTTTTTTTGGATGTTTAGCCGCGCGGAATTAGCCGAGCGGTCTAATGCGCTGCAGTCATGGACTGTGCGGCTGCTCCCTGCGGAGGTTCGAGTCCTCCCTCGGGCATAGGTGTGTGTGTTTGTCCTTAGGTTAATTTAGGTTAAGTGGTGCGTACGCTTAGGGACTGATGACCATAGCAGTTAAGTCCCATAAGATTTCACACACATTTGAACATTTTTTTGGATGTTGATGGTCGGGTCAAACCGTATATAAGCAGTACTGAGCAATTTGAAGCCAGCTGCAGCTCTGCGGGTGTGTGGTCTGGAGAAGCTTCGTTGTCTGCCTATTGAAGTTAAATTACCTGAGTGAGACTCGCAAACCTTTTAGAATTGTGTCTGGAGTGATTAAATAGCCCTCCGTGGAATCTGTATTTAAGTTCTACACGCTTCAGTCCGGAGCCGCGCTGCTCCTACGGTCGCAGATTCGAATTCTGCCTCGGGCATGGATGTGTGTGATGTCCTTAGGTTAGTTATGTTTAAGTAGTTGTATGTGTAGGGGACTGATGACCTCAGATGTTGGGTGCCATAATGCTTAGAGCCATTTGAACTATTAAGTTCTACACCTGAATTGTTTACGAACGATGCCTCATAAAGCATGGCTGCTACGTAGAGGGAAAACAACGGTGGCGCCACGACACGTCCTTGTTTGAGCACATTAGTAATAGGGAATCTGCCAGAGGTTTCATTCTGCTACAGCGCTTGAACAGACATGTTATCATGGAAAGATTGATTTATTCCAACAAAGTGTTCAGGACAACGAAAACGTTTTAAGCCCCCGTCCTGCGCAGCTTCTCTGGGCACCATATCAAAGGCTTTTCGTGGGACACAGACGAAAAATAGTAAAGCTTTATGTTGTTCCCCTCACTTTTTCTGCAGTTGTCGTGCACAAATCATATCAACAGTTCCTCTGGAGGGGCGAAATCTGCAGTGAGGTTCAGGAAGTACAGCCTCGGAAAGCATCTGGAGGTGCTTAAACAAAATTCTAGCGAGTATCAAAGAATAAATACCATACTATATCGAAATTTTTAAAGACATTGGTCTATTCGGTTCGTTGTTGGTCATTGGGTGATATCTGGTCAGCTTTCTTTCTGTGGCTGTACATCTCAATGTATAGGCTCATTTTGTAAACTTCATTTAAAATGTATGGTATGTTTAAGTCATTATATACAGTCTCAAATTTGTGACCTGTATGTTTGGCGTGTATGTGTGGCTGATGCCGATTTATGTGATGTGTCACACCGGCATGCGTTTACATGTTGCTTGAAGCTTGTCTGAAAATTGTAAATTTCCCCTTTGTAAGGGGCTGAATATTCATTGTAGGTTAATTTGTAGGGTTCAGATTTGGAGACTTTTTCATAATTAATTCCAAGATTGTGGGACAGCCGTGGTATAACTTGTTAGTTTAGAGTTACAGTCTATTTCTTGTTAAATATTGCCTAAATGTGGCATGGATGCATGCAGTGAGTGTTATTTCTTGGCCGCGCGGGATTAGCCGAGCGCTCTAAGGCGCTGCAGTCATGGCCTGTAAGGTTGGTCCCGGCGGAGGTTCGAGTCCTCCCTCGGGCATGGGTGTGTGTGTTTGTCCTTAGGATAATTTAGGTGAATTAGTGTGTAAGCTTAGGGACTGATGACCTTAGCAGTTAAGTCCCATAAGATTTCACAAACATTTTTTTTTTTGTTATTTCTTGCTTTTCTGTCGGGTTATAATGAGAACACATCTTCAAAGAAATGGCAGCGAAACAGTAATGGAGATAATCAGAAAGGATATCAGAGACGTCCATGCCGTTAATTCGTGCACCGCCCTCATCAAGCTTGCCGTGAGGTCAGTAATGAGCACTTAAAGTTCCCTAGGGAGACACGCCCATCGTTACTGTTAACAGTCGTATGTAATAGGCTGGGCTTAACTGGCTCGCTGAACACATCTCGGATAACGTCCGCCGTCCGCTCACTTCCCGGCTTTCAGGCTGCGTAACTATAGAATCGTGACGTCAGCGAATATTACTCGGCGACCAACAGAAGTCCTGCACCACACAGCTGTAACGCACCCATATTAGATACCACATTTGCACGACCGCAAGCTAATAGCTACATAAATGTTTCATAGCGAAACACTTCACTTCCATTAAACGTATGAAGGGAAAAGATCAAAGGACTGGGAGATACGATGACGCAATTTTCACCTTATCTATGCACGGCTGGTTAAAATACAGAACTTCTGTCCCCTCCAGATCTCAAAACAAAACTATCTTTTGTTTTCTCTTCATCAACCCCCCCACCCCTCCCCCACCCACCTACACACACACACACACACACACACACACACACACACACACACACACACAACAATGAGTGACCGAGAAAGAGAGAGAGAGAGAGAGAGAGAGAGAGAGAGAGCAATGCATTCCGGTTACATCACTCCCATTGACTGTATAATAGTGTAGGATCGAAAAAACCTCTACTTGATACAAGATACCTTGCTGCCTTAACTCTGCAGTTGTCCACATTTTAGGTCTTGGAGACGATAACTCTACTACTGTTACGCGTCAGTTATTGACTTTAGGTAACACGAATATTGGACAGTGATTTTCGTCGTCCGACCTGAGCCCGTATCTACCAGTGATTATTAACACCAAGGGAATTCTCGAAATGAAACCTCTGCAGGCGCTCCACGCAGGGCGTTTTTCTGCATCGTAATACATTTGCGTCGTAATCCGTCTGTAGGAAGATGGAGAGCGGGTCTGGGGGCCAAAGAAGTAACAGCAAACGTTTTGTAACGGGAATACATTACATAGAGAAACCGATATACAACGTATAAATTTGCTTAATCCTCATAGAATTGTGAAACTACCATCATGAGCAAGCTATGTTGAACTGCGTCCATACCTTGTTTCCAATTACTTAACTTACATACGAAAATTTATACGGCACAATTTACTTTAAATACAGTCTCAGTTTTTGTTTAACAGTACTAAGTTAGGGAAGGTGTTCTGTCAAAAGACACTAGAAAGTTTCCTTTACAATGTAGTGCCATTTTCTTGATTATAACACAGTCGTCTTTATATAAAAGAAAAATTAACTTTCTGTTTTAATACCTGCTAGTTTTCACTTAGAATGGTCGGAATATCAAGCCACATTAATAATTCACACATGTTGTCGGCAAACAGCCGAATGATGAGCTGTAAAGGGGACACAGAATATCAGCGGAATTTTCCGTTTCCTACGCGTTGCACTGTAGGGTGGAGAGGACTACCGTCAGTGCGCTGCCGCAAGCCGAATTGTTCCTCGCTGTATTGATCGGCTGAAATCAAAGCCAATGATGGCTTGCCATGAAGGAAACAAAATGGGGCGTTAGAATATCTTCGACGTACCTGTCCTATAAGGATCGCGGCGGATGACAGCCAAAGGAATCCTGCTATGAAAAGAGGTGACACCCCAGACCAACACTCCTGGTTGTACGGCGGCAGCAGTGATGTCGATCACGTCTTCACTGATCTTCAGGGCTCAATTCGAAGTGGGACTGAAGACAATTCTACTCCAGTCACTTTCAGCCCAAAGACATGCCTGGAGACACACCGGAGAGCAGTGACATACTGCCTGTCGCATGCCATTCGACCCGACAACCAGGAGTTATCTTCGTGCATCCAGAGTTGAAATGGAGGACAGTAGGACGTAACTAGTTACTAACTACCTTCTACACGGGGCACGTCCGTATCTCACCACTGACTTCTAGTATCAGCCGTACGCAGCCGTGCCCCATGTGGAAGGCGGTTAGTAACTACACTACTGGCCATCAAAATTCCTATACCAAGAAGAAATGCAGATCATAAACAGGTATTCATTGGATAAATATATTATACTAGAACTGACATGTGATTACATTTTCACGCAATTTGGGCGCATAGATCATGAGAAATCAGAATCCAGAACAACCGCCTCTGGCCGTAATAACGGCCTTGATACGCCTGGGCATTGAGTCAAACAGAGCTTGGATGGCGTGTACAGGTACAGCTGCCCATGCAACTTCAACACGATACCACAGATCATCAAGAGGAGTGACTGGTGTATTGTGACGAGCCAGTTGCTTGGCCACCATTGACCGGACGTTTTCAATTGGTGAGACATCTGGAGAATGTGCTGACCGGGGCAGCAGTCGAACATTTTTCGTATCCGGAAAGGCTCGTACGGGACCTGCAACATGCGGTCATACATTATCCCGCTAAAATGTAGGGTTTCGCAGGGATCGAACGAAGGGTAGAGCCACGGGTCGTAACACATCTGAAATGTAACGTCCACTGTTAAAAGTGCCGTCACTGCAAATAAGAGGTGACCGAGACATGTAACCAATAGCACCCCATAACATCACGCCGGGTGATACGCCAGTATGACGGCGACGAATACACGCTTCCATCGTGCGTTCACAACGATATCACCAAACACGGATGCCACCATCATGATGCTGTAAACAGAACCTAGATTCACCCGAAAAAATGACGTTTTGCCATTCGTGCACCCAGGTTCGTCGTTGAGTACACCATCGCAGGCACTCCTGTCTGTGATGCATCGTCAAGGGTAACCGCAGCCATAGTTTCCGAGCTGATAGTCCATACTGCTGCAAACGTCGTCGTACTGTTCGTGCAGATGGTTGTTGTCTTGCAAACGTCCCCATCTCTTGACTCAGGGATCGAGACGTGGCTGCACGATCCGTTACAGCCACGCGGATAAGATTACCTGTCATCTCGACTGCTAGTGATACGCGGCCGTTGGGATCCAGCACGGCGTTCCGTATTACCCTCCTGAACCCACCGATTCCATATTCTGCTAACAGTCATTGGATCTCGTACAACGCGAGCAGCAATGTCGCGATACGATAAACCGCAATCGCGATAGGCCATAATCTGACCTTTATCAAAGTCGGAAACGTGATGGTACGCCTTTCTCCTCCTTACGCGTTGCATCACAACAACGTTTCACCAGGCAACGCCGGTCAACTGCTGTTTTTGTATGAGAAATCGGTTGGAAACTTTCCTCATGTCAGCACGTTGTGGGTGTCGCCACCGGCGACAACCTTGTATGAATGCTCTCAAAAGCTAATCATTTCCATATCACAGCATCTTCTTTCTGTCTGTCGGTTGAATTTCGCGTCTGTAGCACGTCATCTTCGTGGTGTAGCAATTTTAATGGCCAGTAGTGTAGTTACTAACCACCTTCCACACGGAGCACGCCCGTATCTTACCACTGACTTTTAGTATCAGCCGTACGCAGTTGACGTCAACGAGTGTATGGGCCTGAAGATGACGTTGTTACAACGTTGAAACCAGTTGCCAAAATAAAATCGACATCTTACATACAGCTGGAGGAATTTCTTCATTTTTAATATAAAACAGGAGTTATGGTTTGAAGTGCTATTTCTTTTCATAGCAGGACCTCTTTGGTTCTCATCTGCGGCACCCTCACAGCATAGCGGTTCGTCAACGCTATTTTACGCCCCGTTTTGCTCCCTTTATCGGCAAGCCGTCTTGGACTTACATTAAGCAACGTAATGCCCACGCGCACACGACGGAGTTTCTACTTGCTCAATTCGTGAAGCTCTTTCCCTTTAATAAATCATCCAGTTTTTCTGAAACCGTATCTGTACATGTGCATCACATTTCGATAATTCCTTCGTGGTGCGTCGTCTTTTTTTCTTTTGTTTTGTATGTCGGAAATTTAATACACTCCACACACTAACTTGAATAATCATTTGATTGCCACTAACCCCATTCTCCAAAGAAATTCAAAATTCCAAAGGAAGTCATATTGCCCGTCTATCTTGTTTAATCGCAGCTTTTCCAAAGCTCAGACGAACTCTGCTCCTAATATTAAATCCTCTGTGTCCTACTGATCCATATCCTCCCTTCTTCTGATACTTTGAAGGTAGTTCCCCCAGCTGCAGGCGCCCAGAGTGTACTCCGTCCAAAAATTAGTTCTCTGTTCTGCGCTTAACAGTGGTGTTCGTTTTCCATTATTAATATTGCCTGGATTCCTTTTTAAATCTCTGGAAATTATTCTGACATATGTATATGCGGATGTGTTCCTCCGACAACCATTTCAGTTTCGACTTCTTCGCATTTTTCCTACAAACATTTAACTTTATCTTGAAATAGTTCGAAATTGACTTAATTAGCAGCGTTAATTTGGTACATCTTTATAATGTGGATCTACTGACGTTTTTATTTGTTTACTCAAAGTTCCTTCGGAGTTGCGTTTCTTATACTTTTATGTGTCTGTTCCAGTTAGTAGTGGTGGAAATTATTGAATGAAAGTAATAAACTTAGTCTGTTGCTGGAAATCAATCGGCTAATCCAGGCGTGCTTTTACATAACCGTTTATTCATTAATTTTTTTAAATGAAACCAGTGTATGGGAACAACTGTTTGAACACAATCGTCTCAGTCGGTTGACTTTTACGGAGGGGTTTATTCATTCACTCTTTTAAGCGAAACCAGTCTGTGGGAACAAGTCGACTGTAGTTTTAACTATGGGTTGAATTATTATTCATTCATTTCTTTCTAGTAAAACCAGTCTGTCGGAGTAACGGAATGAAAACAAACATACAGCTGTTGTAGTTTTGCAATACTGACTGAATGAACCATTTTTTCTTTTCGAGTGAAATCAGTCAGTAGTTTTTCTGCTTGTTGAACCAGTTGAATCAGTATATTTAGTGTTTCAGTTGGCTGGACTACCGATTCATTCTTCTGGGTGAAACCAGACTGTAGCAGCCTCATTGGCTGAACTACAGCAGTGGTATACAACCGGGGCACTGGTAAAACAGGAGGGTACATGAATACTTCCTGTGGGGTGCACACAAGTTAAAATAAGCAATAAACACGTTCAATTAATTAAGTACTAAATAAATTCCTCTTTTCATAATTTAAAACTGTTAACACACTGTTGCGGATTAAGTGGCTCTAGATGCAATTAACACATAACTAACGAAAGTAATGTACACTCCTGGAAATTGAAATAAGAACACCGTGAATTCATTGTCCCAGGAAGGAGAAACTTTATTGACACATTCCTGGGGTCAGATACACCACATGATCACACTGACAGAACCACAGGCACATAGACACAGGCAACAGAGCATGCACAATGTCGGCACTAGTACAGTGTATATCCACCTTTCGCAGCAATGCAGGCTGCTATTCTCCCATGGAGACGATCGTAGAGATGCTGGATGTAGTGCTGTGGAACGGCTTGCCATGCCATTTCCACCTGGCGCCTCAGTTGGACCAGCGTTCGTGCTGGACGTGCAGACCGCGTGAGACGACGCTTCATCCAGTCCCAAACATGCTCAATGGGGGACAGATCCGGAGATCTTGCTGGCCAGGGTAGTTGACTTACACCTTCTAGAGCACGTTGGGTGGCACGGGATACATGCGGACGTGCATTGTCCTGTTGGAACAGCAAGTTCCCTTGCCGGTCTAGGAATGGTAGAACGATGGGTTCGATGACGGTTTGGATGTACCGTGCACTATTCAGTGTCCCCTCGACGATCACCAGTGGTGTACGGCCAGTGTAGGAGATCGCTCCCCACACCATGATGCCGGGTGTTGGCCCTGTGTGCCTCGGTCGTATGCAGTCCTGATTGTGGCGCTCACCTGCACGGCGCCAAACACGCATACGACCATCATTGGCACCAAGGCAGAAGCGACTCTCATTGCTGAAGACGACACGTCTCCATTCGTCCCTCCATTCACGCCTGTCGCGACACCACTGGGGGCGGGCTGCACGATGTTGGGGCGTGAGCGGAAGACGGCCTAACGGTGTGCGGAACCGTAGCCCAGCTTCATGGAGACGATTGCGAATGGTCCTCGCCGATACCCCAGGAGCAACAGTGTCCCTAATTTGCTGGGAAGTGGCGGTGCGGTCCCCTACGGCACTGCGTAGGATCCTACGGTCTTGGCGTGCATCCGTGCGTCGCTGCGGTCCGGTCCCAAGTCGACGGGCACGTGCACCTTCCGCCGACCACTGGCGACAACATCGATGTACTGTGGGGACCTCACGCCCCACGTGTTGAGCAATTCGGCGGTACGTCCACCCGGCCTCCCGCATGCCCACTATACGCACTCGCTCAAAGTCCGTCAATTGCACATACGGTTCACGTCCACGCTGTCGCGGCATGCTACCAGTGTTAAAGACTGCGATGGAGCTCCGTATGCCACGGCAAACTGGCTGACACTGACGGCGGCGGTGCACAAATGCTGCGCAGCTAGCGCCATTCGACGGCCAACACCGCGGTTCCTGGTGTGTCCGCTGTGCCGTGCGTTTGATCATTGCTTGTACAGCCCTCTCGCAGTGTCCGGAGCAGTATGGTGGGTCTGACACACCGGTGTCAATGTGTTCTTTTTTCCATTTCCAGGAGTGTATTTTTTGGCAGGAAAAACTGAGCCAGAAGCTTCCACAGGGGCATGTGAAGCAGGAAGGAACATTACCATTCCGTTTTATGGAAAACATGTAAAGATCTCCACAAGTTAAAAATAGTTTGGATCCAGCCCTTAAAACACCTAGTCAACCATTGGCTTGTGTGCAAGGTAAAAATTTTGTACAGAAAATTACAACACCGGATACGTACGTGTAAATCACAACTATACACACGAAGCAGTACACGTTGAACAACCTGTGAAAAGAAGCAGGTGTATGAAGAAGTACTATTCCCATTCACGCACTGGTACTTCAGTTTCGAAGTCTATCTCTAGCCAACACTGTAATCGGTCTGAAACCGATTTCAGGCACCTGTCCGCTTGGTTAGCTGGGTGGCAACGTGCTTGCCTCCGATGCAAGTGGGTTCGGGTTCAACTCCCGGCCGGGTTGGAGATTTTCTCCGCTCGGGGACTGGGTGTTGTGCTGTCATCATCGTTTCCTCCTCATCACCGGTGCCCAAGTCGCCCAATGTGGCGTCGAATGAAATAAGACTTGCACCTGGGGGCCGACCTTCCCCGACTAGGGCCTCCCGGCCAACGATGCAATACGCTCATTTCCATTTCACCCCCGTCTGAAACGCTGGGAGCGACAATTTGACTGGCGTGGCCCCCGATGCATTCACTTCTGAACAGAAACAATATATTGTTTTGATACCGTTAAATCGTTATTGTTGTCGCATCCTCTTATCACCTGTCGTAACTGCTACGTTTGTTTGTTTCGATTTGTTTCGTACTCAGTGCCAGTAAGTAGCATTTAGTTCAGGTTTTGGTAAGTGTTCGTAATAGTGCATTTGCTGAATAGCGGACTTTGTGTCTGGATCAAAATGCCGAAACGCTCAGCCACACAGGAATTTTTTCATAAAAACTGACAGACATGTTGCGGTCTGCATGATCTGTGAAAAGAAAATACGAGAGCGTGTTGAAAAGTAATACTTTCGACTTTTGTATGCGAAAACTTTTTGAATAAAGAAACGTTATTAATATTCTACGTCTTCACTCTTCATGTCCATACATTTATTTCTCAACATAATCACCCTGGCGTGAAACAAATTTCTCCCAATGAAAGACCATTTTGTTGATGCCGTCACTGTAGAATGTTTGACTCTGTTGATGGAGCCGCCACCTCACCTCTAATTGCATCGCTCGAAGGCTTTCTTTAAATTCTGGAAACACGAAAATCGGATGGGACCAAATCAGGACTGTATAGAGGATGATCGATGACAGTAAACCAGGGGCGTCGGACTGTTCCAGGTGTCGCAGCGCTCGTAGGTGATCTGGCAGTCAAGCTGAAGGAAGGTTGCTCCATGTGTGGACGAACTCTTCGGTTTCAAAACTCGATTATATCACGCTGTTTCTCACGCGGCGGCATAGTGACGTTATAAATCACATGTTACACGCTACGATTCGCAGCCCTTTAGCGACAGAGGGCTGCGAATATTGAGACGTGGAGAATAAAGAGGTAGAATGTTAATAACTTTTGTTTCATTTGAAAATCTGGGCCGGCAGAAGTGGCCGAGCGGTTCTAGGCGCTTCAGTGAGGAACCTCGCGACCGCTGCGGCCGCAGGTTCGAATCCTGCCTCGGGCATGGATGTGTTTGATGTCCTTAGGTTAGTTCGGTTTAAGTAGTTCTAAGTTCTGATCTCAGATGTTAAGTCCTATAGTGCTCAGAGCCATTTTTTGAAAATTTGGAAGAGTTTTCACATAAAAAATTCGGAGGCATTACTTTTCAACATGTTCTCGTACTTTTTCACGGTAATTCACGTATCATGTCTGTGGCACTATCTCCCCTACTTCGCGAAAATACAAAGCGAGCTGCCCTTCTTTGTACTTTTTCGATTCTATTCGTCAGTCCCACCTGATGAGGATCCCACACAGCACAGCAGTACTCCAGAATAGGGCGGACAAGCGTGGTGTCATAAGTCTCTTTAGTAGACCTGTTGCACCTTCTAAGTGTTCTGCCAATGAATCGCAGTCTTTGGTTTGCTCTACCCACAACATTATCTATGTGATCGTTCCAGTTTGGGTTATTTGTAATTGTAATCCCTAAGTATTTAGCTGAAATTACAGACATCAGATTTGTGTGACTTATCGCGTAATTGAAATTTAGTTGATTTCTTATAGTACTCATGCGAAAAACTTCACACTTTTCTTTATTCAGTATCAATTGCCACTTTTGGCAACAGACAGATATCTTATCTAAATCATTTTGCAATTCGGTTTGGTCATCTGATGACTTTACAAGGCGGTAAATGGCAGCATCATCTGTAAACAATCTAAGACGGCTACTAAGATTGTCTCCTACGTCGTTAATATAGATTAGGAACAATAGAGGGCCGGATAATACTTCTGTTTTACTCGATAACTTGCCGTCTACTACTATAAAGTTTGACCTTTCTGACAGGAAATCACGAATCCAGTCGCATAACTGAGGCGATTTTCCATAGGTGCGCAGTTTGGTTAGAAGACGCTTGTGAGGAATGGTGTCTAAAGCCTTCCGGAAATCTTAAAATATGGAATCAATTTGACATCCCCTATCGATAGCATTCATTACTTCATGACTATAAAGAGCTAGTTGTGTTTCACAAGAACGATATTTTCTGAATCCGTGCTGACTATGCGTCAATAAATCGTTTTCTTCAAGGTACTTCACAATGTTCGAATACAGTATATGTTCCAAAACCCTACCGCAAATCGACGTTAGTGATATGGGCCTGTAATTCATCGGATTACTCTTACTTTCATTTTTGGGTACTTGTGTGACTTGAGCAGTTTTCCAGTCTTTAGGTACGAATCTTACTGTGAGCGAGCGGTTGTATATAATTGCTAAATATGGAGCTATTGTATTAGCATACTCTGAAAGGAACCTGACTGGTATACAGTCTGGACCGGAGGCCTTGCCTATATTGAGTGATTTAAGCTGCTTTGATACACCGAGGCTATCTACTTCTATGTTCCTCATCTTGGCAGTTGTTCTTGATTGGAATTCAGGACTATTTACTTTGTCTCCTTTGTTGAAGGAGTTTCGGAAAACCGTGTTTAATAACTCCGCTTTAGTGGCACTGTCCTCAGTGACTTCACCGTTGTAATCGCACGGTGAAGGTACTAATTACGTCTTGCAGTTGTTGTGCTTTACGTATGACCAGAATCTCTTTGGGTTTTATGTGCATCAACGATTTGATCGGCAATCTGGGCTGCCGGCTTAGGTTGTTTGCAGATGACACTGTCGTTTATCGACTAGTAAAGTCATCAGAAGATCAAAACAAACTGCAAAACGATTTAGAACAGATACCTGAATGGTGAGAAAATTGGCAATTGACCCTAAATAACGAAAAGTATGAGGTCATCCACATGAGTGCTAAAAGGAATCCGTTAAACTTCGGTTACACGATAAATCAGCTAAATCTATAGGCCGTAAATTCAACTTACTACCTGGGAATTACAATTACGAACAACTTAAATTGGAGGGAACACATAGAAAATGTTGTGGGGGATGCAAACCAAAGACTGCGTTTTATATTCACAACACAGAAAATGCAACAGATCTACTAAAGAGACTGCCTAGACTATGCTTGTCCTTCCTCTTTTAGAATGCTGCTGCACATTGTGGGATCCTTGCCAGAAAGGGTTGACGGAGTACATCGAAAAAGTTCAAAGAAGGGCAGTACGTTTTGAACCATCCCGAAATAGGAGAGAGAGGGTCACTGAAATGATACAGTATTTGGGGTGGACTTCTTAAAAACAAAGGCGTTTCTCGTTGCGGCCGGAATCTTCTCACGAAATTTCAATCACCTTTATATGGAGAAATGATCATCATAATAAAACAAGGGAAATCAGAGCGCGCACGGAAAGATCCAGGTGTTCGTTTCTTCCACGCGCTATACGAAACTGGAATAACAGAGAGTTGTGAAGGTGGTTCGATCAACCCTCTGCCAGGCGCTTAACTGTGATTTGCAGAGCATCCATGTAGATGTAAATGTAGAACCAAAGTATGGCCCACACCACCAACGTTTTCCTTGGAGAGATTTGCCTGTAGAGTCCTCTGGCCACCAGGTTCCCGTGTGATTTTTGTTTGTCGGACACACCAAAAAGCAAAATATATGGTAGTAATCCTCGTAGAATACACGATGTTAAACGTAATATTAACAGAGAAATTAACAATATCAAACCTCTAGAATTACAGGAAGTCAGCGATGCCTGGCTGCCCAAAGTCACCACTTCCAGCATCTCTTATAAACAGCTGACTACATCTTTTTTTAACGTTACTATTATCTATTTTTTCAGTTAGTTCATTATTAACTGAATACTGGGAGTAAGGCGAACCCGTTTCATGGTGAATACCCTGTACCACCCCTCGTGAATTTTGAGCACTGTAATTGCTATTACTAACTGAAACTTATTGTAGAACTCAAGGAGTGTTTCTCCTTTTTCATTCCCACTAAAATACCATTATTCTCACACCACTCTGGCGTCTGTTCATTTCTCCTTTTTTAATGGTCCTCTCCCCGTGATTATCATATTTTCATTTTTCTTTGCATTCTGAGTTACCCTTTCAGTGCCCCCATATACTCTCTAAATCTGTTCATCCTCTGCTTCAGACTTGCTTATATATACCTGAACTCTCCTTTGCTGTCCATTCTGATAATTGAACTGCACACATTCACTTACTCTTTGCACTTCCTTACAATTCATGACGAATCTTACTGTATTATTTCATTTTCTGTTGCTGATGATGTTAACCTACTTTCCACTGACCGTATTTGTTTATCTTCTTTTCATTTTAAGTCAGTGAACCTATCATATATAGATTAAGCCTTTCCAATCCCGTTTTCAGCTTTTGTAGCTCCCCTACCACATTTAGAAGTCTGACTTTCCAGGTTCCAAATCGTGGAACGTTACCTTTCCATTTGTGGTTCAGTATTTCTCTCTCGGTAACCTCCATGTAGAAAGTCCCCTACCGGATATCCGAATGTGGGCTAATCCGTAATCTTTCTGCAACGAAGAGATCATCATAAAATTTCTTCAGTTATGGTCTACATCTACTGTGAATACATGTTATGTGTCATGAAGCGGTGACTTCCATTCTCATCGCTGATAATTTCTGATTCATTCGTCTTTAGAGCCTGAAGGACCACAAAGAAACATTAAACTGTAAACTGCAAGATAAGAAGACATCAAGTTACGGCAACCACACTATTTGATTGACTTCACTACATGTGCACATCGTAATTTTTGAGAACATTTCTCCTGGAAAAATTAGTGATAAAGCTATAATAATTTAAAATGGATTGAAAATACTTTTGACCACAATTACGAATAAATATTTTGTTTCCAAGACTGTTTAAATGAATTTTGACGTGGACATCTGTTAATTGATACCACAAGCAGTAATATCATCTGCAGACCTTTACTCATTAACTGGATATATGCGTGAATTCGGGTACGTTCTCACCATAGGACGTTTACTTTGATTTGTCAAGGAAATGATAAGAAAGTTTATAAACACTGCTGGCCATTAAAAATGAAACACCACAAAGAAGGCATTGAACAAATGTCGAATTGGTACGAAGCGAACTACAAGTTTGGATATGCAAATGATATGCATTTCAGTGGAACCCCGCAAAGTAGGAAGGAGTAACGCTACCTGCAGTCTGCATGTAAGTTAGAAAAATAAGGGCAGCTGATTTCTCATTTAGAATTCGCATGTGAATGTTGTTTATTTATGAGAAAATCGTATTACACTCCGTGTACTCATACCAGCACATGTCGGAATTCGACGGCGGTGGGATCGTCGCGGTTTATTGTTCCGCAATATTGCTGCTCCGGTTGGACAGGTGCCCGCTGCGCCATTTCAGTGTGTAACATGTGAGTTCAGGTGTGCCATACTAAACGCCATGGAGTATTTCAACGACCAAACGTGACTAGAGCTCGAGAGGGCAGACAGATTGTCGCTCAGTGATGCAGGATGGCAACGACGTCAAGTATCTTAAGTCAGGAAATGGGCTTGTATCCACATGAACAGCTGGATGACGTCTGGAGCAGCACAGTCACGAAGGTGACCATTGTTGAATTGGGCTTCATACGGTATCCTAGAGAGGCGCGTCGAAAGTGGTACACTGAACGGCTATATTTGACGTAGGAATGACACCACTTCATTTTCTGAGACGAGTTCCAGTTCTGCCTGGAGCATCAAAATGCAGGTATCAGTGGTTGGAGGCTCCCACAAGCACGAACTTCACAACTGGATTTGTCATCTTCAGACGAGTATAGGATCTGACTTTATGATATGGAGTGTCACAGGACATAGTGCATCAACTCGAAATGGCATGGACTCAACAGGTCATTGGAAACCCATGAAGAAATATTGAGGGATTCTGCCTCCACAGCGTCCATAGATGAGAGAGTGTTGTTGGTGTAGGATTTTGTGCACGAACTGAAGAATGGTTCAAATGGCTCTGAGCCTATGGGACTTAACTTCTAAGGTCATCAGTCCCTTAGAACTTAGAACTACTTAAACCTAACTAACCTAACGACATCACACACATCCATGCCCGAGGCAGGATTCGAACCTGCGACCGTAGCGGTCGCGCGGTTCCAGACTGTACCGCTTAGAACCGCTCGATCACCCCAGCCGGCGCACGAACTGACTTCTCTATTATGTCCAATAAATGTTCGCTGCGATTAGCGTCGGGCGATCTGAATGGCCAAATCATTCGCTCGAACTGTCCAGAATGATCGTCAGAAAAATCGCGAACAACTGTGGCTCAGTAGCATGGGGCTCTGTCGTCCATAAAAATTCCATCATTGCTTGGGTCTCCAAGTAGCCGAACACAATTATTTCCAGTGAATGATCGGTTCAATTGGACCAGAGGGCCGAGTGGTTCGCATTTAAACAGGGCCCACTTGACTATACAGCCACCACCATCGTCCACAGTGCTTCGTGGGGTCTGCGACAATCTCGAACCCTGCCGTCAGCTCTTACTAACCGGAATCGGGACTCATCTGAGCAGGGCACGATTTCCCAACCATCTAGTGCCCAACCGATATGGTCACGAACCCAAGAGATGTGCAGCAGATGATACCATACTCTTAGCAAGGCATTCGCGTCTGTCGTCTGTTGCAATAGCCAATGAACGCCAGACTTCGCTGCACTGTACTAACGAATATGTTCGTCGTACGTCCCACATTAATTTCTGCGTTATTTTATGCAGTGTTGTTTGTCTATTAGCACTGACAACTCTGCGCAAATGTCGCTGCTCTCGGTCTTTAACTGAAGGCCACGGGCCATTGGTATGTCGTTTGTGAGAGATAATGCCTGAAATAGGGTATTAATGTAAAAGTGATGCCATGAAACACTATGCTACTCAAAATAAAATATCTGTAGTTAGCCAAACGATAACCTGGTTTTTTTCTTTTTTTTGCAGTCCAATGTAGATGCCTAAATTACATAAAATACGTTTGTTTAAAAACAATAATAAAAAAAATATTTTCGAAAGATAATTGATATTCATGTCTACAAAATAAAGGACACTTCATGTAGCAGCTGATGAAAACGGCTTTGATGAAGGACATCAAGTAGGAGAATGTATCAGGTTGAGGTACTGTTGGCGTGTGTTCCTTGATACTGGTACAGCAGTTATGAGTAGAATTTAGGAACCATTAAAATTTGATGTTCCGGTGACATCATGTTAGCTTGCTTGGCTGATGACGGACAGGAATATCTTTTTTGGGAATGAAGCAGTCTCTAATCTAGCAATTAATTACTGCACACTACGATAACTGGTCCCTTATTTAAGCAACGTGTGTGGAGCAGATATCCTCTGAAGTACGGTTGAAGATCGTTACGTGGGTCTCGGAAACAATTAGTCTGTTTCAGACGATACGATACATCCTGCGTACCAAAGGCGGCGAGACTACTGACAAATGAGGGAAATCGGATTTGTCGCGGCAAATCCTGGGAGGCGTTGCTGCCTGTATTCCAAGTAATGCGGACGCCGCGGCGCGTGGCGGGGACGCCGGCGGCAGTGTTGTATTGTCACCCCCCTCCATCCCCGCAGCAACGAGAGCAAGGGGCTGCCCAGACAATGACACGGTGCGGGGATCGAGGCGTGACGCCGGGGGCGGAGCGCGCACTGATAAGAACGGGGGCGGGGGTGGGGGCGGCGGCAGCGGGCGCCGTCTTAGTCGCCGTAATTAGCCGGCGTTGCCAATAATGCAGGCCTGCGGCGTCGGAGTCGGCGTCGGAGGCGGGGGCTGGAGGCGCCACACCACAATCACCTCAGCTGTCACTGGGAGGCGGGGGGCGGCGGCAGCCGTAGAAACTTCCCTCTCTGATCAGTCTCCACCAGTTTCACGCGCCAGTGAGAAGCTGCAGAAAAAGAGGAACAAGATTTTTAGCAAAACTGTTTTCAGTGTTTTAAAATGGGAAAATATCCTTAGATGTCAGTCTGGCCTTGTCACTGCAAAACGTCGGTTGTCATGTGGTTGGAATTCAGTGACTCCTTAGATTTGTATCCTGTGTCCTCAGGCTTCTGCTGAACAGGTCAGGAATTCACTACATGCAGGAGGCGGCTACACGGGTAGCAGGGGCTGTGTGGCATGGACTGGGCGGTTTTTTAGGTTAGAGCATCTCGGGGAAACATAAAAAGGGCTTCAGTCTCAAAGGGTGCAGCTCGAATACAGGAAGAACGTAGATACAGGAACCATCGGATTAATCAGTGTAAATTGTCGTAGCTGTATTGGGAAAGTACCAGAGGAGAAATCGTTGTATGCATTGCAAGCTGGCTAAAGTTGGAGACATGTTCAGCCGAAATTTCTGCGAAGAACCTAACAGTGTTCCGAAAGGATAGGCTAACACAGTGGGCTGTGGCAATTTTGTTGCTATTAGAAGTAGTTTATCTTGCACAGAAATCTAAGTGGATGGTTCCTGTATGGGCAGAGGTCTTCCTTGGCAACGGGAACTGGGTCCCTTTACCGCCCTTCCAACTCAGATGATACATCTGCTAAGAGGTTCAAAGGAAATTTGTGTCTAATCTCAAACATGTACTCGACTCATAATTATAGTTGGTGGTGTTTAATGTACGCTCGATTGTTGGCTAAAATATATGTTTAAATCCGGAGATAAGCATAAAATATCATCCGAAATTGTTCTGGGTGTATTCTCTAAAAATTATTTGGAGCGCTTAGTTCATGTGCTCACGCGAACAGTAAACGGTTGTGAAAACACACTTGACTCTTAGCAACAAATAATCCTGAGCTAATAACGAGCATCAAAACGACTGCAGGGATTAGTGAACACGGGGTTGTCGTAGCGAGACTGTGTACTGTAGCCCCCAAATCCTTCATAAATAAACAAAACGTATACCTATTCAAAAAAGCAGACAAAACTTCGCTTGACGCTTTCGGGACAATCTCCACTCCTTTCAGATTAACAATATAAGTGTAGACCATATGTGGCTTGAATTCAAAGAAATATTATCGACAACAATTGAGAAACTTATACCAAATAAATTAACAAACGCCGGCGCTGATCCCCCACCGTACACAAAATGGGACAGAACACTGTTGCGGAACCAACGAAAAAGGCATACCAAATTTAAATGAATGCAAAATATTCAAGATTGGCGATATTTTATAGAAGCTCGAAATTTAGCACGAACTTCAATGCAAGGTGCCTACACTAGTTTCCACAACGAAACTTTGTCTCGAAACGTGGCAGAAAATCAGGAGATTCTGGTCGAATGTAAGGTATACTAGCGGCAAGACACAATCACTGCCTTCTCTGCGCGATAGCAGTGGAAATACTATCGACGACAGTTCTGCCAAAGCAGAGTTACTAAATACAGCCCTCCTAAATTCGTTCACCAAAGAAGACGAAGTAAATATTCCAAAAGCGTTGCCCAAGGTAGTGTTATAGGTCCTTTGCTGTTCCTTAACTTTATAAACGATTTTGGTGACAATCTGAGCAGCCGTCTTAGGTTGTTTGCAGATGATGCTGTAGTTTATCGACTAATAAAGTCATCAGAAGATCAAAACAAATTGCAAAACGATTTAGAAAAGATATCTGAATGGTGTGAAAATTGACAGTTGACCCCAAATAACTAAAAGCGTGAGGTCATCCACATGAGTACTAAAAGGAATTCGTTAAACTTAGGCTACACGATAAATCAGTCTAATCTAAAGGCCGTAAATTCAACTAAATACCTAGGTATTACAATTACGAACAACTTAAATTGGAAGGAACACGTAGAAAATGTTGTGGAGAAGGCTAACCAAAGACTGCTTTTTATTGGCAGGTCACTTGGAAAATGTAACAGATCAACTAAGGAGACTACCTACACTACACTTGTCCGTCCTCGTTTAGAATACTGCTGCACGCTGTGGGATTATTACCAGATAGGACTGACGGAGTACATCGAAAAAGTTCAAAGAAGGGCAGCACGTTTTGTATTTTCGCGATATGTGGGAGAGACTGTCACAGAAATGATACAGGATTTGGGCTGGACATCATTAAAAGAAAGACGTTTTTGGTTGCGACGGAATCTTCTCACGAAATTCTAATCACCAGCTTTCTCCTTAGAATGCGAAAATATTTTGTCGACACCGACGTATATAGGGAGAAACGATCACCACGATAAAATAAGGGAAATTAGAGCTCTTACGGAAAGATATAGGTGTTCGTTCTTTCCGCGCGCTATACGAGGTTGGAATAATAAAGAATTGTGATAGTGGTTCGATGAACCCTCCGCCAGGCACTTAAATGTGATTTTTAGAGTATCCATGTAGACGTAGATGTTGATGTAGAATTCGAATCAAGAATAGCTGTCAACATGAATAACTTAGAAGTATATATATCCTCAGAGTAATGAAGCAGCTTAAATCACTTAATAAAAGGAAGTCTTCCGGTCCAGATTGTACATCAATTTGTATACCAGTTTGTTTTCAGTGTACGCTGATGCAATAGCTCCATACTTAATAATCATAAACAACAGCTCGGTTGACGAAAGGTCCGTACCCAAAGACTGGAAAGTTGCACAAGTCACACCAACACCAACTAAATTACTGGACCATATCATTATCGTTGATATGTAGCAGGATTTTGGACATGTATTGTGTTCGAACATTATAAATTACCTCGAAGAGAACTGTCTATTGACATATAGTCAACACGGATTTAAGAAACGTCGTTCTTGTGAAACACAGCTAGCTCTTTACGCACACGAGGAGTTGAGTGCTATTGACAAGGAACTTCAAACTAATTCCGTATTTCTAGATTTCCAGAAGGCTTTTGACACTGTATAATACAAGCGATTTGTAGTAAAATTGCTTGCTTATGGAATATCGTCTCAGTTACGTGACTGGATTTCTGATTTCCTGTCAGAGAGTTCACACTTCTTAGTAATTGACGGAAAGTCATCGAGTAAAACAGAACTGATTTCTGGCGTCCCCAAGGTAGTGTGCTGGATCCTCTGTTGTTCCTTATTTATATAAATAATTTAGGAGACAATCTGAGCAGCCGTTTTAGGTTTTTAACAGATGATGTTGTCGTTTATCGTCTATTAAAGTCGCCAGAAGAACAAAACAAATTTCAAACCGATTTAGAAAAGTTATCTAAATGGTGAGAAAATTGACAATTGACCCTAAATAATGAAAAGTTTGAGGTCATCCACATGAGTACTAATAGGAATCCGTCACACTTCGGTTACCCGAAAAATCAGACAAATCTGCAGGCCATAAATTCAACTAAATACCTAGGAATTACAATTACGAACAACTTAAATTGGAAAAAAATACATAGAAAATGTTGTGGAGGAGGCACAACATTTAGAAAATGCAGCAGATCTACTACAGAGACTGCCTACACCACGTTTGTCTGTCCTCGTTTGGAGCACTGCTGCACAGTTTGGGATCCGCACCAGATAGGATTAAGGGAGTACATCGAGAAAGTTCAAAGAGGAGTAACACGTTTTGTATTATCGGGAAATAGTGGAGAGTGTGTCACTGACATGATGCAGGATTTGGGGTGGACATCATTAAAACAAAGGTGTTTATCGTTGCGGCAGAAATTTCTCACGAAATTTCAGTCATCTTTCTCTTCCCAATGTCAAAATATTTTGTTGACCCCAACCTGCACAGAGGAAAACACCATCATAATAAAATAAAAGAAAGTAGAGCTCGCGCGGAAAGTTATAGGTGTAAGTTTTATCCACGGGCTGTTAGAGATTGGAATAACAGAGAATTATTGTGAAGGTGGTTCGAGAAATGATGATGATGTTTGGTTTGTGGGTTCGATAAATCCTCTGCCAGGCACTCAAGTGTGATTTGCAGAGTATGCATGCAGATGTGGATGTAAATGATATTTTTCATTTTACTTTGGAGATGAGGACTCTAACTCATTCTTACGAAGTCATAGTCTCTTCACACAACAACTGTGTTACCACTGGCAAATCATCACTGGAACAGTAAATCTTAAAAATAAAATTCTAATTAATGTAAGTTATATTTCTATACACCACCAGTTGCTGTATAAATTTTAGTGAAACGAGGTTGTAAGTGTATATGGACAATCATTCTAGCTCTCGATAATTACAAAGTAAGCAGTCTCTGACATCAGTATCAAAGTGCATAATAACCCGGAATATTTTATTAATTGTAACATTTCCCGTCGTGAAAGTTTACTTTTGCAGTATTCATTCTGTATGTCTCTTAGCGTCTGTTGGATGCTGGTCACTTTAAAAAAATAAATGTCTTTAGATGCTACTTCTTTATCGAGAATGGAGAAGGAATTAGAAGGGGAAAGTTGAGTTGTGCACACAAAGGTGTCCTGTAAGACTGTGTTCTACAGGAACGACAAGACAGCGAATGCGCAAAACATTATAAGATGAAGGGCACTGGAATATTACGCAAGGCGTAAGCAGCAAGCTTGGAACATACCACAGTTTCTTACCGAATGTCTGTCCCAGAGGAAGTACGATCTGAAATATGTTGATGTATGTGGTACCAGCATGATGGCTCACTACTCGCTTATGACTAGGAAAACGTATACTCATCTCTTACCTAGACGCTCGATAGGACGAGAAGGTGTTATCAGTTGGTCTGCAGGTCAGCATGATCTAGCACCATCGGCATTTTTTCCCTGGGGTTAGCTCAAGGCGAAATCCAAGCAAACATTCCGATAACTCAGGAGATTTTGAGACATCACACTGTTGCAGCACGTAGCATAATACTGTAGAAATTCATCAGTCTCTCTAAACGTTCTAGCAGCAGCGGCTGAAAACGTGTATTGGCAGTAAACTGTCGACATTGCGAACGCTCAATGACATGAATGGTATTTTAAGTAAGTTGTTATGACGACATTTTTGTAAATTCCTTTTTATTTCTGTTGCTGATGAAACTTTCCAATGTATATCTTGACATTAAACTCATGGTGCAAGGTTATTATCTGACTAGCTTCATACCTGAATTTTCTGTTTCCCAAATACATTCAGTTTTTGATGTGCACCTTTTTTCCAGAGCTCTGGCAGAAGCAAGATCAGAGCCGTTACAACAGTGGATCATCGTTAGGAGCCTCGTCCTTTGCCATGCAGCCGGTGTGTCTTTCGAACCACACGTAGCCACGTATGATTAGTACCATTTTTAAATTAAACTGTTCTCCTCAGTCGAACTTTCGTAAGTGGACACTGTTAGCTGTGTAAAGCTACGGCACACTATCAGCCTGACTCGGCAGATCCGTGTAAGAGGGACCTTCCGCATGAGACAGCAATCGGTTTGACGTCCAAAACAGGTAAAATGTATGTTCTAAACCTGAAAATTTGTCCGAAATTGCAAATCGGATTTTTAAAAGTCATACGCCCTTGAATTCATCTCTTTTGAGATTGCGACAATAGCAACATAAATTACTAGTTTCGTTTGATGGTTCAGATGGTTCAAATGGCTCTAAGGACTATGGGACTTAACATCTGAGGTCATCAGTCCCGTAGAACTTAGAACTACTTAAAACTAACTAACCTAAGGACATCACAGACAACTATGCCCGAGGCAGGATTCGAACCTGCGAGCGTAGCGGTGGCACGGTTCCAGATTGAAGTACCTAGAACCGCTCGGCCACACCGGCCGGCCTAGTTTCGTTTGAAAAAGTGCATTTGATACCGATATCTCTGTAATTCATATAGCTGTAAAAAAGTAACTATGTCATTTAGGGAAGAATTATTTCACAGTTTATTAAGGCGAAAACAGAATTCCGAAAACAGCTCCAAAGAGAAGCCAGCTTGATATCCAATCCATAACAGAACCTTTTGAGCCAAATATCGCAGCAAACTGGAAGTGGCGCCCTTCGCGTTTTCGTGGACTGACGTAATGGACGTTCACCAGTGAGAGATCGACGGAGAGCTCAAAGATCTTCATCTTTGATTTATGTAATTCTTATGCTCAGTGGGTGTCAGACAGCCAACGCAAAGATTCAGAGTTCGATTTCCAGGCGATTGTCACACCTCTTACAGTGCTCTGTTAATTCGTAAAATGTAGGGTGACCAGACGTCCGGATTAATCCGGTCATGTCCTCCTTTTTAGCTCTTTATCCGGGGTCCGGGCGGATTTTTACAGTGTCCGGCTTTTTCGCAAATTTGAACGTAATACAGTTAAATTTACAATTCGTCCCTTCTATTGTTCTTTTCTGAAATACTTAAACTATTGGCACAGCCTTCGTGATAAACATGCACGAAGGCAATGTTAGTAGGTGGCACCAGGATCGTCGATGTTATCGTTGATCGACCTATAAGCATATGCAAATAACGATTATTTAAAATTTTCGTTACGTATCTTCGCTTTGTATTGGCTTGGCTTCCTATAGTGCACGTGTAATTTGTGAGTGTAATTTTTAACCGAGTGAGTTACGTAAAATATTTGGCTATGCCTAAGCGAAAGTGTCCTTTCCTGCAAATATCCGGCTTTCAAGAAAGGGAGAAATGAAATTGAAGCGGAATGTAAGATATGTGGAGCTGGAACGTACGTCTCAGTGGCCAATAAAGGTAAGAAATAACTCGACAGATTAACTGTCATGGTTTTATTTCATTGTTTCGTAGTAATTCAGTTTATTTGTATTCGGAAGGTTAGAGTACAGTTTACATGTCGTCAGCTGTTGCTTGAATTGTAGATGTTTGTAGCGGTGCGTCGAATGAAGGGAGGTGAATAGTCTTACGTTTTTCGCTTTGTAAACAATTCCGTGTTGTTGACATAACTAAATAATTGAAGCCACACTGTCCCACAATCAATGTTTTTAATTTAAAATTAAAAAAAAATTGCTCTGGGAATCACTACCTGAACACCAGTAACAATCAACTACTAGTTTTATCGGTAATTCCCGGCAGTCACATGACTTGTCCAAAGCTGACGGGTGGTGTCCTCACCTGCAGTTGACCAGTTTGATCTGTCCTCTTTCTTTCTTCCTTTGTTCTCCTTTTAGAATCTGTTTGTTCTCCTTTTTAAACAACTGCATATGGTCACCCTAGTAAAACGCCAAATTGCGTCATGGTTTGGGATCCACTGACCACCAAAAGGACTATGTCCACTTCAGAGCTGTGTTTTGTACACCAACCTCGAAGCTGTGGACTGCTTTACTTTTTACTACGTTGTGTGTCAACAGCCTTTGTCCGTGTCGATTGGTTTGTGTAGCGTCGGACAATATAACAGATAAAAGAAAGAAAAATAATTAAAAAAGAACTATGTAAAAAGTTAAAAATCGCTCTGAGGATCGGATATGAATTTTGAGTGCCTTCACAGCCAGCGTTACAGCGACTGATAAAATGAAAGAAGGGGCGGGAGGATGTAAAAATTGCGTGTTGCTGGGAATGGGGAGTGCGGAGTTGATGTGTGTCCAGCGGGCGGCCGACACGCCGGAGGGAAGGCGCGCCAGCACGCAGCAGGCAGCAGGCACGCCCCGCGTCACGCGCCGAGCTGAGCCGAGCTGCCAAAAACAGCGGCGGCGGCGCCCGCGCGCGCCTAGCTGTGCGGCGGCTGTCACCCGCAGCTGCAGCCGCGGCGCCGCCGAGGACGCGAGCAGCGGGGTGCAGCCGCCAGCTGCGCCGCCAACAAAGGCGGGAGCGCGGCGCACGCGCGCTCACACTGCCGTTGTCTTCACCTGCCTCGCCTTCTTCACACGGCTCTATTTGCGAAGAGGGTTTCCTCTATCCGCATGTCGTTCCTAGAGTCACTACGTAAAGCAGTCTATCGGTGCTAAGAAACATTATAACACAGGGAGGGCCTCGGCGTCTGCAATGTTCTGCCCGTGTGTGGGCCGAGGCTCGGCCTGTCTAGTTACTACTCGCTTCATCTCGGCTTTGTCCAGCCCCGGTAGCTGAGTGGTAATATTTAATGGCCGGCACATTTCCCTGTTAATTTTTTCACTGTGATGTGTAAGACAGATTGGCAGTGAAAGATTTATTATATGGGTCTGATCACTTCAGATACTTAACATTCAATTAATGTCCAGAAAGTGTAGTTAGAGGCTAGTCAACTTTATTATATATCTCCTTTCCGCCATTCTCAAGTATTTCATAAATTGTCTAATATGATTATTAAATTGTTTTATATTTAAAATTATCCCACCAACATGCTGATATCCACCATAAAGAACTATTTATGCTTCTGTAAAGATTGGAGCTCATGTAATTTAAAGTGCAGATTTTATTTCTACATGTCGAAGTTTGAATGTCTTTAAAAAAAACTTTTCTTGATGTTTAACTTAATTCCTTCTGGTAATTCAGGGAGTAACACAATCTTCTGTTGTCTTTCTTTAACATCAGCATAACTGAAATGATCAAACTGTTTTTGTTTAAATAACTTCATGTGTGACTAGTGTCCATGGTTAGTACATGAACTTAGTATGTATATGGAATGTGTAACATTGTTTTTTTTAATAAATGTTTTTATAAAAAAAGCGGTCAGCGCGACAGAATGTCAATCCTAAGGGCCCGGGTTCGATTGCCGGCTGGGTGAGAGATTGGGTATTGTGTTGTCCTAATTACCATCATTTCATCCCCATCGACGCTCTAAGTCGCCGAAGTGGCGTCACATCGAAATACTTGCACCCGGCGAACGGTCTACGCGACGGGAGGCCCTAGTCACACGACATTCACATTTTTTTGATCTCGGCTTTGCTCGGCGCTCTCCGGTGCAGTGAGACATTTCACTCAGCAGTGCGATGCGACACTGTCTTCCAGCATCTCACGCGTGTTACTTTGAGTGGCATGACTTCCTTCGGTTGGCCAGAATCTTAGTGTTAAGCGCTGTTTAACCTTCGCAATGTGTCCGCAGTATAATGCAAGTTCACAGCTCCAGTGGACGTTTGTGCAAAAATCTAGCCACCTATATTCATGATCGTTCAAAAATGAATGGAAATAGCGGAGGAGAAGGATGAGAACACTCAGTGACTGTTAATGTAGTCTCATAATCGACAGGTATCGCAAATTTGCTATGAAATGGCTTTACAACACGATGCAGAAGGAAATTAAAGATTTAGATGACAACCAAAGAGCTTCAAATTATTATCGACAGACGATTTGTAAAGGATTCATTGTTCTGTACATTCGGAAGCAGTTTGTATTAAAGATGCAGGCATGGAACACTTGATGGAAATAGTGATGCAAACAGCAAATTCTCTAAAGTCACACGAGATATTATATCGTTAGTTTTGATGGAACTGAACGAAGAGTATGGAGGCGTGCTGTATCACTGCAAAGTGTATTGGTTAAGTCAAAGGACAAGCCTCAAGCGAGTTTTGGATTTAAGACCAGCTGTTATTGAATTTATGAGGGAAGAGAACCGGAATGCATTGCAGAACTTGGATTTTAAACAAAGTTGACTGCAGGCTGTCCTCAGTAAGACAATGCAAGGTGAGAAGCAACTTACTACTGATGTCACGGACAAAGCAGCGCATTGTACTGGGGGAAACTTTTGACAAGGCATTTTGCTAGGCTCACTGGCGTTAATGAAACAATGAATTTTGAACAATCCATTGTGGCGTTGAAAGAATTCTGGCAATGGCTTACTAAACGTTTGAGGACACTACCAATCTTGCATCTGTTTTCTGAGCTGCATCTGCAAATGTAGCTGGTCGATCTGCAATATAAATCCCATTTATAAGACAAATTATATTACATTAATACGTCCAGGAATTTTGCGCTGTTTTCCTCGGGAAGCTTTCTATGTCTGCATATAATGACGTTTTCAAACGTGATATCAATTTTTCGATCAACATATGCGCACGAAAGCCTTTTTTAGATTATGAAATGAAGTAAGACACGATTGCGTGTCAGTCTGGGTGATAAAATCCTGCGAAACTGTCTGGATCTATCCATACGCCACCATTTTGTACCAGATATAAATTTTAGTATGTATTTAGCACGCCAAAGTAATTAAGTAATACTAAAAATTTGTTTTGTAATCTATGTTCCTGAGAAATATGAAATATGAAACAAAGCTGTGTGCCACATATGACACTTCTACAGTATCCCCCCCCCCCCTCCCTCCTCCGCCAACAGCCCACTCAGGCAGAACAGCACGGTAGATGGGCAAAGTATGTACTCAGGCGACAGACATTGGCATACATGCACAAGCTCTGCACAGGAGTCGAGTTCTTCGCCGTCCTGCAGTAACGTTGTATAAACTACCATCGGTGAACCCACCACAAATAAATTAGTCACTCCCAGGATACATCACAGTGATGCCGTATAACATTCGTTGCAGTACTGATACTGGCCTCAGTTCCTGAGGATCAAGTCCACAATTTTTTCTGGGGATGGCACTCTTTTACCATAGATCGTGTAGAGCTACAGAAGTAAGAGTGTTGATTTCTATGTCATACCCACTGATCCAGAGAGTCCCAAACATTTTCTTGGGATTAATGTCCGATTATTTAGCGGGTCAGCCGAAATGCGACAGGGCGGCTGTGTGCTCTTTGTATCAGAAATGTATGCATGCAACCCTGTGAATCCGGTTGTTGTTGTCTTAGAAGACAGAGTTTCCATAGCATAAACCTCATAAGAGGTCGAAGAAAGGACAACACATGGCCACAGAGAATGTTGAAGTAATACATGAAAAACGCCCACAAAAGATCACAGAACTACCTCTGGCCTGAACGATATTTTCAACACGCTACGGTATTAAAAGTCTCATTGGACCATCACGTTACTCGACGCCTTGCATCATTTGAAAGGAACGAAACACGTGACTCCTACGACCACAATACATCCGTCCAGATAGCTGTTGCCCAGCTTCTGTGTTATTCGGCGCACTAAAGTCGTATATGCCACACTGGGCAATGATCTTTTGAAAAGTCCCTGGCTCCATATGCCTATTGCTTACAGCTCCCTTCGCAATGATCGCTCGGAAACTGTTGAACTGGACTGGCATTCACTGCCAGAAGCAATATCTTTTCGGATTTGAAACCGTTAGTCACTGACAAGAGGTGATACTCGTATCCTGTAACTGTCGGTTATAATCCTTTTGGCCACTGTTCTTACGTATTATTACATGTCTGCTAGTAGACACATCGGACAGCCCGCGTAGCTACACCAAAAAATCGAGGAGCGTAGAGTAGCGATCTACCTAAACTAGTGTTCGGTAGTTTTGGTACAGTACATAAATAACGTAGTCATTGATAGACTTACTGGTACTACTGCTAGCTTTGGTTGGGAAAGAGGCATACTGTACACTGATGAACCGAAATATTGTGACCACCTCCTTAATAGCTTGTTTGTCCGTTTTTGGAATGAAATATGTCACTGATCCTGCATATCAGGGATCCGACAGTCTGTTGGTAGGTTTGTGCAGGGGCTGGCATTAGATGTCAACGCACAGTCATGAAATTCGTGAAAATAATTGGCCGCTCATTTGGGTATGTGGTGATGGCGCCCGATTGCGACCCATATGGGCTCCACAGGATTTACATCAGGCGATTTTGGGCGCCGAGACATCAATGTGAGTTCACTATAATGCTCCTCAAACCACTGCAGCACTGTTCTGACTCCAAAACGCGGGCGGTGATTCTGTTGGAAGATGATGTCGGAGTCGGGGAAGTCATCAAACATGAAGGGATGCAGATGGTTCGTAGTTGTCAACGTGTATTCGATTACTACCACAGGTCCCATGCAAGTGCAGGAGAATGTCTCCCACCGCATAATGCTGCTCCTACCAGCCTGCGTCCGTGACGTGCTGCATGTCTGGAGTTGCCTTTCCGCTCGATGACGCCGTTTGTGGAGACGACTAGCGACCTAGTGTAGCAAAAGTGACTCACCCAAAGAGCCGACGAGCTTCCATTGGTGAACGGTCGACTCTCGATGGTCCCGTGCCCATGCAGTCGTAATTGACGATGTCGTAGGGTCAACACGTGAACGCGTAGGGTTGGTCTGTTGCGGAGCTCCATGTTGAACAATGTACGATGGAAAGATGTGCTCCGAAACACTTGTGTGTGCACAGCTCTACGGCATACACATAGACAGTATATGTTTTCTGTCATTATGTCACGTCTCCATGTTACCGCGCTTATTCCACACAATGGACTGGTGCATTGGCATCAAGTCACTGCTCTGAGCTGGGACAGTGGTACCAATTCTGCACCATTTACTGCGCTCCAAGGCCACCACTGTCTTATTTTGAGAGCTAGACAATGTGAAATTGTAGCGTGTTATCTATTTTGAAAAATATTTTTTCACTCGTAGTTGTCTTCATCACGATGAATGGACTAAAACAGTCTACCGATTTAAAATCTTAAGAGTCATCACCAGAAAAAAATGCAGTAAAGACCAACTAAAACTACATACTCGTTATAAAAAATTAATAAGCGGAATATAAAAAGAAAATAAAAATTCATGCAGTACAATCATCTTGGGGTTGAAGCTCTTTTCTCCGTGTTTGCTTTAACAATACGTATATTTCTGGATAGGTTCCGCCTTTAGCAAAACACAATTTTGTTTTTTAAATGAATTCATAATTTTATGTGTTTTTCCAAACATCTGTGATTACGATTTAAAAACTAATAGTTATACGTATACAAATAGTAAAGAATATTCTTTATCTTTAACAGCCATGAAATAAAAGCCCGCTGAAGATGCTGCAGCTACAGTGAAAAATGTTTGGGTTAAAAAACAAAATTGTGTTTTGCTAAAGGCAGAACCTATCCAAAAACATACGTATATGCAGTACCTTGTCAGAAAACTAACTCCTCTAACAGCCACATAATGCCCCTCTTGATCACAAGACATTGCCTATCATCTTTTTTTGCTTATTATTTCCTGTCATTAGACAGCATTCGATTTTTCAACGATATTCTTCACAGTCTTTACTATTCAAAACAGCAGTTAAATGCTATTTTGTCGAAAACTGACATTCTGAAACCGTGGCCACTCTTGATAATGATATTTATTGAAGTAAATAACCTCGTAACTGGTTTCGAAGCAACACGTTCATCTTCAGAAGACTGTTCATAAGATGCCCATAGGTTTGAAGATTACATAAGTTTCTTTCATTACTCGCCCCTGTGATGAAATATTTATGGTATGTAGGTGACGTCGAAAATCCCTCGTAATTTTGTTGGAATAGTGTTGGCTTGTTCACCAAATACTTCAGAGCAAATGTAGTTGTTACATACTCTGAAGATAGTGTGGATGGCAAAATAAATACTTAAATTGCTTGTCTAAGGAAGAAAATCCAAAAAGTGTCTATGTAAAGAAAGGAAAACAGTCATATAAGTCCCTTAGGAATCAAAAGAATATCAAGTGCAAGGTTCAAAATGGTTGAAATGGCTCTGAGCACTATGGGACTTAACAGCTGAGGCCATCAGTCCCCTAGAACTTAGAACTACTTAAACCTAACTAACCTAAGGACATCACACACATCCATGTCCGAGGTAGGACTCGAACCTGCGACCGTAGCGGTCGCGCGGATCCAGACTGAAGCTCCTAGAACCGCTTGGCCACTCCAGCCGGCGAAGTGCAAGGAAGTTAAAACTAAATTAGTATAACAAAACGTGACGAAATTGAAATGATAGTGGTCAACCGAAGGATAGATTCAGCATACAGACAAGTCAAAATAACTTTCTGAAAAATTTAAAAAAACACAAACCTTAAGAGTGAAAAATCAGAGGAGAGATCGGAAACGTGGAAATAAATTTGATGCTTGTATGAGAGAAAAAACATGCTGCTGAAACAACGAAAAAGGAAATCGATGTCTAATTGGAAGAAGAGTATCAGCACTAGACTTCAAATTGTACTGCATTTTTTAAGATTGCGAACAAACAGCTTAGAAGAATCAGCTGACTATAATCATGTTCCCATGGGTCGTGTTGTTCGAGATCCTAGTGGTGCCGGTTGGAACGTAGACAATTTGGTGTATTTCTCTGTACGAACTCTGAGAAACAGAAGTCTAAATCGATGTTCCACTAAGCTTATAGCAGCTATTCCCGTTAAGTTACTGTTGCGCGTACTGATCTCCTTGGCCTCGTTGATGACAACATCCTAAAAGAATGATGCTTGAGACAATAGTTTCGTTTCACGAAATAAAGCTATAGTTTATTCGTATAGCTTGGATCAGTAATCACTGATACCTCTAAATCACGGTTTCCAACTTGCCTTTAGTGCTCTGCACCCTTTTCAGAACTTGTGTGGAATTGCTTGACCAACAAAGTTTCTTCCATAGTAACAAGGGACATCGTAAACTCCAGAAGCCCTAGAATCACTACTATCCTTAATGACGCGTAGCATCTCTTCCTTTCTTCGGCGAGAGGAAAGTAAGTTCTATGCCTTGTCAGCCCAGAGGCAACCCCACGGAAGACAGAAAGTAGGGTAATAGACAGATTGCCTTGCGATTGCTGGACATGTATGGAATTCCATTTCTTGGAGAGCACTATGTGAAGTCTCCGTGTAACAGTTCCTTCGTAACATGTGCTTTATTAGTTGCTTCATCTCGTAATACAGGATCAGTTACAACAGTTTTGGACGAACTTGTCTAAATGAGGATAAAACGACTTTATGACACTCATCTGACATCGACGTGTGCACTGGTTAGAATAAATTCTGGCACTGGGACGGAGTCAATATTCGAGCTTGTTTTTTCATAGACAGATCTCGGGATCTAGCTGACAATGGGAGTACCTCAACCTCACGAAGTTTCATAGAGACACATGATACCTATGGACGACCACTGACCTGTTGAAAAATGGCACCACGATGCTGTCACATAAAGTAACACTTGAGGAAATCGCATGTCCATGACGTGTCGTTGTACCTTCAGAGTTCCCTCCATCACTACCAGTCATGCCCAGAAGTCGTACATGATGGTTCCCTACAACATGACGCCCGGCGTAACACCGTTATGCCTCTTCAAGACACTGGAAGAATGACACCTCTTTCCAGATTGCCGCCAACTCGCCGATGTAGTTCATTCAGGGTAATACAGAACGGCATCACTCCAAACAGAGGCCTTGCGTTGTGATGTTAACGGCAGTCTACGCAGAGGACAGTAATACACCGGCTCAGCGGCTGCTAGTCTTCCACCAGCTTTGTGGGATGACACAGAATGTTGCAAGGAGTCCCTTCCTTGTTCTCGAATAGCAGCCGCAGATGTGAATGATTTATGACGTGGTTGATGCACAACATGGCTTTCCTTCCTTTTGGTAGTTGGATCCTTGACAACTATCATGCCTG
Organism: Schistocerca piceifrons; assembly: GCF_021461385.2. NCBI lineage: Eukaryota > Metazoa > Arthropoda > Insecta > Orthoptera > Acrididae > Schistocerca > Schistocerca piceifrons. The sequence continues at coordinate 155,302,347 of NC_060141.1, forward strand.
CCCTCATGGTCCCATGTAAGACCCACAGTGGGGCCCCCTATCAAATCTTGCCAGGAGCTGATTGCGCTGTTTCACACGCGTACGCCTTCGTGTTCTTCACACCGCTCACTCAACATCTGTCACTGTTCATGGCCTGTATATACTCAACCAGGCCTCTAACTACAGTAAACACGAACAACATTGGTGCACTCTGGCGGCCGTTCTACCTGTCACACAGAATTGTAACTCATCATTTACATATATACCGATGATGAATTCGTATACGTACAAAGTTACACTGACATCCGATCATATCTTCTAAGTGCTTCATCTTTTTTTTTTTTTTTTTTTTTTTGTCAAGCAATGCATGTTCCTCCACAAACAATCAACGATGTTAATTTAAACCGATAGGATGTAAGTTGGAGTATAATTTTCAGCACAGCGGTGTATCACGAGTTTCCTTAATGAAATGAGATAGCTACTGGGCTCAAGCGTTAGTCAAAGTGAAGTTGGTGACAAACTCAAACGATATGATTGGTTGGCTGGTTAATTTTGGGGAGGGGACCAAACGGTGAGGTCAACGGTCCCATCATATTAGGGAGTATGAGGAAGGAAGTCGGCCGTCCCTTGCAAAGAAACCACCCTTGCATTTGCCTGAAGTGATTTAGGGAATCCACAGAAAACGTCAATGAGGAAGGCCAGACGCGGATTTGAACCGTCGTCCTCCTGAATGCGAGTAATATGGACGTAATAGTGACGAAGATCGATTCGTCAATCGTCTTCGAGTTTATTTCAGTTGGTAGCGTTACTGACTCATCACACATCATTGGAAAACTACAAATTGATACACATTGGTGAGGAGGACGATTGAAGTTTACATCCGCTAATCGTGATTTCGTTTCCGCTTCATTCCTGAACACTTCCTACGTGCTGACAACCATCCTAATTTATTCCTCTTATTGTTCTATTGCTTCCATCAATGCCAGAAATCATTTGGCGCAAAGTGGTATCGTGTCCTTCAGAAGATATGTAACAAACTGAAATCGAAATAGGAAATTAACTACGTATTTTGCCACAATTACATTTTATCACTAATTTTTCGATTGTTCATATACTTACTTCATACTTTCTTATTCTCTAATTAATATCTGAATGCTTACTACACACATCATACACATCATCATCGATAACTCTCTCATTTGTTCGTTATAACATTTACCTTCTCCTACAACAACTCCCCTCTAGGGTCCTTCCAGAGCCAAGGTAACCAATCGTAAATACCTTACAGTAAAATCGGAAAAAATGTGAATAAGGTTCAAATTTTCAAATCTAAGATTTTGGCTTACTTCTTTTGTTCTCCACATAATTCTCTCTGCTTCTGGGATAGCTGTGATATTAATGAAACTTTGCCTTTATTTGTTGGTACGAAACCTAACCCTAAGGTAACCTTCACTACGTAGTCATTTTGACTACACAACTTTTTGATTAGTTATGATTCTTTCAATTGTCTAACCTGCAGTACTGTGGAGTCGTAACTATTTTTCGAGTTTTATCACTAACGGAAATTCATTTAAAGTAGATAAAACTTTATAATGAGTGGGGCTTCATTTCCTGCAGTTACAAGAAACAGATGTCCAAGTTCAAAGTGGGCTGCACGTCTCTTGGAAGTATTACATCTCAAATACGTGACGCAATAGGCACAGCATGGGACACAGTACTGGATGTTACACACGAATCATTCACTGTGGAAAAGGTTTGTGAAATACGGGTGCCACATTTCTTGAATGATGACAAGAATCAAACGCAGAATGGAAGTTCTGACTGACTCTTAGCAAAAATAAGGTATATTTTGCGCTTTTTTATTAGTATGGTTGAGACGTGGATCCAGCACATCACACAAGAAAGAACAAACGTTAGGTGGAAGTCACCGAAGAAGGTGTATATCATCTAGTAGGAAAGGTTATGGATAAGATTCAAATGGAAATGCTCTTGCTTATCGCTTGCCATTGATTACTGCAAAAGAAAGCCCGGAGTTGAAACTACATGTCGCTGTCGCTCTCTCGATCAACTCTACAGCGGAGAAAGACCATCCCTGACACCAAGCCTGTCCCAACTCTCACCACCAAACGGAAATTTGCGCCTTTGATTTTTCCAATTACGTTTATTGCTATAGCTTAGGATGGGATTTGCACACTGTGATGAGGGCTGGGGAGGAATATAGTACGCATTCTAGTCACCCATCTTCCAGCAAACTGTTTCTGATGGTCCTGTCTGGCTACAACATCGGTACCGACTTGTGCTACAGTCGCCTTACGACTAGCAATGGCAGTGTAACACATGTATTGAAAGGTTCACCCACAGTTGTTCCAGAAACTGGTCAAGGTCATGCTTTCAGTTCTGGTCTGTGAGAACGCACCAGATTTAACTATGTGACCCACTGTGGCTTAACCCGATACTCTCAGGAGATGTGACGATAATACCCTTAGAAATGGCCTCAATTCAGCGAGGAAGAGAGTTCACATGTTTCTTCAGATAAGCCATATCCAGCTGAAGCCACTCATTATTCCTGTAGAGCTACCATATTTCCGGGATGTTTTATTGGTACGTTTTACACGCAATTCAAGACAGTACATTGTAATAAGTGCATTGGTACCATAATTTTGAAAAATGTAATTAAATCGCGAGTATTTCTGTAGTTCTATGACAGAGTGACAATTTGGTAAACTAATCTTACAATTCCTGCACCAAGCGTCAGAAAACAATGAGGGTTGGAAATTTAACACTGGCAACTACTTATTTGCAAGTTATACAAAACAGATACACGTTCCGAAGTTTTACTGTGCTTGAAAGTAGTCAACTCCATTGTCCATATTGCAAGCAGCCGGTACTTCAGACCGGTTAATGTAGCTGCAGTTCGTTGGTGGCCTCCAATTGTCAATCATTCTCATCGAATTTCTATTTCTCTTGCAAAATATTTTATCTCTTTCTATTTATCTTCCTTTTTACTGTTATAATTCATTTTGAAATTTTCCCCTCCTGCTCCTCCTCCTCCTTGCCACCCATCTCCTCCATTTTTCTATTAAGAAATTTTCTCAGTCCCTTTTCGGTATAACGTGGTGATTGATAACTTACATTTTATCAGTTTGGTATGCGCATATGTTTTCGCGCAGGTACGTCATCTACCGATGTTTTCTATTTCGTTCGCAGCGACAACTTGGTCAGTCGCCACATGCCATCAAGCACATGTGGGCCGTTTTTTTTCCATATACATTTTTTTGTGAAGACTTTAACGCTTCGCCCATCTCCAATGGAATGTTTCTTAATGGATTTTATTTGGTTTCCCTGGTAGTCACACATGCAATTTATTGAAATTTTTCGTCGCCAACATGTGATTTTACGCTAAGTAATTTTTGTTTATTGTGTTTTTATCTAGTTGTTTCGTACATCCTTTACACTTTGATAATTCATTTTCAATGTGATGTAAGAAATTTCACCAGTAAGTCATGTGCTCCTGAAGAAGACAATTTCAAAAATTTTGAAGCCAATGTCAAGTGTAATTAATAAACCATTATACCTGCAACTGGTTGCCTGATTTTCTCAAATCATTCATTTATATTCACCGTTGATGAACAGCAGTAATACTAAAAATTTAAATATATACGTCTTTCTTAATTTCATAATTCTCGCAAACGAACACGAGTGAAGGAACAGCAACAACACACAGACCAATACTGCGCCTGCCTGGCTCGTTTCTGTGCACAGTTCAGCCGTGTAGGACGCCCACGAGCGGTTCGCCGCTTCTGGAGAGACGGCTTCGCCACAGGAAGAGCCTGTCCAGAAGTCACTTAGGGCAGACAGCGTCTCTGGGACGTGCGGCGCCAAGAGCGACAAGTGCTGCTCCCAGCTGCGGACTTTGTTCTGATGCGTACTGGTCGCTCGTGTTGCTTTGCAGCTTTTTCAAAACACACACATCTCTGCTCTGATGATTATCAATTTGGCAACAGCTTTCGCACCGTCATTTGTCTGTGGTTGTTCTCTCTAAATAAGACTCGAAAAGGGATTACAACAAGAATAAAATAGTGTATAACTAAAACATAGAGAGATGGTTGAAACATCCCCTTAGAAAGTTTTGTGAATTACTATGCTGGTAAACCCCTTACGTTATTTAATTTTCAGACAGATGAGCAAAACTGAACGTACTCAGACATTTCACTCTTTACTTATTCTGATCAACACTAAACTGACACGCAATATTTTTAGCGCAACGCAATCTGACTTTCAATAATCCCTACAAAAGAATGGTCCTGACCAACAATAACCTACACCTTTCATGAATCACTTACCTCACAAAAATCTTCGATACTCGAACTACTGCAATACAGCGAGCGCCAATACTGCCAGCTAAATAAAAGATTCTAACTACTTGAGGCACTAGCTACTGATAGGCATAGTTAGCAAATGAAAGATTTTGATAGAGAACAAATAATGTATTTACTTTAATAATATTCAAAAGTCATCATATATGTATATCAGTTCATGATGTACAGTATTACAAATTTACTCTTTCCGATGGACACACGTCCAGATCGTCCGCTCTCAAAATTCTGCCATCTCTTTCCACACATTCACCACTGCTGGCGGCTCACCTCCAACTGCGCAACGCTACGCGCTGTTCACATCCAACTGCCCAACACTACAATAGCGAATATTCCAACAATGCCAACTAGCCACAGACTGCATACAGCACAGCCAGTGATTTTCATACAGAGCGCTACGTGGCGTTACCGACATATAAACCTAAACAGCCTATTTACATGGTGAACAAATTAACAAAAACTTGTAAAAGTAATTGATGAATTGTTTAAACTAGGCCACATGAAAACGCGACCGGATGGACAGGAAAGTAGAGAAACAGCAGTGTTGGCTAGCTTGACGAGCTTGTGGTAAAGTAGACAGTGTATTCAGTGTGATAATTACGACGTGTGTGAAAGTGAAGTACACCAGCAATGTCTATTGCCAGTTTAGAATTACGACAAGCTGAGGGTATATGAGCAATGAGCAAACGAATACTGAAACTTAATATGAACGACAGGAAAACTAATTAATGGATCAGAGAAATAACTAGAATGAAAGGCGTAATTATGACCGTAATGAAAAAACAAGATTTAGATAGACAGAAGGTTTCTCTTCGCTGGCCTCCAATCGGTAAGGGATGCCAAAGATGAAGTAGTGAAAGTTGGGTAGACATCGTTCAGGAACAACAGGGATGGGTGTAACTTATACAGGAATGAATAGAACAGTGCTAAGCCTGCTGACGATGATGGTCCCTGGGTTAATAGCTGATTACAAAATGATTTCCGTGATTTTATCCGACCATTCTGCTGTGGTCGTTATGTGGTCTTTATTCCGGAGACTGTCTGAAGCAGTTATGCTACTCTATCCTGTGCAAGCCTCTTCATCTCCGAGTAACTAGTGCAACCTGCATCCTTCTGAATCTGCTTGTTGTACTCATCTCTTGGTCTTCCTCTACGATTTTTACCCCTCCCCCCCTCCCCACCCCACACACACTTCCCTTCAATACTAAATTGTTGAAAAATGTTCAGATGTGTGTGAAATCTTATGGGACGTAACTGCTAATGTCATCAGTCCCTAAGCTTACACATTACTTAGCCTAAATTATCCTAAGGACAAACGCACACACCCATGCTCGAGGGAGGACTCGAACCTCAGCCGGGACCAGCTGCACAGTCCATGACTGCAGCGCCTTAGACCGCTCGGCTAATTACTAAATTGGTGATCCTTCGATGTTTCGTAACGTGTCCTATCTACCGAGTCCTTTTCCTCAAGTTGTGCCACAGACTTGTCTCCCCAATTCTCTGCAGTATCTTCTCATTAGTTACGTGATGTACGTATCTAGTCTTCAGTAGCACCACATTTCAAAAGCTTCTATTCTCTTCTTATCGAAACTGTTTATCGTCCATATTTCATTCCATACATGCCTACATAGACAAATACCTTCAGCAAAGAGTTCCTAACAGTTAAGTCTATATTCGACGTTAGTAAATTTCCCTTCTTCAGAATGCTTTTCTTGCCATAGCCAGTCTACATTTTATATCTACTCTACTTCTGCAATTTTCAGTTATTTTGCTGCCCAAATAACAAAACTCATCTACTGCTTTCAGTGTTTCGTTTCCTGATCTAGTTCCCTCAGCATCACCTGATTTAATTCGTCTACATTCCATTATCCTTGTTTTTGCTTTCCTTTCAAGACACTATCCATTCCGTTCAACTGCTATTCCTTTTTACTTTGTTGTCTCTGACAGAATTGCAATGTAACTGACAAACCTCAAAACTTTTATTTCTTCTCCCTGAACCTTAATGCTTGCTCCATATGTTTTGGCTTCGTTTACTACGCAGTGTACAGCTTGAATAACTTTGGGGATAGCTTACAGTCTTGTCTCACTCCCCTCTCAACCACTGCTTCCCTTCCATCGAGCGGGGTAGCGCAATGGTTAGCACACTGAACTTGAATTCGGGAGGACGGCGGTTCAAACACTCGTCCGGCCATCGTGATTTAGGTTTTCAGTGATTTCCCTAAATAGCTTAGTGCAAATGCCGGGCTGGTTCCTTCAAAACGGCACGGCCGGTTTCCTTCTCCATCCTTCCCTAATCAGAGCTTCTGATCCGTCCTTATTGTCGACGGGACGTTAAACACTAATGTCCCCCTCCTTCCCTCCTCCGCCACCATTTCATGTCCCTCGACTCTTATAACTACCCTCTGTTTCTGTAAAAATTGTAAATGCCTTTCGCTCCTTTGCTTTTACCCCTGTTACCTTCAGAATTTCAAAGAGAGTAGTCCAGTCAGCATTGTTAAAAGCATTCTTCAAGTCTACAAATGCTATAAGCGTAGTTTTGTCTTTCCTTAATCTGTCTTTCAGGGAAAGTTGTATGGTCAATATTGTCTAACACATTCCTACATTTATCCGAAATTCAAACTGATCTTTTCCGATGTCGGCTTTTGCCAGTTTTTCCATTCTTCTGCAAAGGATTCGTGTTAGTATGTTGCAACTGTGAATTATTAAACTAATAGTTCTGTAATTTTCACATCTGTCAGTAACTGGTTTCTTTTGAATTGGAATGCATTTCGCAATTGACCATACAGTTACCACATGAAATCCTCCAAAGATGAAACTGCCCAAGCACAGAGACGCTTGGTAGAAGCCGTAAGGCTTTAATGATTGAGATCCAGCTGGATAACTGCTAGAGTTAGAAAGCATCGGAATTTTAAACCACGAAGACTCAGAACACACATCCGTGTAAATTCGCCGACGAGAGACACATAGTTTCCATAAAGTGTCTACATCGTGGGCACTGAGGGAGATAGTGCAGTGGTTACTATAAGCTAAGATTATGATCATCACCTGAAGGCAAGTCGTAAGTCACTGAATGGATAAAAACTCTTCAGTTGGTGTGGCGTGTCATTTAGGTTGCTAGTCTCAAACTGCCAGTGACTTTCGTCTTCATCAGCGTCTTCAGGAAAACAGACGACTGCCGGGAAACGCGGGCGTCCTATGTATATAGGTCAAGTGCAGGAAAATTCTCGAATGTTGCAGAGGTGGAGTGCAGGAAAGTTCTCGAATACTGCAGAGGTTGGTTTGGAAATTGAAAAACGTCTGAGAACTAGTAATATGAACATCAATGGAAACAAATTGCCTTACGTGATTCTTGGAGTTTTCCCGTCGGATAAAATATTCCATCTTTCTTCAGGTAGGTACCTGTGATAACTACAGCTCCCCTTCCGATATTTCGTCTGTGCGCATTACAGCCACCATCAAGGCGAATCGATGAGTGAGTTCCGAGTGTCTAAGCGTTCCTGTTTTTGTGCTGAGGTACTGAAACCACGTGATGCAAAGCTGTTCTGTGGTGCAATATGCTCATGACTCACAGACAACACAGCGATGGATAAAATTTTGATTCTAATTCTAAGATAAAAATTTCTCAAGTGTAGGGTCTGCAGAACCGTTATGTTTATCAGTTAAGTAGTTAATCATTAAATGGACTGTTTTAATTGGAAATCCAGGCGGGTGAAGATTCGAAATGATATTTCCTTTGAGACAACAGGCGAAATTGAAAGGTTTATGTAAATCGTGGATATAGAGGCACTCGTCTCGGTTGAGCAGGTTGTCAGCCAATTGTCTTTCCACTATAACTTTGACAATTGAATCCCAATACGATGAGGCTATGGCCCATATTTTAACTATTTCTTTCGCGAGGAAGTCTCGCAATTTGTATTTACCTCCTAAATTTTTCTCCACCAGCAGGTTTCTTGTTGGTTTTCAGTGAAGCACTGTCATCGGTTTTATAATAATGTAATTGTATTTGATTAAGGCAGTAAATAAAGCTGTCGGATTTGTTAATGTGCTGAAATATAAGGTAATTCATATCGGAATTTATTTACCTACCTTGATTTTACTCCTCATCATAACACCTCTTAGGGTCCTCTCCGTTTGAAGTAAAGTGATTACCGAGTGTCCTTACTGAAAGTACGTTGAAGCCTAGAGCTTTGTTAAATAATGCCTCTTGAACTTATTAGAAAGATAGTTAAAGCTAATGTGGTAACAGAGTGAGTTAAAGCAAATGTTATTTATCCAATAATAATTTTCCTATTGAAACTGCTATTTAAAGTGCTGTTACCAACTACGTGTGCTGTAACTATGTTACGCCCTATTGCGTACGGAACCTGTCTGAATTTTTTAAAGATAACACTATAGTGAAACAGCTCCAATGTGAACTGCAGACTTGCACGTGTAGTGTACGCGTCAATCCTGGTATATATAAAAAAGAAAGTTGCTGGATGTTGTGACAAGTGCTATTGACCCAGTACGCTTCAACATACTGCTGTATCGTCAAAACGGAGATATGGTGCCCAACAAGGGGACTGAAGACCGAAGAAACCGAAGACTACTTGTTCTTAAAGAGATTACGATTTTAGGAACTGATTTATGCTTTTATTCCTTTATTTTCTGGTTCTTGTGATGATTTACGTCTGAAGACGGAAGCATTTGCTTCTGAAACACTCACGTTTAAAAGTGAACCGAATTTCCTTATTATTATTCTCGTGCTAAAAGAAACACTTTGCACAGTTAGCAAACACTGCATTATATAAAATCTGACCAGAATTTGGCCACTTCCACTGCGTCCTCCAGGGCCTCATAGATCTTACGTGCATAATTTAAGACTTAGTCGACGCTGAAGCATACGATTAACTGTCTGATGTACTGCACGGTCACACTTGACATTGTCTTCTTTGTTCTAGTCCCATTTTGCAATATTAAGCCTGGATCTGCCCAGTCCTGATATCAGCCTTTTCATGGACTTCCACGTCAGCCATCCCTTGTCGTTAACCAAGTGGTAGGATTCCAGATACGCTTTTTCAACCAGAGGGAAGGGGGCTGTTAGCTTTACACAGTAGTAACGTGACTGTTTCATCTGTGGCTGTGAGTACGTCTGATGTTCTGAGAAAGCTCTTCCTGGATTTCAGCCTTTGTACGTGCATTTCATGTCCGTGTAACGTATGAGTTACCCCCAGCTTCATTTTCTTCCTTCCGCATTTACAGTGGGATCTTTCGGCGGCGAGAGGCATTCAGTTTATTTTTGTTCTGCACGTTTTGCAGCTTTTCTGTGTTTCCCGTAAGTATAATATGAGACATCTGTTCTGGCTGCGTAAAACTTGTAGCAGTTTTTCTTTATCTGTTGAAATGCCTTCTGTGTTAACTGAGATGACTGTTAATAGTGCTCTAATAACGACTCAGTTGATGTTTCTGGAGTGGAATGACCAATCATTTTGAGTCATTCGCTAGCGATGCCGAGGGCGGACCTGATTGCTGTGTTTATTTCGTTCACTTGTTAGCACAATCTTCGAGAAGCTCGTTCCATGTACCTCATCATATTTTGACGTAATTAATAATGTAAATGTGTTTGAGCCGAATTATTCTCTTAAATTCGCAGTGCAAAGGTGGCTTGGTTTTTAGAATGGAAGGTAAGCGTAGCAGGAGTCGCAGTAATGTTAGGATGCCCTCCAAACTGGGGTAACTTATGCCTACTAAACCAGACATGAATTACAATAACTTTCGTTTATTCCGACAAAATTATTGACAAAACAAACGAAAAACAATGGTAACACTATTGTAACAAGGCCTTGGCAAGTGTGACGTAGGGTTCAGATCGAAAGATGCTAATAACCGTGCAAGTGGAGTAACTGTAATTGCAAAGTACCCAGTGACTGTCGTGATGTTAATCGAAAACAGATAGTACTACAGAAGCAACTGTGTCAGACCTGTAATTAGAGTTGAAAGCAAACCATTTCCGTTGAAATAAAAGTATTCAGTGTGAAGCTTGAAATAACCCAATTTAAATGGTTTTGTCCCTACACGTCGTCTTGCGGATGCAGCTCAGTCTCACCGCACTATTCCAGGTGGAGGTTGAAGTGGCTGTAGAACCAATCACTGGTGGAACCAATGACCTTCGTTAGTGGCTAAGTGCAGATCAGCTCCAAATTTTTCTAAATCACCAATGCATCGGCTCAGACGGCGCGGCAGGCAGGCGGAGTTGACGGTCGCTTTCAGTGTGGAAGTCTGGTTGTGGAGGCTCCTGAATATGAGTGATTAAAGAGAATCTCACATTTTCGCGTTCTGCACCCCTTTGGATGGGCTCTGGATCTTCTGAGACCGGACGACAAAACTGCTCCTTAGAAGACAGTAGCCCTTCCTCGAGCTGATTAACGAATAACGTACATCCTACCATGTTCAACAAAAAAAGTCTTTATCGCTAGCCCTCTCTCTATGACAAACGAGGCAGTCTTCATCGCCACCGTCCAGTTTTTCTCTGGAACCTGTAATTTGGTTACTTTAAGTTTTTTACATTGATAAACATTTGCTTTTTACAGAATATACCTTCAGCGGTGCCTCAACTTTACAAAGGGCCTTAGCTGCAGGACCCCTATCAGTCTCTGAAATACTTATCTTTCGCATCCAGTGGTTTCTCGAGAAACAGTCAGCTTTCTGCATTAGAACACAACAGTTCCTTCTGCTGAAAACCGAAATAATCACTCCTCTACCAGATTGTAAACTGTTTCCTACAAGAATTCACGCAACGGGGATAACCTATCAGTGTTTCCACAGTGCAGAATGCTTTCAGCGTTCCCCCACTTCTACAGGGCAAGCACATTCGAATCAAGAGTAAAATAAAATTAAGGTTGTTTTAGTTCATATGGTTCAAATGGCTCTGAGCGCTATGGGACTTAACATCTGAGGTCATCAGTCCTCTAGAACTTAGAACTACTTAAACCTAACTAACCTAAGGACATCACACACATCCATGCCCAAGGCAGAATTCGAACCTGCGACCGTAACGGTCGCACGGTTCCAGACTGTAGCGCCTAGAACCGCTCGGCCACTTCGGCCGGCCCACACTGTGTTAATTACCGAAGTTAATTACTAGTAGTGCTGTTTATCATATTACTCGACGTCAATTAAGTATTATGCGCAAATACACCACTGGCCATTAAAATTGCTACACCACGAAGATGACGTGCTACAGACACGAAATTTAACCGACAGGAAGAAGATGCAGTGATATGCAAATGATTAGCTTTTCAGAGCATTCACATAAGGTAGGCGCCGGTGGAGACAGCTACAACGTGTGGACATGAGGAAAGTTTCCAACCGATTTCTCATACACAAACAGCAGCTGACCGGCGTTGCCTGGTGAAACTTTGTTGTGATGAAACGTGTAAGGAGGAGAAATGCGTACCATCACATTTCCGACTTTGATAAAGGTCGGATTGTAGACTATCGCGATTGCGGTTTATCGTATCGCGACATTGCTGCTCGCGTTGGTCGAGATACATTGACTGGTAGCAGCATATAGAATCGGTGGGTTCAGCAGGGTAATACGGAACGCCGTGCTGCATCCCAACGGCCTCGTATCACTAGCAGTCGAGATGACAGGCATCTTATCCACATGGCTGTAACGGATCGTACAGCCATGTCTCGATCCCTGAGTCAACAGATGGAGACGTTTGTAAGACAACAACCATCTGCACCAACAGTTCGACGACGTTTGCAGCAGCATGGACTATCTGCTCGGAGACCATGGCTACGGTTTACTCAGTGACGAAACTGGGTGCACGAATGGCAAAACGTCATTTTTTTCGGATGAATCGAGGTTCCGTTTACAGCATTATGATGGTCGCATCAGTGTTTGGCGACATCGTGGTGAACGGACATTGGAAGCGTGTATTCGTCATCGCCATATTGGCTTATCACCCGGCCTGACGGTATGGGATGCCATTGGTTACACGTCTCTGTCACCTCTTGTTCGCATTGACGGCACTTTGAACAGTGGACGTTACATTTCAGATGTGTTACGACCCGTGGCTCTACCCTTCATTCAATCCCTGTGAAACCCTACATTTCAGCAGGATAATGCACGACCGCATGTTGCAAATCCTGTACTTCCCTTTCTGGATACAGAAAATGTTCGACTGCTGCCCTGGCCAGCACATTCTCCAGATCTCTCTCCAACTGAAAACGTCTGGTCAATGGTGGCCGAGCAACTAGCTCGTCACAATACGCCAGTCACTACTCTTGATGAACTGTGGTATCGTGTTGAAGCTGCATGGGCAGCTGTACCTGTACACGCCATCCAAGCTCTGTTTGACTCAATGCCCAGGCGTATCAAGGCCTTTATTACGGCCAGAGGTGGTTGTTCTGGGTACTGATTTCTCAGGATCTATGCACCCAAATTGCGTGAAAATGTAAGCACGTGTCAGTTCTAGGATAATATATTTGTCCAATGAATACCCGTTATTATCTGCATTTCTTCTTGGTGTAGCAATTTTAATGGCCAGTAGTGTAGGTCTTTCATTAGGGATTTGCATATGTTACGTCACTGTTTGCGCAAAAATGGTCGCGTAACAATAAGCTTTACTCTGGATATCGCCTCAGGGCGGAGGAAACTTACGGCGATAGTTGAAAGTGTGTGTTGGCGATGACGATTGGGTTGGATAATTTGGTGGAAGAGACTAAACAGTGAGGTCATCGCTCTGATCGGATTAGGCAAGGAAGTCGGCCATCCTGGCAGAGGATCGAGTCTTCCCTCGGGCATGGGTGTGTGTGTTTGTCCTTAGGATAAATTAGGTTAAGTAGTGTGTAAGCTTAGGGACTGACGACCTTAGCAGTTAAGTCCCATAAGATTTCACACTCATTTTTTTGAAGTCGGCCATGCCATTTCAAAGGAACCACCCCGGCATTTGTCTGAAGCAATTTAGGGAATTCACAGGAAACCTAAGTCAGGATGGCCGGACGCGGGTTTGAACCGCCGTCCTCCCGAATGTGATTCCACTGTGCAAACCACTGCGCCATTTCGCTCGGTGGCTGCCACGAGTAGTGATCGAGGGTGCCTCAGTAGAGGTTGAGGAATCGGATAGACGACTGTGTCGGTGAGGAAAACGTAGAACTGAACGGCAGGGAGCGGAGCCGAACCCACCTTTCACGACTGCGACTGCACCACAATGTTCGTTTCTGTTTACCGGGTCACCGTCAGGCTGCGCCTGGTGGTAAGTGTCGTAACTGGCCGTTAATGGGCAGCGCGCCGTCTGGTAGGAGGGCCAGACCAGAGCGCAGCGGAGCCTCTGGCAGGGCCGCGAGCAATTGGCGCCGGCGCCGGGGCCCGGCCGCGCTGGCGCCGCCCATCTCCTCCGCCTCCTCGTCCTCCCGCGCTGGATCTGACGTCACGCAATTCAGGCAGTCCGCGCCCGCGGGGTCAGCCGCCTGTTTGGACGCCATAATTACGTTCCTAAATTATGGCGCCAGTGCTGTGGCGCTCGTCATTCCCCGTTTAGCCGACACGTCTGCCGTCAGGAGTACTGAGCAATACGTATAGTGGTCAGGTTGCTGCAAGAGAAAACACCTATTCATCTACAGCTGTACTTCGCAAAAAAACTTAGATCAATACGGATTTTTACTCCAAGGCGTTTTCATGCTGTTTTCGATGTTCTGTCACCAGTAGAATAACTGAACGTCACTGGATTCTGCGGTCTGTGGTTCTTCGGCAAATATACAAGCAGTTTTCTGTGGAAATTTCGTTTCTTACCCCGAGCTCTCTGTCAGAAATGGCAGCAAGAACGTGCATCAGCCTAGGTCTTAACAGCTCTGAACGACACTACAAAGGAAAGGAAGAGTAATTAACTCTTTCATTGCAAAAGACTTTATGATAGTGATAGTGTAAGCGTAAACTTAATAGCTAGAAAAATTTGGCGGTCAACAGCGAAACCATGGAATTTGATTTCGATAGTAGAATGGTTCAAATGGCTCTGAGCATATGAGACTTAACTTCTGAGGTCATCAGTCTCCTAGAACTTAGAACTACTTAAACCTAACTAACCTAAGGACATCACACACATCCATGCCCAAGGCAGAATTCGAACCTGCGACCGTAGCGGTCGCGCGGTTCCAGACTGTAGCGCCTAGAACCGCTCGGCCACTCCGGCAGGCGGCTTTTCTTTGATCGATAGAGTTGTTGGATGTCCTCTTGAGGGATAAAGTGCCACATTCCGTCCAACTGGTGCACCGTTAGTGGGGCCCTCCCCATAATGCTCCAAACTTCCTCAATTGGGGAGAGATTCAGCGGCGACAAAACGGAGTATGCAGGGTGGTCCACTGAAAGTGACCGGCCCAAATATCTCACCAAATAAGCGTCAAACGAAAAAAACTACAACCAACGAAACTTGTCTACTTTGAAGAGGGAAACCTAAAGGCGCTATGGTTGGTCCGCTAGATGGCGCTGCCATAGGTCAAACGGATATCAACTGCTTTTTTTTAAGCAGGAACCCCAATTTTTTACTACATATTCTTGTAGTACGTAAATAAATATGAATGTTTTAGTTGGACCACTTTTTTCGCTTTGTGATAGATGGCGCTGTAATAGACACAAACATATGGCTCACAATTTTAGACGAACAGTTGGTAACAGGTAGGTTTTTTTTTAAAATTAAAATACATAACGTAGGTACGTTTGAACATTTTATTTCTGTTGTTCCAATGTGATACATGTACCTTTGAGAACTTATCATTTCTGAGAACGCATGCTGTTACAGCGTGATTACCTGTAAATACCACATTAATGCAATAAATACTAAAAATTATGGCCGTCAACCTCAATGCATTTGGCAATACGTGTAACGACATTCCTCTCAACAGCGAGTAGTTCGCCTTCCGTAATGTTCGCACATGCATTGACAATGCGCTGACGCATGTTGTCAGGCGTTGTCAATGGATTACGATGGCAAATATCCTTCAACTTTCCCCACAGAAAGAAATCCGGGGACGTCAGATCCGGTGAACGTGCGGGCCATGGTATGGTACTTCGACAACCAATCCACCTGTCATGAAATATGCTACTCAATACCGCTTCAACCGCACGCGAGCTATGTGCCGGACATCCATCATGTTGGAACTACATCGCCATTCTGTCATGCAGTGAAACATCTTGTAGTAACATCGGTGGAAAATTACGTAGGAAATCAGTATACATTGCACCATTTAGATTGCCATCGATAAAATGGGGGCCAATTATCCTTCCTCCGATAATGCCGCACCATACATTAACCCGCCAAGGTCGCTGACGTTCCACTTGTCGCAGCCATCGTAGATTTTCCATTGCCCAATTGTGCATATTATGCCGGTTTACGTTACCGCTCTTGGTGAATGACGCTTCGTCTCTAAATAGAACTCTGGGCTCGAAGGGTGCCACGGACAACACCCAAGCGCGTCCTGCTATGAAATGAGACGGCTCCCCAGAACTTGACTCTTGGTTGTAGAGCCGTATGGCGAGCTACGGTAAGTAAGCATCCCAGTAGTTTCCCAGGCGTCTCCAGGAAGGTGTGTGGCCTGGAATCTCATTTACTGGAGCAGAATTGTCTTTATTTCGAACTGGTGACTCTTTGGTTGTCAACCACGATCCCCTTACATGGCAAGCCATCCTGTACTCACCCGCCCGCACATGGCCAGCGTTTCTACTTCTTGTCTTCGTACTTGACAAACCCTACCTTGCCCAGTAAAGTTACCAAAATTATTCCCAGTTGAAAACGTTTCGAGCATCATGGGCAGGGCCCTTCAACTAGTTCTGGATTTTGACGATGTAACGCACCAGTTGGGCAGAAGTTGATACGATTTTCGTCAGGATGACATCCGAAAAATCTATCAATGAATGCGAAACCAAATAGCAGCTTGCGCGTTATTGACTTGCTGAATTTGTGAAGCTCTTTCTTTTGAATAAAATATCCAGTTTTTTAAATTTTAGTCATTTGTTTGTCTGTACATGTACGTCACTTTTACCGATTTCCGTCCCATTCGGAAAATTTCTTCGTGGTGCGTTTTCTTTTCTGTTTCCTATTTTTAGGGTGTATTACAGTTCTTTGGGATATATCCTTAAGTCATCAGTTACAGATTTTAGTGTCAAGTAAAACTGTACATATTCTTAAAACCAGTTGTGTGACACGTGAAGGCTAAGCCGTACTTCGTCGGTCATGCACCATCTTATACCTTCAACGAAAATGTCTTTGACCTTGGAATATGTGTTATTTGCTTACTGAATGAGTTTCTACAAATTGTGAACAGTTTTACCCGTCTTCAAAATGGAAATTTGTGTTATTTTTCTGTATCTTCTATGTCAAAATGTGTTAACTTGTAACTGGTTTTTGATGAATCGTCTGCAAAATTTGCTATCGCTTACTTATTATTCGTATGTAGTAGAGTAATAAGGTAACAGACAGACAATTAAATACAGCACTGACAAGATTTTCTCGACTGACACGCTTTTAAATTTTTCTGAATGTTTTTTTTTTTCCTAGCTACGTGACCATATTGTTCCTTGCACATGTTTTCACATTTGGGAAAACTTAATTTCCTGAATGATTTTTGTAGATTCGAAAAAAAACTGCATCACAAAAAAAGTGAATGCCTTAATTTCAAAACGGAATAGGAATTTGTTAAACTTCTGTTGGCGGGCTGGATGGAGGCGAAAGCCTGAAAAGTGATTCAAGGTAGAACACTCTTCCTTGTTGTTGGCACCGACTTCTGTAATATCTCCATCCACGATACAAAAAATGATTCAAATGGCTCTGAGCACTATGGGACTTAACTGCTGTGGTCATCAGTCCCCTAGAACTGAGAACTACTTAAACCTAACTAACCTAAGGACAACACACACATCCATGCCCGAGGCAGGATTCGAACCTGCGACCGTATCGGTCGCGCGGCTCCAGACTGCATCGCCTAGAACCGCTCGGCCACTCCGGCCGGCCCATGCACGATACATTTCTCCTCACTAACACGTACGTAAATTGAAATTTAAGGTAACAGTTTTGCTGCACGTACCTGGGACTGTGGGACAGAAAGCACTATCAGCTTGCGGAATCCAAGAGAAACTCGAAATACGTGGGCAAAATTGCGATCACTGATCCAGTACGGTAACATTTTTTGTTAGTCAGTAATCTACTCAGAGAACGAGTGTTGGGGGCAGATGCGTGGATCAGCATTGCTATTCTATGCAAGGTCCCAGTTGGAGGTTGTCTGCCATTTACCTTCCTGTGGCCTGACGGATCCCCACTGACAGTGTCATTTGCCTCCACTCACTAAAACGCTGCGGAGAGGTCTGACATTTAAGCTAATGCACTGGGGCAAAGGCTGGTGATCAGGAACCGTGCGTCACTCCCCTCCACAACTGCCGGCCAGATACTTCCACTCAGTACCAGGATTCGACCCGACTTCTTCCGAGGAGATCGTCACTACATATGTGTATGACAACGATCTCGGATGGGTAGATGGGTGAATTTTGTTTACCAGTTGCTTATTCATATGATGTTCATTATGTAACCTGACTGGATTATCTTCAATACGCTTCGAGAGGAATTCACGTAAAAATCTAGAAAATATTTGCTTTTAGACTCCAAATAAATACACAATCCAGTCACATTAACATGACCACCACGTGTTTGGCATCAAACACTCTCAGACAGCAGGTAGCAGCACTAGCAGTAGTAGGGGATATAAAGCGTGTGGCGGTGGGGACGTGGGAAACGGTGCAGTCGCTGTTGTAACGCGGGAACGGAGCGATTTATCTGACGTCCAGTAGTTAATGGTCATTGGCTTTTGGGCCAAGGGTGCAAGCATTTTGCCGGCCGGGGTGGCCGAGCGGTTCTAGGCGCTACAGTCGCAGGTTCGAATCCTGCCTCGGGCATGGATGTGTGTGATGTCCTTAGGTGAGTTCTAGGGGACCGCCCCCGGTAGTTGTGTGGTCAGCACGACGGACTGTCGATCCTAAGGGCCCGGGTTCGATTCCCGGCTGGGTGGGAGATTTTCTCCGGTCAGGGACTGGGTGTTGTGTGTGTCCTGATCATCATCATTTTCATCCCCCATCGACGCGCAAGTCGCCGAAGTGACGTTAAATCGAAAGACTTGCACCAGGCGAGAGGTCTACCCGACGGGAGGGTCTCGTCACACGCCATTATTATTTATTAGTTCTAGGGGACTGATGACCTAAGAAGTTAAGTCCCATAGTGCTCAAAGCCATTTTATGCAAGCATTTTCTAAAGGGGTAAGTTTGTAAACCGTGTGCCGCCGTGATTAAAGTGTACCATGGATATGAAAACGGCTCTATCTAAAATCGCTGATGCAGTTGTGGTGCACCACGGGTTATGGAGAGAAGGGCTGAAAGACAGTTGCAGAGACGTGTAAGGGCGAATACACTCGCAACTGTTCAGTAACTGACTACCCCGACGAACCAAGTGTCTACCAAAAGTGGCTTCTCAACGACCTTTCGGCGAACATTGCTGCGTATGGGCCTCCGCAGCAGGTGGCTGGTTCGTACGCCCATGCAAACTGCTGTTCATTGGCGACGAAGGCTGGAATTTGCACACCAGTGCCACATGTGGACGTCCACTGAGTGTCATTAGGTGGGATTTTCAGATGAATCGCCTTTTATTCTCTATCGGGCAGACAGCCTAAGCCTGTACAGAGGGAAACTTCTGAAAGATAACACCCTCCAACAATCGTCGGAAGGGTGCAGGCTCAAGGACAGAGCGTTATAGCCTGGGGAATGAGTTTGTGGCATTCCTGGGTGATTTCGTCTTTCTGGTAGGCACAATGGATCAACACAAGTATTCATCTATCCTCGGGAAGCTTGTCCACTCCTACATGCAGTTTTTTTTTTCCTCGGTACGATGGCATCTACCAGCAGGACAATGTAACGTGTCACGCACCTCGCAGTGTATGTGCTTCATTCAAAGACCACTAACAAGGGGAGGCCATGACGTATGGAAAGCGGATTTACTTCAAACTTCGTACACTCGTAGTACTTCATTAGAACAACAAAATGTATAAGCAGTAGCGCGTACTTCTCAAGCATTATTGAGAAAATCGCAAGATAATTTCGGTCGTCAAATATGTATACCTGCGCGTGGCAGCTGAATGGGTGCCGGCACGGTAACTCTGCGTGTTCGGTCAGACGGTTACCTGCCCTCTGCAATGGAAATACTATGTTAATGGATCGACGACGAACTGAAAAGGGTGGATTGTGACGTCCTCCCCGAGCAGATGCAACGAACGAAAACGAACAAAAAGAGTTTCTTCTTTAAAAAAAAAAAAGGGTAGCGTTCAACCCCCGTAATCGCTGGATCGCTGGATCGAGTCCCGTTCGTCAGTTTTTATTTTTTACTTTTAAACACAGTCATTTTCTTTAATGGGAAAAATACGTGTAATCGGATTAACTTTAATTAAATTTACAATGTTATCCGGCAGTCCACAAATTTTTATTATCAC
The DNA here is from genome assembly GCF_021461385.2 of Schistocerca piceifrons. Classification (NCBI taxonomy): domain Eukaryota; kingdom Metazoa; phylum Arthropoda; class Insecta; order Orthoptera; family Acrididae; genus Schistocerca; species Schistocerca piceifrons. The sequence continues at coordinate 155,322,206 of NC_060141.1, forward strand.
AAATAATATAATATTCATAACTATCGACTAGTAAACGACCAAACGCATAAAGTGATACTGAAAATGTAGGAGAAATCCCTTATACCTGGAAGGAGCCCGAAACTACTTGTTACCTCCAAGTTTTGACCGGCACAGGCGGCTTTCAAAAGAAGCACAATTAATCTTCGCTTTCGACATTACGAGCACAATGGTAGGATGGTATTTTTCGTAAAAATAAGGAAAACATAAAGTTAAACGGCACCAGCTGCATTGAATAAATGCTGTTTCCGCATATGCAAGGTCTTTTGAGGTTTTCCGTGGAAAGACAAACCTCCTTAACATTTTCAGAAACCTGTCTTTCAGCCGATACTTTGGAAGCAAACCATATATAACGCAGTATTTCCTCAAACATCGGCGCTGATAATTGATCATGCAGTATCGAGCGTATTTTAATAGCGTCTTCACGAGAAGCAATCTCTCGTTATTTTTCGATTAAATACGAATAATTTTGAAGACACGGACAAGCATACATTTTCAGTATCACTTTATGTGTTTGGTCGTTTACTAGGCGTTAGTTAAGAATACTATATTATTTGTGATAATAAAAAATTGTAGACTGCCAACTAACATTGTAAATTTAATAAAAGTTCATCATATTACACGTATTTTTCCCATTATATCAATTGTAAAGTAAATAGTAAAGAAAATGACTGTGTTAGAAGTAAAAAAAAAACTGACGAACGAGACTCGATCCAGCGAACCAGCGATTACGGGGCTTCAAGGCTACCCACTTTGTTTGTTTGTTTTTTTTTTTTTTTTTAATCTCATTTTGTTCGCTTTCGTTCGTTGCATCTGCTCGGGGCGGACGTAGTAAGACATCCATTTAAGTTCGTTGTTGATCGATTAACTCCGTTTTTTTTTATTACAGAGGGCAGCTAACCCTCTGACCGAGCACGCTGAGCTACCGTGCCGGCAAACTCAGCTGCCGCTGCTTCATGGTAAAAACGGCCACGCACAGGTATATATTTGACGACCGAAATAATCTTGCGATTTTCTTAATAACGCTTGAGAAGTACGAGCTACTGCTTACACATTTTGTTGTCCTGATGGAGTACTACGAGTGTACGAAGTTTGAAGTTAATCCGCGTTCCAAACGTCGTGGCCTCCCCTTGTAAAATGAGTACTCCTTCGGCCACCGAAATTTCTTAATTTAAACGCAATCGAGAATCTCTGTGACCATCCCCATCGAGCTGTTCGCCTCATGGATCCTCAACGAAGAAACCCAGCTCAGCTGGCCATGGACTGGAGTCGGCATGTCTCCACACCCCTGTGGATACCTTCCAGAATCTCGCACACTGTCTTCCAGCAAGTACCCCAGTCCGTGCTGAAAAAAGTGCTCGTCCAGGCGTTTGACAGGTGGTCTCATTAATATGAATGGTCAGTGTGAATAGCAAGTTACCAACAGTAATACGTGACCTCTACAATCATAATATATATATCCTGATCAAGAGTAGATGAAGTTTAAGGAAATCGCACGGAAAAATCGTTGTGAAAGGAACTGGTACACTGAAATTCGAAGGAATGGCGAGACCCCTTTGAAATTTGCTAAAGATGCGGATCCTGCGAAAAGCAATACCATAGCAGGCAGTTCAATTAAAGAGGAATCAACATCTCTAAAAGGAGCAGTCACAGATGTTGGACAGGCAAACATAGGTAAAGGATAGGTAACTGGGAAAAGACCTTGGGTAACAGAAGAAATACGTCATCTAATCGACAAAAAAGAAAGTATAAAAATGTTCAGGTAAAGACAGAATTACAGCAATCTGAAGCATTTAGGAATAAAATAAACAGGAAGTGCAGGGCAGTCAAGGCAGAATGGATGCATGAAAGATGCGAAGAAAACGAGAAATAAATTATCGTCGGAAGGACTGACTCAGCGTACTGAAAAGTCAGATCAACCTTCGACGAAATTAATAGCGACCTTGGTAATATTAAAGGGCAATGGCAATTTCACTCTTAGACGTAGTGGACAGAGTGGATAGGTGGAAAGAGAACAATGGAGGTTTCTATGAGCGAGAGGACGACTTGTCTGAAGGCATCACATAAGAAGAAAGTAGAGTCCATAAGGAAGTCATAGGGTTTCCAGAAGCAGAGTCGGAATTTGAAAGAGCTAGGAAAACTTAAGATCAAATAAGTCAGAAGGAGTACGTAACATTTCGTAGGATTTTCCGAAATCAGTGTCAAAAATAGCAATCAAATTGACTATTCACTTGGGTGTGTAGAACCTGTGAGACTGGCGGCATACAATCATACTTTCGGAAAAATATTATTCACACAATTGGTAAGATAGGAAGGGCAGAAATGTGTGAAAACTGTCGCACAATCAGCTTAACAGCTCTTTTCTCGAAGCTGGTGATACACAGAAGAAAAGGAAAATATAAAATCTTTTAGATGATGATCAGTTTGATTTTGGGTAAGGTAGAGGCGCCAAAAAAGTGGTTCTGACGTTGCGTCTCATATTTAATGCAAGACTCAAGAAAAATCAGGACACGCTTGTAGGATTTGTCACCCTACAAAAAGCTTCACACAATGTAAAATGAAGCCAGATGGAAAGTCTGAGAAAAATAGGAGTAAGCTGTAGGGAAAAACGGGTAATATGCAGTATGTGCAAGAGCCAAGAGGGAACGATTAAAATGGAAGACAGTGAACGAAGTATTCGGATTAATGGGGTGTAAGGCAGGAATCTATACGTCGAAAAAGCTACAGTTGAAATAAATGAAAGATTCAAGAATGGGATTAATATTCGGGATGAAAGGATGTCGGTAATAAGATTCGCTAATGACATTGCTATTCTGAGTGGCAGTGAAGAAGAATTACGGTTTGTGTTGAATGGAATGAAGAGTCTATTGGCTGCGTAACATGGACTGAGAGTAAATCGAAGAAGGACGGAAGTAATGAGAATTAGCAGAAATGAGGACACCGAGAAACTTAACTACAGGATTGCTGATCACGAAGTAGACAAAGTTAAGGAATTCTGCTGCTTTGGAAGCAAAATAACTCGTGACGGGGAAGCAAACAAGACATAAAAAGCATAAAGAACCTGCAAAGTGTGGGTTCCTGACCAAGAGAAATCTGTTAGTATCAAACATAGGCCTTAATTTGAAGAAGAAATTTGTGAGAATGTACGTTTGGAGTACAATATTGTATGGTAGTGAAATATGGACTGTGGGAAAATCGGAGCAGGAGAGAATCAAAGCTTTTGAAATATGGCACTACAGAAGGATGTTGGAAATTAAGTGGACTGATAAGATAGGGTAAGATAAGGAATTAGGAGGTTCTCCGCAGAACTGGCTAAGAAAAGAACACGTGGAAAACACTGACAAGAAGAAGGAACGGGATAATAGGACAAGAGTTAAGAGAATAACCACTGTGGAGCTATTGGGGATAAAACTGTAAGGGAAGGCACAGAATGGATTATATCCAGCAAATAATTCAGGACGTACGGTGGAACTGCTGCTCTGAGATGAAGAGATTGGCACAGGAGAGAAATTCGTGACGGCCATATCAAGTCACTAAGAAAAAGGATCCTCCATGTTAACAGTGTAGAAACGTTGGATTTCACTAACATTTACGTGCAAGAATATCGTCGTTATTTTAATCAGAGTATTAGAAATTACTCATTTATGTCAGATACATAATTTTTCAGTGCATAGAATAATGGTGACGTGATGCCGGAATGCGACACACCATTCAAATAAGAATCACATTTACACATTTAGTGAGACAGAAATTTAAAGAATTAGAAATAAGGAAATGAACAATTATGTTGCAAAAAATTTAAATACAGCTCTTTTCAAGTGGCTTTAGAATCCTTTTTTAATTATTGAATATAATAAAGTTCATAAATGATGCTTGAATTTCACTCAGGAAAGAAGATGAGGAATATTTCCAGGTAACAGTGGTGTGATAATATCAGGAAATATTGTTAGTCCAAAATTTATTACTGAAATGCTAGGCAAGTTTGTATGTTCTAGATGACAACGGTGCTCAGTTTTGTTATGGTTTTTGGTTCACCAAGTGCACTGACATTATAAGAAGAGGAGAATGGGCCATCTTCTTGATTTTCATTGGACGCTCACTGCTTCCGGACAAAATATTCGTTTAGAAAAACGTACTCATTCGCAGCACAGCGGTGACCATTCATTTTGCAAATGAAGCTACATCTTGCCGAAAATTCACTTAAATCGTTGAACAGAGCGGGCATCTCCATACGTGCGCTGACTTTGGCGAATCAACAACCATTTATTTTCCCTTCCGTTCCTAACAGCAGACTCCGTCATTCGAAAGAAATTCTATATGTAGCCTACTCTCTGGTGGTGCCCTCGTTATTAACCATTTTTCATCCCTGATATGGCACAGGACAATGATAGTATGTATCTCAAAAAAGTTTAAAGAGTAAATGCAAGTTTTTCACATGGTGAATGGCAGGATGCTGCTTCGACGCCATTATAGTTTTTCTGCGTTCTTACTCTAGTCTCGAATGGTGCCCTGGAAGAATGACTTCATACAAGCCAGAACTTCTCTTATTTCATCTTCCTAATATTTCGTAAGTGAGCAAATGAATTCAATAATGACAAGTCTCTGTGAAACAAATGGTGCGCAGCTTTCCTGATGACAGAGGAGAAGATATTACACGGGAGTTTTCTTACGCGATGTGTTGGGTTCCACCTCTTCGATGTAGTGTCTCATCTGTTGAAAGAACATCAATCCAGTCCGTTGGGAAACATCAAGATTTATTAATTCTAGCAGTAGATAACGATAACGCAAAGATTCTCTTTTCATGGGACGATTATGTAGGTAATATAGAGATTCCAGTTAAGGAGCTGGCTTACCAAAGGTTGCAGAATGACAATAACGAACGAATGACATGAAAGAGGCCTTCACTTCTGAAAAAAGAGTTCATTATACGAAGACGTGCTTAACAAACTTCCACAGTGACTGTCACTCCCCAGGGACTTTATGGTTTGCCAGAAATCCACAAAGAAGGAGTACCACAACGACCCATAGTGATTAATTTGGGTACGCTTACCTACAACTTGGCGAAGTGTCTATCGTCTATTCTTAGCTCCCTTGTCGGAAAATGTGAACACAATGTTTCAAATTTATTTATTTCTAGAGTAAAGACCTGCTGCCCGTTGTTATATAGCAGGTCGTACATTTTGTGATTTTACATGTTATATCATACAAATTCAATTTTCTCACTAGTACATTTTTTGTGAATTTTAGAAATGGATTAAATAAAAAATATAAAAAAGTAAGAATGTATTCATGCAATTTTGTTTAAATTTGTTGCTAACTTAGATAATGATAATAAAGAAAATACATAAAAGGCTGTGGGTGTATTTTAAGTTAAAATTTAGTGTATTTAATGGAGAAAATGAGATATGGAAATTTGACTTAGATGTGACAGTACTACCCTTTATACCTTCTATGTGTATCGTTACGTCTGTTACATATATTTCTTGGTTGTGGTAATAATTAATAATGCACTGATTAACTACGTTACAGTGTGTTCCCGAACATAAGGTAACAGTGGAGACTGGTAGTTATCATGCCCCAGAAAGTTCCATCAGTTATGAGGCCTCGGTAAAACATCGAGCCAGTCACACCTGATGCAGCGAAAGAAGAAGCAGTGTCACATCTTCAGATAGTAACATGCTATTAAATGGTATAACAACTAACTAGAGAGAGAGCTACATTTTCAGACTGATTCTGTTTACTGTTAGAGAACCGTAGCTTACTTTTACTATGCTTGTATGTGTATATCATCTTCACCTCCTGTGAGTGATAGAGAATGTGAGTCAGTTTCCCTGTATCTGTGTGGTTTACTATGTTCTGCTGATCTGTCAGATGTGGAGCCTGTCTTATCCTAGCATATGGCCTCTAGTGTTTGTACGCCGCACGTAGCGGTCGCTGTAATTCGTCTGCGATATTGTTTATAAAGTTCCAGTCACCTTGTCTCGGTGTTAACTGTCCTGTGTCTAGGGTCCCTTTACTCGGTGCTAGGGCATCGAAGATGAGCATTATATGTTCAGGTGTGCCATTCTCACCACAGACACAAATGTGAGTCTGTTTTAGGCCAAACCTGAGGAGATGCACAGGATACGGGCAGTGGCCTGTGAGATAGTGCACCATGCGGCTTGTTGGATTTACCTGCTTCAGATTCATCGGCACTCGGACACTGGGGAAGAAAGAGCAGACCCATCTTCTCTTATTAGTTGTGCCCCATTCTGTGTGCCACGTATCAGTTCCCCACTTGTTTGATTTTCGGTTGTCGGTTATGTCTTGTCCAGTTGTTTCTCCTATTTTGTCGCGTTTTCCCCTCTTCAGCCAGTAGGCTGCTCCTCTGTGGGCAATTGTAATATCTATAGCGAAAACTCCCAGCACCAAGCACAGTGCCTTAACCGACGTCGTGCCGAAAGCCCACGAGATCTAAGTAGAAGTTCTAGGCGCTCCAGTCCGGAGCCGCGCTGTTGCTACGGTCGCAGGTTCGAATCCTGCCTCGGGCATGGGTGTATGTGATGTCCTTAGGTTAGTTAGGTTTAAGTAGTTCTAAGTTCTAGGGGACTGATGACCACAGCAGTTGAGTCCCATAGTGCTCAGAGCCCTTTGAACCACAATGGTTTTATGTGTACCTAAGTATAATCGTTGTATCCAAGCACTAGTCACAAAACACGTTATTGACTCAAACAGTGCTCATTGTCTTTAGGAGCAGTCTGTATCGTATAGCGTTCAGCCTAGCAAGTTTATACATGAGTCTCGTCGCTTTGTTAATTGTTAGTCTGCAATGTTCGTTAAAGTGTAAACGCTCGTCAATATAAAGGCCGAGGTGTCTTGTTATAATTTTCCATTTTGTAGATACATTGTTTAACTTCTTAATTGAATCTATTTTTCAGTGTGCTTCTTAGAGGTAGGCAACCAATTTTGTTAATTGCTATTGTGAATTTGTTGTTCATGTACCATTCATCGAAGAACACGAGGAGCCGCGTGGCAGATACCGCTATTTTATAAGGTCATCAGCGTCCGCAACCACTCCGTTTGGTATGTCGTTGTGTTCTAGTGCATTCAGCAGTGGTACTACGGCTATGTCCCAGAAAATTGTCCATATATTGATCCTTACAGGCAACCCCTTGTTACCCTCTTTATAACGTTTTGGCGAAACAGTCTTAAAATTCCACTATCCTGTTTTTACAGTAACCTTTGAGACTGTTGTATAGTGCCAGCAGAATACTCATCTTTCTAAGTCTTGCAAATAGTGCCGGCAACCAAAGATTGTAGAAAGCACCAGCTATGTCATTTAGGATTCCTACTATGTATTTGTCATATATTATCTGTGTCATTTCTATGGCCCTGTTTACGGCATCATAGATGGATTTAGTCCGTGGTCGTGGTCGTGCGGTAGCGTTCTCGCTTCCCGCGCCCGGGTTCCCGGGTTCGATTCCCGGCGGGGTCAGGGATTTTCTCTGCCTCGTGATGACTGGGTGTTGTGTGGTGTCCTTAGGTTAGTTAGGTTTAAGTAGTTCTAAGTTCTAGGGGACTGATGACCATAGCTGTTAAGTTCCACAGTACTCAGAGCCATTTGAACCATAGATGGATTTATATAGTCCAAAGCCAACCTAACAATGGCTGAGGCCAAGAGCTACCAGTGCGACTGAAGTCTGTCGCGCAGCAATCCCTCCTGCATTTTTGTCAGAATGTTAATGAAGCATATTCGCCTGTATATCTTAGCGTCAGTCGGGTCTTTGTCTTCTTCTTTCATGAGTACAACTACATTTGCCGTCTTCCATATGTTCTGTATTCGTCCTTCTAGTACAGCATCACTCAAAAGCCCGTCAGTTATGGTACGATCAGTTGAGCAGCTTGTTTGATGGTTTCTGGGTGGACGCCATACAGGCCCGGAGTTCTTTCGTTCTTTATTTTGTGTACTGCCAATGCAGCATCCTCTTGGGCAAAGGGAAGGGTGATTCCTTCGTTTTTGTATTTATCATCAAGTAATTTGCGAAGGGCGGTGTGAAGTTGGTTGTTCTGAGTGTGGTCATCATCAGGAAGTAGTCTGTTGAGGAGGTACTGTGCTATGCATCTCCAGCCTCTTGTGGTAGTACCATCCGGATTCTTCAGTGTTGATAATGCTGTCGGGGTCTTTCTGCGTTTAGTCTGCAGTTTAAACGGCATCCACCAGATGTTGTTCTGTTAGCTTGTCCTAACGTACGTGTCCCAGTGGTCTTTCCTGGCCTTACGTGGGTCTTTGTATCGTGTTTTAGCGTCGCGGTAATGTTGAAGTCTAATTTCTCTTTCCTGTACAGTCTTTGATGTTTGGTAACATCGTTTATGACGAGTGTCTTTTCTTACTCTTATTAATAGTACTGACCGTGGTACCCTTTGTTTGGGTGCGCCGCGAACTTCAGGTACTACTGTAGTTTGTGCTCTCTGTAAGACGTTTGTAAGAAAGTGACCTCTGTAATCTATGCTTCCTTGTATGACACGTAAAGGAAACTCTTCAATCATGTGCCTAAGTTTTACGTAGTAGCAACCTTGGGCGTTGTGATGTGTCTGTGTCTGTGTGTGTTTCGCTGTAAATAGTTACTGAGTTGTGACCACAGAGTATTCCCCTGCCGGCCGCTCTGCCCGAGCAGTTCTAGGCGCTTCATTCTGGAACCACGCTGCTGCTACGGTCGCAGGTTCGAATCCTCCCTCGGGCATGGATGTGTGTGATGTCCTTAGGTTAGTTAGGTTTAAGTAGTTCTAAGTTCTAGGGGACTGATGACCTCAGATGTTAAGTCCCACAGTGCTCAGAGTCATTTGAACCCCTTGCAGTATTCTCCTATCGAGGACCCGCCAGTACGCTACCTGTATCAATGATGCGCCGTTTGCCAGAGAACTGTCTATTTTGCTATGCTTTAAATACCATGATTTTCGTGCAGTGCTTGAAGTCATTACGTCTTGGTCTCTCAGATTTATTTGTGAACTTTGATGCAATGTAACTTTTTAGCTGTGTTCCTTTTGAAGAGTTCAAAGTGAAAAATTAGACTAGAAATAATGATTTTCTATCATGTGTTGACGTCAACTTATTTTCTGTTCGTTGACGACTATTTAGATTGAACTGATGGATTGGCTATGGACAGTCCATTATCCACGACACTCATTTACTAATTTACAGAAGAGTTTTTTCTCTTAAATCAGGCAATCTTTCGGAAATGTTTATGGGATTTGTCTTGTCATTCTTTATTGTTATTTCCTTTAATTGTTACCATTTCACAGTTGCGATGATGTTTTTTTTAAGTTTGTGGCTGGTGTGTTAACAATTGCAAGTAAACAAGGCTGTGTCGACAGCCTACTGGGCTAAGTTAACTTCTTGAATGAGAGATACGTCATTAAGGAAACGTTTACAACAGTGGCCGATAGCACCGACCCTTGCAGAATGCCGGCCTCAGTTATTTTTATTTCTAATCGTTTTCCCTTTATGAACACAGTGCTATATTTGTTAGTCAGGAACTTGTCTATGATATGTTATATCATTCAAATACAGTCGTCTTTGTCAAGATTAGTTCATATTTCCACACTTTATCGTAAGCCCTCGTCCTGCCCATAAATATTGCTGTCTTTGGTTTCTAAACGGTAATTTTGTAAGCGGCATTTTCAATTAAACAGAGAGCTCGTATTTAGGCAGAGAGCTTTTTCTTAAAACCAGGTTGCCTAGTTCTGGAGCTCAACAGGACTGATGGGTTTCAAATACTGGACTGATGCTCGTTATAAACAATACTAAACTTGAACGGTTGAAATTTTGTATATCCTCGGTGTCACCGCCCGGGAACTTGAGTGTTTAGGTGCCCTGCTCTCATTTGCCGGTGTAGGTAACGTGCCAACACGACTGCTACAAACCGTAGCCTCAACGAGCGCCATGAACATCGACATTTCAGTATTTATAGTCGCCTTTTCCACTCAATGGTAGCCCCGCTGCTCCGGTCTCGCTGTTATACGCTGTAATTACTCAGTTTGCAGTAATTCTCTCCTGATGGGTTATCTTGGCCACTGGAGACTAGTTGCTACAGACGTATTGGACGCCTTAAAATCGGCAAGAGTATATCAAAGATGTTTATCTCTGCATTCTCTTAGGTGCCTTTATGAAATGATACATCAATCATGCTTACATTTAGAAGATCGTGACCAAAACACTCACTAGGCAACAACTATTAATCCCGTTAGTCGCAAAATGTTTGAAGTACCCTTCAACAGGACTCTCAGTTTAAAAGATATCCGGGACTGTAAAAATGATAAACACTATTAAATGAAAACGCACTGCCATGTGCGAATTTAGATCTCATGTAAAATAGAATATGAAATTAAGCTTGCTCAACTGCAAATTCTAAACTTAACAAAGGCTTGAGAGTTACACCCTTGTCACGCGGCAAATGAGCAAAAACGAAGCAAACCAAACACTGAAAATCACGCAAAATGCGTAGTCCCGCGCCAGACACGCTCATCCATCTTGATGTAGCAGCATCTTACCACGATAATGTTGAAATAACGTCTTTCTAAATATCTTCACAGGCAAAAATTTTTTTTTTCTATTCAGCAAAAGTCACTACCTAATCGACAAGGAAACTAGTAATTGCTATCAAAAATGGTTCAAATGGCTCTGAGCACTATGGAACTTAACTGCTGAGGTCATCAGTCCCCTATAACTTAGAACTACTCAAACCTAACTAACCTTAGGACATCACATCCCGAGGCAGGATTATAACCTGCGACCGTAGCGGTCGCGCGGTTCAAGACTATAGCGCCTAGAACCGCTCGGCCACTTCGGCCGGCAATTGCTATCACTCAGAAGTTAATTCGAATACGCGTTATAGTGTCCGAAACTTTTTAATACTTGTAAAAGTCCTTTGTTAGCACTAAGGCTAATATTGTTGCGGAACATTCACGAAAGCGTATTTTTGTTTTCTTTTCTTCTTCTTCTTCTTTTTCTTCTTCTGTGGAACTCACGTGTCATGTCTCGGCAGACAGCGCAATAAGACATTAGTAGCCACCCATTCCCACGTTACGTGTGCTTCACTGACGTAAATGACACATGCCAAACCCAAATTAATATACTTCTGTACCGATTTTTGTTATTAAGGTAGGTTTTGCTTAATTACGTCACATTCTTTACTTTCAAACTTTCAACTTAGTTTGTGGCTTACGCAGTTCCGTGTAAAGTGAAGTGCTACTAATTTAATAGAATTGCTTTTGACGTCAGCAAAACTTCGAAGTACTTGTCAGCAGCCGTCCTCCAGTTATCCCCAATATCAAATTCGTTCCGTGCGTTTCTCACGCTGCAGAAGGTCTACATGCACCAAGAAATCTTTTAGAACTTCCGTGAAAGAAGCGCTGAGCGAGGTGATGCTGTGGTTAACACACTGGGCTCACATTCTGGAGGACGGCGGTTCAAACCATCGTCCGGCCATCCAGTGTTAGGTTTCACATGATTTCCGTAAATCGCTCCAAGCAAATGCCGGGATGGTACCTTAGAATGGGCACGGTCGATTTCCTTCCACATCCTTGACACACTCCGAGCTTGTGCTCAGTCTCTTATCACCTCGATGTCGACGGGACGTTAAACCCAATCTCCCTTCTTTCCTTTTTTCGTTTATGAAAGAAGCGGTTTTTCCACGAGCCAAATACTCTAAACTTGTGCGTTAGCAAAGCCTTTCCGCTCAATACAGGCTCACCGCCTTCTCTAGGTAACGTGTCACACGTGCCTGCACAATGTGCAAGCGATTTGCTATTATTAGTGTTGAAATTAAATAAAGAAATGCATTAACATATAAATTGTTTCATCACATCGCCGTATTGTTTGACTGATAATGTTGCATTAAATTTACGTGAAGGCTTTAGCTGTCTATTATTAACAGCAGTTCAGTTGAATGAAAATTTTTAAGTGTAAATCTTAAATAAAAAGAAGACGAGAAAACAGATATTTACATAATACTACAGAGTGGTTGCAACGCTGAAATACGAATTATACTACCTTCAACCAAGCGTCTGCTGAATTCTGCTTAGCACGATTTTCTCTAGAACTTTGCTCATGGTGGGTAGCAAGATGATGGGTCTGAAATTGTCGGGTTATTTCACGTCTTTTTCACATTTAGAATTGCTAATAACAACAATTTTCCAGATTTCCGGAAAATAATTCAGTAACAAACATTTATTACGTATTGTTATGTAGACAGGATGGCTCTTTTATACGTCATGGAGAATCAACAGCGCTTGCGCAGGAAATCGTCGCTGCTGCCCCATAGCACAATATGAAGATACTATGATCCATTGCTGAAGGTTCGCAGAAACGATGAACTGCTACAGGATGTGTGCCTCGGCCAGCCGATTCAAAACCAGTTTCTTTTTACAATATGAGTAAAATAGAATTCCATATTTTACTTAAAAGGAGATCCCTTGTGTCTGTTTCTAATATTATCTGCCAATCTATATCAATAACTCATGGACTTTATTTCGTACTCACGTACACAATTACTCCCTCACATACAACAGGCTTCCATATTTTTCATGTGGGACGTATTATCTCACAATTAAACTTCTGACCAAAGTTTACGGAAGGTTGAAAGGCAAATGCTGTAATTGGTAATCCTGTCTTAAATAAACCCAACTGGGATTCCGTTTGCCCCCTTACCAGATCGCCTGGTGTTTGGTTGCAAAGTACCTTTCTCTCCTATGGTCATTACTCCAACAGCCCGCTCTATATTTAGGTACAGTTACTGAAAGAAAAAGGTTATGTTTAGAGTCAGGTGTCTCTTCCTACTATTAGCACCGACTGCCAGAGGTCATTCTGCATTTCGTAAAAATTTTCTGAGCGTGTACTTTAGCAGTATACAACAGCATCATCTGCGAATAGTGTCTTCTGGTTACACATTTTGTCATTTTTCTTCTTTCTCCCTTAGAGCCTTCTAAGAACCTCATACAATTTCAGTCCTTCATCTTTCGTTGTTTCTACATTTTTTCCAGTATTTATGTATTGTTTTGCTGTGCTTCTTTTTCTTGCTTGCAGCACACTTTCAGCTTCTTCATTTACTTCTCACCGTGAAAACGGCCCATTTTTAATTTTTGCTCTTAAACTTTTTCCATTATTTCTTCTTCTCCTTTGTTGTTTCTTTCCAAATATTTCTTGACCTTAAGAATCAAAATGTCCGTGCACATATTTTCTTCTGGGTAATCTTATCCTTTCTCTGAATATGCCGATTAAAGCAAAATCCTCCTGATATGTGCTTTATTATAATTCGAATTTTGGTTCAAATGGTTCAAATGGCTCTGAGCACTATGGGACTCAACTGCTGTGGTCATAAGTCCCCTAGAACTCAAAACTACTTAAACCTAACTAACCTAAGGATATCACACACATCCATGCCCGAGGCAGGATTCGAACCTGCGGCCGTAGCGGTCGTGCGGTTCCAGACTGTAGCGCCTTTAACCGCTCGGCCACTCCGGCCGGCCGAATTTTGGATGACAATGTTTATTTTTAAGTAGGTTATTAATTTCGGTCAGTAATTACCATCTCCTACCAAGAAAATATAGGCACTCAGACGTAGCCTAATTCAGAAATCACCCTTCACTACATGGATGTAAAGCAGAAAACAACCATAAAATGACTGTACGACGTACCCTTATTTGAGTAAAAACGTGTTGCTTTACACATATGACGTCGTTACATGTGATGGTGCAGTCAAAATGTTAGCAGTTTCGGCTTCGTCAGACAAATAAAATTGTGGTGTGTAAAGAATACCACTGAAACATGAACACTGCACATGACGGGAGACTCAGTTGTACTCCCGTGCATCAGTAGGAAACGTGAATCCATTGTAGCCCGCTATATGTCACCGCTGCACGTCAGTTTATATGATTTCAAAAAGGAACATTCCTTACACTCAAATATATAAGAACTAAGTTCACAATTTACAGAAAGAAATGTAGAAGATAAAACGGAAATGATTGTGCTTACAAGTCGTGTAACAAATTTAATGGACAAGGAGTCTTTATTTAAAAAAAGTGCTTAGGTCAGAAGATTACATAGTCTCTTTACAGAATCGAAACAATTTAATTACAGAATTACAGCTCGCTGGAGAAAACATTATGAAATGTGGACAATGCGCTCATGCAACGCGTCCGCCGGAGGGGACCTCGCAATAAACCACAGGCAGAACAGTGAAACGGAATAAAATGTCACTGGACGCCACAGCATCACTGCCAACACGTCATCCACACAACAACCATAATTATAAAGTATCAATATGTCAGAATAGGTATTATAAAATTATACAGTATAAAAAGATATAGCAACATATATGCCACGTCAGGAATCCCAAACCGCTGTACCATATAACTGTTCATGACATTTCAAATGTTTGGCTCATAAATGAAACAAAATTTTTAATGGGCATGTTACGCTCGTTCATTCCACTCGCTAATAAAGAGTGGATAAAATGGTTCACAAAAATACAATGGGACGACGTAAAAAATAACTGCATGACAGTATTATCTATTCTTGTTAGGAGGAATAGTTTTATTATCTATGTACAATCTCTTTGTATCAAGCAATCTGTATTAGAATAAACCCAAACAAAAGGGAGAGGAAGGAGAGGGAAGAAGAGAAAAACACTCTAGCTTGATAATTAAAAGCAGGAAAATTCATCGAAAGTACATATTACGCTTGTAGAATCCGTCCAACAAAACGGAAACCTTGAAAAGGGATTTACCAAAAAGCGATAAAATATTAAAATATCATTAGAACCAAGAGGTTCATCACACCTTACCTAGTTCAAAAACGTAATGTGTAACTAGTAAAAAATTTTATTAAAAATAATTGTAAAAAAATTTCTTAGTAAATGTGCCACTTGAGATATTCAGAAGGATTTGATTATATTAGTTTGGAGCATAATTTCCTAGCGTTGTTGGTTTGCATGCTGCTATTCCGGTTGCTAGGCGCTTATTTATCGATTGTCATTTTTAATTTGTAGTTCATTGTTGACATTTAATTTTCATTTTCTCATTTTGTCATTTGGAGATAGCGAGTGGAGCTATGAACGCTAGCAAACTAAGTGCCAAGTGGAGAAATTGGAACGTTTCCGACATTTCTGTTTAAGTTCAATAGAGCTGTGACGCAGCGGAGGCAGCCAGAGAAACTTGTGCCGTCTATGGGGACAATGCCATTGGACATAGCATGGCAAAAAGTTTTAAGGAGGATCGTTTCGACATTATTGACTCTCCAAATTCAAGAAGACCTTCGGCGTTTGATTAAAATCCTTTAAACGCATTAAACCACAATGATCCTCGTCAGTGTATCCCAGAACTAGCAAATGTGATGAAATGTGATCATTCAGCCATCGTGTGACATTTGTATGCAATGAGGAAGGTTCAAAAATAGGGTGTGGGGGTACAGCATGCTCTAAGCCCAAACCACAAGTCAGCGGCTGGCCTTGGGTGCATCTCTGCTTCCTCGTCATCAAGTGGTAAGTGAACAACGCCGACCATTCCCATGCTGTATCGTTACTGGTAACGAAAAATGGTGTCTTCAGGCTAAGGTGAGGAAAGAAAGGAATGACTGAGCCCAAACAAAGCAGTAAGTCCCGTACAGAGACCTTCACGCATCCACAATAGTTAATTTTGTGCATCTGGTGGAACAGTGACGGTGTGGCGCACTACAAATTGCTTTCCCGAGATGTAACCATCACTGCTCAACAACTGAGGCGTCTTGCAGACAGTCGAAGAACAACTACCGGAAGGAATGCGTGAAATGATTCTACTCCAGAATAACGCCCGTCCGCATTCTGCTAGACTGACAAAACAATGTGCAAGAGTTAGGTTGGGAAGTCATTCCGCACCCACCTTATTCACCCGATCTTGCGACCACATATTTTTACCTTTTCCGCTCTCTATCTAACGACTTTCGAGGAATTTTCTTGCGGAATGAAGGCGCGTTCCCCGGCAGGTGTAGCCGAGCGGTTCTAGGCGCTTATGTCTGGAACCGCGCAACCGCTACGGTCGCAGGTTCGAATACTGCCTGGGGCATGGATGTGTGTGATGTCCTTGGGTTAGTTAGGTTTAAGTAGTTCTAAGTTGTAGGGGACTGATGACCTCAGATGTTAAGTCCCATAGAGCTCAGAGCCATTTTTGAAAACGCATTCCGAGCATGGCTCGACGAGTTCTTCGTTTCAAAGCCTTGTGGTGTCTGTAGTCGCGAAATCAAAAAGTTACCCCAGCGTTGGCAGACTGTTGTAAATAGTGAAGGAGAATATATAACTGATGACTAAAGTCTCTGTTATGTGTATCTGTTGCGTTTGTTACACTTACCGAAGAACTCTGCAAACTTATGCACCATCCAGATACAGGCTGCTCTGTACCAGTTCAATGGCGATATGTGAGTTTACGAATTTTTTTAATAAAAGAGCTATTTCCTTCGGTAATAAAATTATTTCGATTCTGTGAGGACGCTATGAAATCTTCTAATATAGTTGTTCGTTGTTATAAGGCCTTCCTTTCCATTAAATTTTTAATATGACGTACAAGTACAGTCATATCCGTTGTAACTACTAGATTTCTCTTTATAAAATGTAAACTAAGCTTTTATATACTTGAGTATAAGGAACATAAGTCTTTGAAATCATGTGAACTGACGTGCAACGGCGACATCTAACGGGCTTTGTTGGAAACACGTTTCTTGCCGCTACACGGCAGTAGAACTGAGTCTCACTTCATGTTCAATATGTACGCCTCTGTGGTGTTCTTTGCATACCACAATTTTATTTGTTTGAAGAATCCGAAATGGCTGATGATTCTGACAGTGCAATCACATGTAACGACATAATATGTATAATTAAACACGGTTTTAGTCAGGTATGAATATGTTGCACAGTTGTTTTATGGTTACTTTTGCTTTTAATTCGTATAGTTAGGAGTGATTTGCAAATTAGGCCACCTGCATTTGCTCGAATTGTCTAGGTCTGAAGATGGTCATTACCAATCGAAATTAATAACCTGATTACAAATAAAAATTGTTCTCCAAGAGTGAAATAATAATAAAGCAAATATTTTCCTGGATGGCGGGAAGCTTTTTCGTGTTTGCCACAATCTGTTCCGGATATGTTTTCTGTGCTATGATACATTGAATAGATTGTTCTTAATTTCCAATACTCCGCAGTTTTTGAAGTACAAAATTTTTTCCTTATATCTCTTTCCTCCGATACTTCCAATTTTTGTAGTTTATAATTCGCCACTAAGCATTCGCTGGTATATAGGTATTTCAGTTTCATTACAATATTGTAGAACCTTATTTTAAGGGGTTGGGTTGGGTTGTTTGGTGAATGACACCAGACAGCGAGCTCATCGGTCTCATCGGATTAGGGAAGGAAGTCGGCCGTGCCCTGTCAAAGGAACCATCCCGGCATTTGCCTGAATCGATTTAGGGAAATCATGGAAAACCTATATCAGGATTGCCGGACGCGGGATTGAACCGTCGTCCTCCCGAATGCTAGTCCAGTGCCTAATGAGTGCGCCACCCCACTCGGTCCTTATTTTAAGGTTTGGTTCTTTAGTACTAAGTATTCGCAGGCATATAGGCATTTCAGTTTTACCACTGTGTCGTAGCGCTTTATTGTAGGGTTTTTAGATACACAGTTGTTGTTTTTTAGGTATTGCTATTTACAACGTAAGCTCTTTCCTGTGTACCATTTTCGTCTACACTGATTTTTCTAAACCGTTTCTTTGTGGATTGTGAGCCGTGGCATCACGTCGCTGGCAGTCGACATCAGAGAGGCCTGATACGAGTCCGATGTTCCGCTTGTTATCTGTGTCAGAGTCGGAAGTGAAGCAGCACTGGTTGGTGCGCATTCTCAACCACGAGTCTGCCTATGAACGAGGAAGGAGCCCTATGGTCCTTGAGCCGCGGCCGGGCTGCGTGTTGGAATTGTTGCAGCGACCGCTGCATAAGTGAGGTGGTCTAAAAAATGGTTCAAATGGCTCTGAGCACTGTGGGACTTAACATCTATGGTCATCAGTCCCCCATAACTTAGAACTACTTAAACCTAACTAACCTAAGGACAGCACACAACACCCAGTGATCACGAGGCAGAGAAAATCCCTGACCCCGCCGGAAATCGAACCCGGGAACCTGGGCGTGGGAAGCGAGAACGCTACCGCACGACCACGAGCTGCGGACTGAGATGGTCTGTTATGCAACATCAAGCGTCATTCTCGTTGATTCCAATGTGTTAAAATGAATGCAGGCCGTTAATTTGTCTGCCACTTGTGCCGTGTGTCGTGCACGGAGAACGGTGCCCCCGTATGACGATGTGGGGCACCAGGCATAGGGTGCAGGCTACCGCCGTATCACTTCCGCGGTGCCAAATACCGAATGCGGCTCCTGGATGGACGTTGTGGAGTCACCGGCTACGACTGGGAGCTGTTGGCTAACCATTTTCTCGTCTGGGGACAATGGCATGGCACTCAGCTTTGGATGCGAGGGGTTGATCATGTGTGTATGAGCGATATTGCTCTGTCGGTCATTATCGTTCTTACAACGTCCGATTTTATGTTTATTTATTTTTTTGCTGCGCCGTAACCACGTCATGTCTTTCATTGTGTTGTGTTAGCGTTGCCTGACGTGCGAGTGCTAATGCCCTCGTATGTATGTCAGTCATTTGATCTTTTGCATAAGTGAGGTGGCCTGTTATGCAACGTCAAGCGTCATTCTCGTTGATTACAATTTGTTAAAATGAGTGTTACCTTTAGATTGTCGTTTGGTTACCTACCTCTGTAACCATGTGCTTTAACTGGTGCAAAGGGCTGTCATGTATTACCGAGATATTCCAGCACCTTTAAATATTTGTATTTGTAGTCTTGGTGGCGCTGAGGTTGTAGGCCAGATTGTTCGGTATATGAAGTTATTCTCAGGGCGTCACTACTTGAGTCTGTAAAGTTAAGTGTGCCAGTTGCGCGAATGTTATGTATCGATTTCGACCTGTGGAGATTTAATTGATGAACATGGCACGTATGTTCTTTCTGTGTAGACTTTTTACGTGAATGTTATAAAGAATTTGCTGCTTGTAGAAGCCTTTCATGATTCACATGGAAAGGTGCCACTGGCTGGGAAGTTGCTGTTATTCTGAATTTCAGTATTCTTTACAATACTTTTTGTTTTCATATTGATAATTAACATTGAGTTTGTTATCACTTTGCGGCTTAATAGTGTGTGCATTGCTGAGTAGGAATTTAAGATCAGGGAGGAGAAATAGAAATTTTAAGTTTTGCCGATGACATTGTTGTTCTGTCAGAGACAAGGACTTGGAAGAGCAGTTGGCCAGAGAGGACAGTGTTTTGAAAGGAGGATATAAGTAGAGCATAAAAAAACAGAACAAGGATAATGGAATGTCATCGTGTTGAAGCAGGTGATGCTAAGGTAATCGGATTAGGAAAGCAAACACTTAAAGTTGTAGATGAATTCTGCTATTTGGACAGTAAATAACTGATGGTGGCCGAAGTACAGTGGATGTAAAGTGTAGACTGGCAATGAGAAGACAAGCATTTCTGAAGAAGAGAAATTTGTTCACATCGAATATAGCTTAAGTGACAGGAAGTCTTTTCTGAAGGTGTTTGTATGGAGTGCTGTCAGGTATGGAAGTGGAACATGGACAATGAACAGTTTAGATAAAAAGATAATAAAAGCTTTCTATATATGCTGCTATAGAAGAATGCTGAAGATGGGTCAATCACGTAACTAATGAGGAAGTCTTGAATAGAGTTGGTAAGATAAGAAATTTGACCCACAACATAACCAAAACAAGGCATCGGTTGACTGGATACATTCTCAGACGTCAAGGGCTCACCAATTTGGTATGGGAACGAAGCGTAGGGGGAAGGCGGGGGAAGGGGTTGCGCGTAAAAATCTTAGAGGGAGACCAAGAGACGAATATAGTAGGCATATTCAAATGGATGTAGGTTGCATTAGTTATTCGGAGATGAAGAGACTTGCACAGGATAGAGTAGCGTGGAGAGCTGCATCAAACTAGTGTTCGGACTGAAGTTCACAACAAAAAATTCCTAAATTTTGTTACTTGTTTCTTTTTTATATAATATGAATGAAAGGTGGAAGTCGTATATTTTGCAGCCAGTTGTGAGACCAATCATGCAGATAAATATGATCAAACATATTTCTAGATCAAACTTCTGTGACTAGCCGGGGTTAAATCGCTCTTAGAGTGATGTGTAAACTTCAGAATTGTTTCTGTTAGCAAATTATGAACTGTAATTTGTCCAGTAAAACCACCAGTATCTTCCACTGCCCCCCCCCCCCCCTCGCCCACCTACCTAGCCATTTTAGATCGTTTTCCCCCAGATATCTGAATTTCTTCGAGAGTTCTACTGGACTAAATTCTTTTCTTAACCAGCACTGTTTATTCATATAAGTCTTGGTACTGGTGGTCTAGCGCTAGAGTCCAGTCCAAGAGACCCCGGGTTCAATCACAGGTGGGGATGCGGAATCTTCCTGTTTTCGGTCCCTTTTGGGTGGTCCTATGTCCACTCAGTCTGCAGTGAAAATGACTACTGAAGATCTTATGTGGGGGCAAAAGCGCGTACCTGGTGTCAAAGTGGATGGAAGGGCTGCACTTTACCGGCAGTCACACCGGTATTCCGGTCATGGGCTTGTGCCACAGACTTTATCTTTACCTTTCTTTATATTAGCCATAAATTAATTTTTTCTGCATAAATTCTTAAGGCTACCGTGTTGGCTGCCAGGAGATCATGTCGTATTTCTGCATTCGTCAGTAATTCAGGAAATATGGCAAAATCATCTTCAAACCTTTATTTCTTGGCATACGATTGGAAATATTTCGTGTATTTTAAGTTTTACTCCCACATTTTCACAATTTTTCCAAGATTTGATTGAAATGGAACGCAGATAATTCTAACACATTTATTTCAAATGGCTAAGTTTTTATTTCTTTTATGTGTAAGAGTTTCACAAATCGCAAGTCTGGATTTAACTCCAGTTTCATAGAAGGATTTATTTACGATTTCTCTGTAAATCAAGTCAGAAAATTTTTAAAATCAATACGTGTTAAAACTATGTCTTAGGATTTCAGCACCCGTTGTCGAATTATGGAATACATGTTGACAACACGTTTGAAGCAGTGTCTTCCCCTTCTAAAGACAACCTGTTTTTCACACAGTTGACTGTCGAGGACAGATTGTCCCGCTAGATAATCCAGTTACCAGGGTATTATATAAGCAACTGGTAAAAGAGCGAGATCTCTATGATTGTCAACATCTTGCGTTTTCCATTTCTTGTGTAGTTGATGTATTAGGCCCGGTTTCCATTTCTCTAGGATTTTATTTTCCAAGTTACTTCAAAGATTATTTGTAGATCAAATTTAGCTGTTATGGAGTCTTCCTCCTGTTATTTGTTAACAGATTTTATTATTTCTCCGATTTCTTCAATAATAAGGTGTGCATCAGCTTATAAGCTTTTGTGAAACTGAAAAAATTCTTCTTGTGGTTTGCTTCTGTCGAATAAAACTTCCACGGTACTATAGGTTTTAATTTTTATGTTGACTGTGCCTTACTCTGGCATGTTATAGTAATTTTATGTTTCTGAAGAAGGCTGGATTAATTTAGCCGAAACATGGTAAAGACCAGAAAATTTATGCAACTGAGGCTGATTCCTAAAAATATTAATCCATCACAGTTCCTGACGGGGCTGCAATATGTTAACAATTCTTATAAGCTATAGCCCTGTCTCACTCCGTTCTGAATCCCTGCTTTCCTTTCATACCCTTCGATTCTTATAAATGCTATCTGATTTCTGTAGGAATTGTAAATAGACTTTCGCTCCCTCGTATTTTACCCCTACCACCTTTGGAGTTTGAAAGAGAGTATTCCAGTCAACATTATCAAAAGCTATAAACGTAGGATCGCCTTTCCTTAACCTATCTTCTATGAGAAGTCATAAGGTCAGTCTTGCCTCGTGTGTTCCTACGTTTCCCCGGAATCCAAACTGGTCTTCCACGAGGTTGGCTTCTACCAGTTTTTCCATTCTTGTGTAAAGAATTTGTGTTAATATTTTTCAACCGTGATTTATTAAACTGATAGTTCGGTAATTTTCCCATCTGTCAGCACCTGATTTCTTTGGAATTGGAACGATTACATTCTTCTTGAAGTCTGAGGGTATTTCGGTTGTTTCATAGATGTTGCTCACACATCTTGCTCACCAGATGGGATAGTTTTGTCACGGCTGGCTCTCCCAAGGCTATCAGTAGCTCTGGCGAAGTATTGTCTGCTAACGGAGCCTTGTTTCGACTTAGGTCTTCCAGTACGCTATCAAATTCTTCACGCATCATCATATCACCCTTCTCATATTCATCTACGTCCTCTTCCATTTCCATAAGATTGTCCGCAATTAGATATCCCTTTTGTAGACTCCCTATATGCTCCTTCCCCCTTCCTTCTTTCCCTTCTTTGTTTAGGATTGGTTTTTCGTCTGAGCTCTTGATATTCATACAGGTGGTTCTCTTTTCTCCAAAGGTTTCTTTAATTTTCGTGTAGGCAGCATCTGTCTTATACCTAGTAACATATGCTTCCTCGTCCTTACATTTATCCTCTAGCCATTCCTGCTTAGCCATTTTACACTTATTGTCGATCTCATTTTTTAGACGTTTACATTCCCTTTAGCTTGCTTCATTTATTGCGTTATAATATTTTCTCCTTTTATCGATTTAGTTCAGTATCTCTTGTGTTACGCAAGGATTCTACTGGCCCTTGTCTTTTTACCTACTTGATCCTCTGCTGCCTTCACTATTTCATATCTTGAAGCTACCCATTCTTCTTCTACTGTATTCTTTCACCCTGTTCTTGTCAATCGTTCCCTAAAAATTCCTCTGAGTGCTGCGCTTAATCGGGAAGGTAATTTAGAAAATTTGAAAAAGGAAATGTATAGGTTATGTTAGATATAGTGGGAATTAGTGAAGTTCGATGGCAGAAGGGATAGAATTCCTGGTCAGGTGACGACTGGGTTATAAATACACAATCAAACAGGAGTAATGCAGGAGTAGGTTTAATAATGAATAAAACAAATTGGAACACGGATCAGCTACTATGAGCAGCATAGTGAACGCATTGTTGTAGCCAAGATAGACACGAAGCCCACACCCACCACAGTAGTTAAGGTTTATATGCCAACTAGCTCCACAGAGATTGAGGAAATGTATGATAAAATAAAAGAAATTATTCAGATAGTTAAGGAAGACAAAAATTTAATAGTCATTGAGGACTGAAATGCGATAGTAGTAAAAAGAAGAGAAAGAAAAGTAGTAGGTGAAAAGGAATGAAAGAAGAAGCCGCTTCGTAGAATTTTGCACAGAAAGTAATTTAATAATAGCTGACACTTGGTTTACGAATCATGAGAGAAGATTGTATACGTGGAAGAGACCTGGAGACACCGGAAGCTTTCAGATGGATTACATAATGGCGAGACAGAGAGTTCGGGTTTTATACTGAAAGACAATTCCAGGGGCAGATGTGGACTCTGACCACCTTTTATTGGTTATAAACTGCTGAAGAAACTGAAAAAAGGCAGGAATTTAAGGTGGTGGGTCCTGGATCAACTGAAGATTTAAGTTAACAACTCGTAATGTAAGCAATTGTAATGGGTAATATGATTTTAAGGCGCTTGCTGTAGATGTTGATTCAGGAATTACACTCAACTTTATTTTATTATGAATGGAAGGTGTCTAACAGAAACAATCTTGCAGTAAACACAATAATTTATTGAATAAAATGCAGTAAAATATGAGCAGATTACTGAAGATTGCTGAGAGATTTATGAACTCAATACAAATTACTTTAACTACAGCATTTTGAATGCTTTGTATAGTTACTTCCCTCAACGACATAAATGAGTGCTTCTGATGAAAAGTATGAAATAGTATTTTTTTTCTGAAAGTTCCTTAACGCGTAACAAACAGAATGGACACCTGTTGGTTAATGAAGAGACTGATGCAATCAATGCAGCAACTGTGAATCTGAGGCAGGTTATCGTACAGAAATTCACAAGAGCAGACCTAGAACGCCCTATTGCGGCATCCTGCCTCTTGTACTCAACGAAATTATTCTCGGATAGCTGTTCTGTTTGCCGCTCACGTGCAGACAGTACTGCTGTAAAGAACGTGGGTGTGATTCTGCGGCTGCAGCTCTGAACACCGGTCTGCCGGCGAGATGCGGCTCCAGGCCGTGACTTCAGCGTCCCGACCACGCGCTTCGAACACCGTCCAACGGGAGCTCTCACCAGCATCTGCCACTGTTTCTAGTGTCTTCCTAGGCCCAGCAATATGTCCCCGTCAAGCAGTACATGTCCACCAATAGTGAAAAGTGCACACACGACAGCCCAATAGCGTGGATCCGCTCCAACACACACAATCCCGTCAGACAAGGCATCACGATACGAATCCAGTCATATCGCAGATCGCCTTTCCACTTCGAAGAAAGTCGCTTCAGCTCTGTGTCCATCAAGTCACTGATTAATTTACCAATGGTACACTTTCGTGCCCAGCACTGTGACATCAGACGTCTTCTGAAATTAGGGAGCTGTTCATGAGGCTAGGCCCATATTTCAGCACACCATGTTTCTTTGGGGAAGCGAGAGATGGTTATCTACAAAAGTCTTTTCCGATAAGTAGGAAAGTGGCGCTCTCCAGCAGTTTGTGTGGTGAGTTGGCTAGTTCTGCCACAGGTAGGCCCAGACTGTAAAATACACAATGGCCTCACGGCCTCCCTAACTGTGTGCTGGCGAGCCAACTTCAGCGAACACAGGCCCTGAGGCCGCTTTCTCCACTCACGGCAGAGAATCGCTCTTCCCTCACAGCAATCTCTTCATTCGATCCCACCGAGCGAGGTGGCGCAGTGGTTAGCACACTGGACTCGCATTTGAGAGGACGACAGTTCAGTCCCGCGTCCGGCCATCCTCATTTAGGTTTTCCGTGATTTCCCTAAATCGCTTCAGGCAAATGCCGGGATGGTTCCGTTAAAAGGCACGGCCGACTTCCTTCCCCACCTTTCCCTAATCCGATGAGACCGATGGCCTCGCAGTTTCGTCTCCTCCCCTACATCAAACCAACCCTACCCGTGTCACGCTTCATACAAATTGAGACTTGAGACATTCGATCCCAAATTCGAGGCGCTATGTCTTGCCACACTCACAAAAGTCATCCGTAAAACAGGCTGTCTCAGTACCAAGTTAAAATGAAAATAAATGAGACTGGAAAGAGCGCAGTACGTCCCATCCCTGAATTCGGTGTACTTTCATAGATATTTCCATGTAATCTGCACCCATATCTTTCTCTCCTTCCTTAATCTGCTCATTTAGAATGAAACAGGAATGCAAATAGGGTGCACATTTTTTCTCCTGTTAGTTATGATGTGGTGTTGTTCTAATTACTTCCTGAAAGTTTTCTATTGTCATTTAAGTAAATTAGTTCCTACTTACGTTAAGAGTTTCTGGTTTTCTCAGTGTTATAAGTTAGAAGTTTGGTTTAATTTTACAAGAATCAAATTCTTGAATTCTTAGTGCTCTAACATTCATATTTTCTTGATTGGCGACTCCATGGAGTGCTGTGTGCACAACGACCATATTAGTTAAATTAAAAGGAAGGTCAGCGTTGGCCGTAATACTGATATTTCATTGGTAGCAAAATCGATTTTCAATCACGTAGTGATCATCTTCAGTGCTGTTGTGTACATATTAAACTCAGATACTGCTATCAAGTAATCAGTAACCAAAACTGAGATAATGTGATCGCTTCTCAGTTTTGGTTACTGATGACTTGATACCAGTGCCTGGGTGTAATTTGTACACAACAGCACTGAAGATGATCACTATGTGATTGAAAATCGATTTTGCTATCGATAAAACATCAATATTACGGCCAACGCTGACCTTCCTTTTAATTCATGTTTTCCCTAATATTCTTTTGAGAAATTGCTACATGTTCTAATTTGAAATAACCTAACACTGAACTTGGAGATCAGGTTTTAGATTTTGTCGATAGCTTGGCAAGGAAAGTCCACATTATTTTAAGATAATGAGATTTACGGAGATCGATTAGTGTTTTAGTTTAATCCTTGGTGTGCCAGATATTACACTGCTGTTTTTCTGTGAGAATGTCTTGAAATCACCCACTTTTGTTACCGTATTTGCGTTTGTGGGCCTACCAGTATCCAGAAGATCCCAACAATCTGCGGTTTTACTTGGATTCTCCTTACCGTCATTATTTATAGGTACATGACAAATAATAAATGTGTTATTTTCGTTCTTGTATTTATTTGTCAGAAGAGAGTGTCTGAAAGTGAAGTCATTTACAGTACTCACTATAGATCTTTGACCATCAAAGGCCATACCTATTATTGGCTTTCTCGTCATAATTTTGGTTTCTGGCTTATGCTTAACAGTTCTATGACCTTTGGGTTCGTATTTGTCTAAGATATTTTTCAGTTTCCTGGATGCTGAGACATTTCATAAGGCAGCGGTACATTCTTATTCTGAGATACTTATCAGGAGGGTGCTGTCTTTAAGCGGTTTTTCACTTCTGAAAAGGAAATTGTAGATAATGCAGAGTAGGAAATAAACGCAAAACTGTTATCTAATTGTGAAACTTGAGCGTCTTCCAGCGTATCAAATGTTCGAATAACTTACATTACAGCGCTGTGACACTTCCAAAGGTGTCAGTGCAGTATGCCTACATACCAGGTGCAATGATGTCACCCGCGACCTTGATACGTGCATATGCCATCATCAGCGACCTAGAATGTATGACACCATCAAGATGGTAGATGGTGGGAAAATTAAGAGTTAATGATAGCGATAAATTTAAAAAATGATGATGACTGATTGCGGAAAATTTAAAAGGTTAAAGATCGTGGATGGCGTGAAATCTGAAATTTGGAGATGGCAGATGG
The DNA here is from genome assembly GCF_021461385.2 of Schistocerca piceifrons. NCBI lineage: Eukaryota > Metazoa > Arthropoda > Insecta > Orthoptera > Acrididae > Schistocerca > Schistocerca piceifrons. Next base: position 155,349,230 of record NC_060141.1, read on the forward strand.
TACGGAAATTTAACAATTCCAAATGGCGGATGCCGGTAAATTTAAAAGTTGTAAGTTGGTGGATGGTGTAGTTGTGCTCAAAAGTATCCGAATGCTATGAATCTTTTTTGCGCCGTGTCGCACCAAAAAATTATGTAAGTCATAGTACTCACGGTGTTTGAAAGTATTTTACATGGTGCTCAACAATACCCGAAGGCCCGACATTTTTGCGTCATATTCAAGAGTATTTATCTGAACACTACTTAAAGCAGCACTTGCGCATGTGCAAATTTCGAACAATGCCACAGATAAATTATTTTCCACACTTACATTGTTCCATTAAAATTTTCTATGGTCACAAGGCAGCCAGGCACTGACAAGTCTGAACTCACTGACCTGGTGTTTAGCTTGGTGCGATGAGTCTTGTCTTGCTGTGACAACCAATCGGCATATGACACACATGCCTATTTGCCATCGACAACACTGAGCGTTTTGCTTGCTGCGAGAAGTGCTGTCTTGGTGTACATTCAATCAGAGTAATATGACATGCATACGGTATTGCAAAACACTCATGGGCATTACTGCTACTGTAACATGAGCTTGAAGCGCACTGGTTGGTGAGATTTAGCTAAGTAAACAATGTTATTCCCACATATAAATTCGACTCTAAAACCAATATCTAAGTCAGCGAAACATTAAAGTGACCCCATGCTAGGGTACAAGTTTGTCTATCTGTACAATCCGTCATCTTGTGTTTTCACCCAGCGGAAACGAGTAAATGGCTTCCCGATGGGCTAGCAAGCAGAACCGTGGTAATACACATTCACATAGGTAAGAAACAAGGATTGCTATGCCTTCAAGCCAGCCAAACACCATAGCCACTCCAAGCAAGGGTATTAAGTTTATCTTGCAGTAATAGACGTTTACTATCATCTGCTGATAATGTTAAACATGACAGTGCAATAATAACACACTTTCACATAGGGAAGAAACGATGGTTGCCATATCAGTCAAAGCTGATGCCTGAAACATGACTTCGACTCTTAAATTAATTGCAGATGCTATTTTCATGTAAACGTAATCTGTAATACTTTCCTGTAACAGCATAAAATACTGGCAGCTTGCTAAACAGGCAGTTAACAGTTCCTCCTAGGCTCCAATGAGAATTTGTTTCTTGTAGTACAAAAACGAGCTATTATTTATGACAATGTGATTTCCAAGATTAAATTTTTCTACTAAACTCTTGATTAATTGCCACAGTTAAATTGTTCTATAACAGCACAAAACTCATGTAGCAGGAAATTCAGAATATTTAATGACTAATACTGATGTTTCATTACATTTGATCTCGAACATAGCTGTGGTAGCAAGGTTATCCTCCAACGTCATATCGTATTGAAAATGGTGTGTTTTGACGACACCGATAATGTGTAACATCTCTTAAACTACATATTTTCGTAATACGCATACGTAAGTTCACAATGTTCGGAATACGAATGTAAACATCCTAAAGACAGAAATGGAATAAGACAAAGATTAAGCACAACCAGAGACATGGGTGCAACACGACAGAGATGGATGGTCAATATTTCGAAAGTGAAATAAAATCTTTGGCAGCGAAATAATAATATTTATCAAACACATGCAGGTTGCACACAAGTAGAATTACACATATCAAAAATCCGGGATTTTCGTGAGCTCCGGTTACGGCCTTTAACTTTTCACAGGACTTAGAACGTTTGACTGCTGTTTTTGTGATTAATTTATGCACATCTGACAGAACTTTAATTTGGTAAAGTGGATTTGAGATAAGTGTGAGCTGTGATATTTCGCTGCAGTTATTATTTTTATTCATGTGTGTTGAACTTGTTGAATATTTTTGTGGTCATTATTGAGAATAATGATCCTAAATTTACGTCAAGAGTGGTAGTAGGGATGTGCACGTTCGGGCTTTGAATGTTTCTGTTGATTTTCAGGAGTTACTGTGCTGTTATATGAGCATTGCTAATACGTGTTTCTGTGGTCGAGGATCTGCTTGTATTACATAACTGCATACTACATAATTCATTATTGTTTAGTTATTTTGTTTTCATTTGAATTCGCAAATCCACATGAGGGCACCGTTATCACATGTGCACCAACTTTAATATAAGTTATTAGGTTTGAACTTCAATTTCACGCTTAGCCTACATAATTATCCGAAAGGATTTTAACCAGTCGTTTCACATATTTTCCAGTCATTTAACTTATTTACTTCTCTTACTTTTCCGGTAGTGTTTCTGTCACCTTCATAAGTGTTTGAGGAACGTTCGTATGTAATACATGTGGGCTTTAGAGCGACGGTGTCCGACCGACCCCGCCGACACCAGGAAGACTCAAATCAATAAATAATTAGGCCGAGCAGTGCCGACACCCACTGCGGAACATAAAACCGTCAGTAAGCTCGTAAGTGCCCTCGGTATTTATCTGATTAGGCAGCTAGACACACACACTGCTGTCTGTGCATAGCACGCTAATGCCTCCGTTGACTGTGCGATGCTGGAGAACCTGTGTGTGGTCACTATCCACCAGTACTGTGTTTTATTCATTTCACAATTCACTATCAACACTCATGGACACGGTCGGTTCTTGTGACTCTAAATTTACAGCCAAATGCAACGAAATGAAAATAAGGCCAAGAAAGTTAAGTTTGACATTGTGTAGGAGAGTACTACTGGTCCCAGTATAAAAAGCTAGGCAATTCTGAGAACCTCAAATTGGAAGTAGGAAGTTCGAAATATTTAATTTTTTGTTGGGACAGTACTACGAGCGTGTTAATTTCTCCATGCGTTCCCTTTTTTGTGCATTTTTCACTTGCTGGAACAGTAGGGAGATTCGCTGTAGAAATTTTGTTTCTCTTAATCCAAATTCCATTGAACTTTGAGCTAAATTGAAATATTTGAGAGGAGAGTTCCTGTTCTAACATTTGTCTTACAGCCATGGAAAACCATCGCAAAATACTGGAGTTGTTTTGAATTTGTTTCTGAGCTAATGAGTTCCAGACAATATGAAAGCACATCAACGGGTAGGACGGATTGCTTGAGGTCTGTTCCTTTATAGAACACGTTTCTTTTCAGCCAACGTATAAAGGGTGGAGGGATCCAGTGAGATTATCAATTTAGATTATTCAGAGAGTTGCTCAATGTAGGTGAAAATACGATCAGTAATGTTTTAGATTTCGATGTACAGTGGGATAGGAATGATGATGGAAATAGGATCACATTTGAGGAAGTGGTGAAAATGGTCAATAGATTGCAGTGCAATAAAGCGGCTGGGGTGGATGCAATTAAGTCGGAACTCATCAAATACAGAGGAATGTCAGGTCTTAAATGGCTACACAGGATAACTGAAATGACGTGGGAGTCGGGACAGGTTCCATCAGACTGGACGAAAGCAGTTATCACACCAGTCTTTAAACATGGAAACAGAAAAGATTGTAACAACTACAGAGGTATCTCTTTAATCAGCGTTGCGGTTAAAATCTTCTCAGGTATTGTTGAAAGGAAAGTGCAAGTATTAGTTTAGGGCAAATTGGATGAAAGTCAGTGTGGGTTTAGGTCTCTTAGAGGTTGTGAGGACCAGATCTTTAGCTTACGGCAAATAATGGAGAAGTGTTATGAGTGGAACAGGGAATTGTATCTATGCTTTATAGATCTAGAAAAGGCATATGACCGGGTTCCTAGGGGGAAGTTACTGTCTGTTCTACGAGATTATGGAATAGGAGGCAAACTTTTGCAAGAAATTAAAGGTCTTTACATAGATAATCATTCAGCAGAGTTGACAGTAAATTGAGTTCATGGTTCAGAGTAGTTTCAGGGGTAAGACAAGGCTGCAACCTGTCTCTACTGTTGTACATATTATTTATGGATCATATGTTGAAAACAGTAGACTGGCTCGGCGAGATTAAGATATGTGAACACAAAATAAGCAGTCTCGCATATGCGGATGACTTAGTTGTGATGGCAAATTCAATTGAAAGTTTGCAAAGTAATATTTCAGAGCTAGATCAGAAATGCAAGGACTATGGTATGAAGATTAGCATCTCCAAAACGAAAGTAATGTCAGTGGGAAAGAGATGTAAACGGATTGAGTGCCGAGTAGGAGGAACAAAGTTTGAACAGGTGGACGGTTTCAAGTAGTTAGGATGCATATTCGCACAGGATGGCAACATAGTGAAAGAACTGGAAGCGAGGTGTAGCAAAGCTAATGCAGTGAGCTCTCAGCTACGATCTACTCTCTTCTGCAAGAAGGAAGTCAGTACCAAGACTAAGTTATCTGTGCACCGTTCAATCTTTCGACCAACGTTTTTGTATGGGAGCGAAAGCTGGTTGTATTCAGGGTACCTTGTCAATAAAGTTGAGGTTATGGATATGAAAGTAGCTAGGATGGTTGCAGGTACTAGTAGATGGGAACAATGGCAGGAGGGTGTCCACAATGAGGAAATCAAAGAAAAACTGGAAATGAACTCTATAGATGTAGCAGTCAGGGCGAACAGGCTTAGATGGTGGGGTCATGTTACACGCATGGGAAAAGCAAGGTTACCCAGGATACTCATGGGTTCAGCAGTAGAGGGTAGGAGGAGTCGGGGTACACCAAGGAGAAGGTATCTGGATTCGGTTAAGAATGATTTTGAAGTAATAGGCTTAACATCAGTAGAGGCACCAATGTTAGCACTGAAGAGGGGATCATGGAGGAATTTTATAAGGGGGACTATGCTCCAGACTGAACGCTGAAAGGCATAATCAGTCTTAAATGATGATGATTATTCAGAGATAAGTCTTACAACCAAGGCAAACCTCCTGAAAACTTCAATAAGAACTGATGATGGAGGTACTTAAATTTTGCTTGGGAAAGTTATAAGTCGTCGAATATGTAAACGGCTTTATAAATGGGTGAAACTAAGCTGATGACATGCTCCCCCTGTTTTGTAATGTAACTCACCATAGGCCTTTCCAGTATTGGCTCCAATATCTGATTTTCGTACGATGGCAATTTTTTTTCCTCACAAGGTGAAACATGACAGTGAAAATCCACAATATTTTGTTTGCAGCAGCTTCCAGCTATTTCTCTACAAGTAAATAGTCACCGCTCCGAATTAGACATTTGTCGTAGTGCAGTACCAACTTTTCAATTCTCTCGTCACAGAAGGCAAGCACCTGTGTTTTCCGCCAATTCCCTACACTGGTCTGCAGCTAATTGTTTCTGTGCCAAAATGCTGTCCTCATAGCCAGAAGTTAACGTTAGCAAAGAGATGAAAATCGGAGGCACCCAAGTCTGGGCTGTATGGTGGGTGATCAAAAACTTCCCATCGGAAATGCCGCAGGAGCGACTTTATTTCAGCTGCAGTGTGCGGCCGAGCTTTGTCATGAAGGACAACGCCTGATAACAACGGTTCTCTTTACTTTTTCTGAATTGCCTTTGTAGACGATTTTCTCCAATCGCCTGATGCGCTCACTGAAGAAGATCATTGGTTTACATTAGCTTCCTTCCCTGAACACCGGCATCATGAACGTCAGTACGTCCCGCTTCAAAGTTCATGCACCATCGCCACAGTTTGCTGCAATGCATGAAAGTTATGTTATGTGGAATGCATGAAATCAGGCGGAATCCCTCAGTATGAAGAAATCGAATGGCAGCTCGCAATCCACACCTGGAGGGACGCTCTGTTGTTTATGTGCTCACCGTGAACCTCAGAACTGAAGAGTGCCGTGTTACGCTATCGACGGGCATACTAGAGTCACTGAGTAACAGGTCTGCGCAAAGCACCATCGGATTTTTGCTGAGGCTTTAATTTCACAACCCGACAGACCTCAGAGAAAAAAGCCCTCGTACTTTGGGTCACTACTCCAACGAGAAGAACAGCCTGCCTTAGATCTGCTCCACTGAAGAGCTTGGAACTGGGAGAGTGGCGGGGAGCAGCTCAATTGGAATATTTGGATGGGGATTACCAATCTGAGCATCTGCCTTACAAAACGTCGGTCGGAACTGGGACTTTGGAACTATTGGCTTTTTGTTTCTGGAATGATACTAAGAAACAACTAAATAAATAGACTCCTGGAGAAAGGCAACGTGCCTGGGACGTTAGAAACACATTACGGCCCGTGTATAGATTTTTCCCAAAGGCCTGTGAAAGTCTGTAACTGAATTATATAAACCTTTCAAAATGACGATACCTTTTTTGACAGGAAACTGACAATATCAATTGTATTTTGAAGGATTGGCAAGATTGAACAGTGATTTGCAACTGGGGATTGATACTCATGCCTGAACATGCTATGTTTCGATATGATTAAGGTCCAGAATTTAGACAGGGAATGGGCCTAAGATGATGTGTATATCATAATGAGTAATGAGAAAATGCGGGATCTGCTTGATACTTTGCAACAAATCCAAAGCTAAATTATCTAAATTATGTGGTTATCAAAACACTGAACTGCTCCAACAAGAACGTCAAGTCAGTAAAAGTAAAGCAGTTTACTAGGAATGACAGAACAGCAAGTTTTAACGACCACTGCAGAAGAAAAAAAATCATTAGAAGTTAAGACGAGGTCAAGAGGTTGACTTGAAAGATGTTCTCGAACCCCTTTCAAAATTTTATCTTTTCCTCATTTTGTACTGCTGTTCAATATTTCTGAAAGGTACGTTTTTCTCTGTCACGTGCCTATGTTTGGAGGAGGATTTTCTGCTGCTTATTGGATTTTATTATATTAACTTTTTATTTTGTCATCGAAATCAGCAACGTCAGTCCTGTTTCGTGTATCAAGTTCCAGTGTAGTCATATGTATCTGATGACAACATTGCAAAATATCTTCAAGTTCTTTCGTTCATTTTCTCTGGGGGAAAGTTCGTTGGCTTTCTATATGCGCGTCTGACGGGAACAAGCCTCCACGGTAGAAGTCAGCATTCCCGCCGTTTTCAAAAGCGATTACTTTTATTGGCAGTTTAGAATCCTGCGCAGTTCCTTATAGAACTTTTTGGAACATTTCTCTTTTCACAAAGACCCTAGGGGTAACGGCCCTCCCTGCTTTTTCCGGCCCTCTGGTTGGCTCAGCGGGCCACGCTTTTTTTCAAACACCAGGGATTGGCCAGTTGTTGCCCCTTCATCAAGAACTGACTCCGGACACTGAGTCCGGATGAGGTTCTGTGAAATTTCTTCGCGACCGACTCTCGAACATGCCGGTGAGTATACAACTTCCTGATGGAACGTGGTGTCGGGTATTAAGTTTAGGCTGAGATTTTACAAGTTAGTTCTCGTTTAGACTCGATGGAATCAACACCCTGAGGAGTACAGAGTGACCCATTTCATTTGTCTTTACCTTTGCGTGTGAAGTTTAATTCTTTCGTATAGAGTTTACAATCATGGTCCGTGGCCTCATAATAAATCACTTGGTCGCTAGGAAACCAGGGGTTAATTTTGCTCTAGTTCTCTTTCACAATCCTCAGACGCAGCTACAAGGCTATAGTACCAATTCTGTTCGCTCTGAATTCAGCGCTGAGCGAATTTTACGACTTTTCTCTTACCACGGTATCCGACCTTACATGGTCAGTGGCCATTCCAACTCTGACGGTAAGCTCCCTAGCTGGAAGGATCCCAAGCCCACGAATATCTCGAACACCGTCATGGCATCAAATCAATCATCAGCATCTATCTGGAATTTACTGATGTTGGGGATGGTGGGCTATCCTCTCTTGTAAATTTCTCTCTCTCTAGAATCCCCGTATGAGTGCATAATCGTAGATTCATTTTAATGTAGATCACTCTCCTAAGCGCATGTAGAGGCTATTCGTACTGAATTCCAATGCTAAGTTAACGTAGTCTTTCCCTCCTTTGTGTAGACTAAAGTATAATAAGGTTGCATATGTCCTTTCCTATTTCCATTCCGTTACAAAGATTTGTAATAAATGATCAGTTTTCTGAATGATGCCACTTTTTCGTATAAGAGTGTTTCGTTTCCTTGCACTCAGAGAGTTTTAGTAATCATCTCAGAAGCTATCAAGCCGAGTGCTCAGCGAATCCAAGTAAATAGTTCATCCTATCGTGGTCGTGCCGGAACTTGGCGTATCCGTTGCCTTTATCTTCTTGGTATTGTTCCCTTGGGTTAGAACAATTAGTAAATTTAGAGCTTAGATGCGTCACTTTAACAAATCGAGATCTTGTACGACACTTGCACATCCAGTGAAAGATGTATCCGCCTACGAGGCGAGATATGGCTGATGAAACCTTACTCAGTGTACCAACTTAAACAGGATTTCTCCTTTCCCGTAACAAGTACGTTCTTATTTGCAAATGGAAATACAGGGTAGCATTCGACGGGAAATTAACCCCCTAGCTCCATTCAGCATTTATCGCATTTCCAGCAATTAAGAGACTATGGATGATCACTGATACAGGAACGACTAACAAAAGACAGCTTTTGGTGAACATAAATCTTAGAGTGGGGTTAGGGGTCCAGTGGCATGTTCAAAATGGTTCAAATGACTCTGAGCAATATGGGACTTAACATCTGAGGTCATCAGTCCCCTAGAACTTGAAACTACATAAACCTAACTAACCTAAGGACATCACACACATCCATGCCCCACGCAGGATTGCAACCTGCGACCGTAGCGGTCTCGCGGTCCCAGACTAAAGCGCTTAGAACCTCTCTGCCACTACTGCCGGGCCAGTGACATGTTCTCCGGGGTTATTTCAGAAGGAACGTTAAAGGTGTGGGGCGTTCGGCTTGGTACTAGGAAAACTTACCTGAAGACTAAGTGGTCTTCTTATGCTCAGTTTTTTTGTTGTTGTCTGAAACACGTCTGATGGGCTGCATAATGTAACATGGGACACAAGAATTCTTGTGGTAATGTAGTATGCAGTTGTAGTGAATGTTCATTGTTTGTTGTTTTTGAATAGTTAAGTACTTACTCTGAGCACTGGTGCACCAGTAGCTCCGTGAATACCGGGTGATGACTACCACGGCACATGCCAAATCGACTGAAAGTTACGTAACAAAGAGGTAGGTAGTGGGTTAATAAGGATTGCTGTAAAAATTGCTGTAAAATTCATAATGAACACTATGTTAAATTTTTATGAATGCAATGTGTTAATTACTGAGACAGTTACAATCTGTACTGTTCAACCTACGTTAGGTAAAAACACTGCAGATTTAGCAGTAAGTAAAAAAAAAAATAAATGCTTCTTACTGAATCAATAAAAACTGTATCTCTTCCATCTAACTTTCTACCTGCACAACCTTAGCAAGGAAAGTGGCTTTCAACACACCCTGAGATATTGAACTGGTAGACAGTAACTGTCTTTTAAGATGGATAATCCCAAAATTTTCTCTTCCTGGTAAATATAAAAGTTTGCTGCTGTAACCTACATACGCTTTTCATTCGTAAAATGTATATTACTTTCCCAGCGGAACGCTAAGGAATAGATGGTTGAGGTCTCGCAGGACATGGTTGACATACAAGTAAATTGTTCCTTAGTAATTATCATTATTAATACCATGCAAAAGTGATAGACCTAATAAATAATAACAATATAATGAAATAACAAAAGTTATGTTCGGTTTTCACAATCTTGTATGTCTACTTATTTCACCTCAGAGTAAAAAACATTTCTTTCAGTCAGAAGAAATGTTAAAGGCCTTGTAGACAGCACGACTCGATTAATTTTATTCCCGATGGAAGAGACTGAAGTTAAAGTTAAACGTATTAGTTGAGGTTTCTAATTGACGTGATTAGCACATGTAAAATGATTTTAGAGGGATGAAGACTTGTCCATTCAGTGGTGTTCATGTCTAAATTAAATGGTGTGCAAAATTTCCTTATCAACTGTAGAAATACATGCTCCACTTAAATAGGTAACAAAGAAGTTCAAAGTTAGGTAGGAAGTGCAAAAAAGAATACGAATGAAAGGAAGAAAAACCGCTGACATCCTTTTGAAGTGACAGGCCCCTTCAACAGAAAGGAAAGATGTGTAATAGTGCAGAATACCTCTAAATTTTCCTTTTTAATGACGCAGGCCACACGGAAAACCTCAGCGATCATTGAAATACCATTTCCTTTATTTCAGTCAAAATTGTCACTTCCAAGAAATGAAACAAAATTCGAAATGTCTAAAAATTATTTTCTTTAGAAGGAAGCCGTTCGAATCACGATCAACGAATATATTCAAACTACGTAAACGCTGTTTAATCTGTCATGAAATCCACATGGCTCCAGTGATAACGCTGACAACCCGGCGTGGGTCTCTCTCTCTTTTTTTTCCAGGTGGACGTATAAACACGGTTTGTAATTAGCCCAGGAAGGATGCTGACGAAACTTGCGTTGTGTCTGGCTAATGCAATTGGCACTGCTAATTACGGAGCAGCCGCTTTCATGCCTCCAAGTGACATGCATATTTTATTAAATCAAAGGCAGCTCTGTTTTGCCAGGTCGTTGTAACAGACGTAATGGAAAACTAATTCACTTTAATTAAAAAATTGTATTAACGTATTCGCTTCAGCCGAGAGACAGAACGCCGGGGCAGGCAGGTTCTTGTCAGATTTTCCGACAGCTTTATTTACTGCCTTAATCAAATACAATTACATTATTATAAAACCGATGCATAACATTTGAACATTTTAATTTAACGCCAAGTCTAAACACTTGTATACCTCTGTTTCTCTCTATATGCGTGCGTCAGTGTGCGTATGTCCCTTTTTTTTTTTTTTTTTTTTTTGTTCCCCCTCCCAGTGGCCCACCGGGTCAGGGGAGTGGATTGTCCGTTGCTCTGCGAGGTTTACACGGACTGAGTGAGCAGCGGGAGGGTGGCAGACAAGCCAGACACAGCCCGGCTCTACGCGGCAACAGCGTTGTGCGCTTGTTTTGCATCGGCGCCGGCCGACGTGCACGCGGAAATTTTAATTCATCAATTCTCATTTCGCAGGTAGCGTATTGGTTTCGCCGTGATGTTGCACGCTGCGACGTGGACGAGGACCGCCCATCCGCAGCGACCCCGTACCGCTGTCCGGCACCTTCCCCCACCCCTGCACCACACTGCCTACCCATCCTCCCTCCCCCCACACCCCCACAACCACCACCATACACCTCGTGCTCCCATACTACTCTTGGCGGAAACACATATGGGTCGATACTTTATACCGGATATTGGTATTGGCACTTCCCTAATTTAAACATATTGGTTCCGAGCAAATTAGAATCGACAACAACGCAATCTATGCCGGTGATAAGGCAAAGCGAAACAAAAACAATCGCGTGCGGCCGGTGGCCGGTGGCCGGCGAGTTATGAAGCAGAGGCGGCAGCGCCCGCCCAGGGATTTGTGTTCCGGTCGCCCCCGCAGCGCCGCAAAAACCGTCAGGGGGCCGGGGGATGAAAAAGAGAGAGGGGGATGGGTGGAAGTGCGGGTGGGGGTGCAACACGCGATCCGGACGAGCGCCCGCATATTTTTGCGCCGTTTATTAACGATTGCCTTCTGGGAGCGCCAATTCCCAATAATCCAGGAACCTGGGTATAGATTTAACATGGCGCTGATAATATACGCGCGGCGGCCGCGTTGTGAGCGAAGCGGGGGCGCGGCGCGGCGGCGCGAAAAATGCCCGGAACTCGCGGTCGCGCCCGTGCGGGGGTTCCCCTACTGCGCCGCCGCCCCACTCGCCAGTGGACAAACAGCGTAAAATATCGCAACACACAATACCTGCACTTCATTGTTTCCTTCTTTCGCCTTTCTACTTCGGCATGTACGCTCTGTCTTCTTTTATGAAAAGTCATCTACACATGCACATTTTTTTTGTCATGTACAGTACAACTTCGCTAATCCGATCTCGGATGGTCCGACTCCCCGCTTAGACCCATTTCCTGTGTTTGTTTACGTACAATAGCCGCTGCTGTAGCACTTGTCGATGACTCATCTACATCTACATCTACATCTACATAGATACTCTGAAAATTACATTTAGGTGCCTGGCAGAGGGTTCATCGAACGACCTTCACAGTTCTCTATTATTCCAATCTCGTATAGCGCGCGGAAGGAATGAACACCTACATCTTTCCGTACGAGGTCTTATTTCCCTTATTTTATCGTGGTGATCGTTCCTCCCTACGTAGGTCGGTGTCAACAAAATATTTTCGCATTCGGAGGAGAAAGTTGGTGATTGGAATTTCGTGAGAAGATTCCGTCGCAACGAAAAACGCCTTTCTTTTAACGATTTCCAGCCCAGATCCTGTATCATTTCTATGACATTTCTCTCCCATATTTCGCGATAATACAAAACGTGCTGCCTTTCTTTGAACTTTTTCGATATACTCCGTCAGTCCTATCTCGTAAGGATCCCACACCATGCAGCAGTATTCTAAAGGAGGACGGACAAGCGTAGTGTAGGCAGTCTCCTTAGTAGGTCTGCTACATTTTCTAAGTGTCCTGCCAATAAAACGCAGTCTTTGGTTAGCCTTCCCGACAACATTTTCTATGTGTTCTCTCCAATTGAAGTTGTTCGTAATTGTAATACCTAGGTACTTAGTTGAATTTACGCTTTTGGATTAGACTGATTTATCGTGTAACCAAAGTTTAATGAGTTCCTTTTAGCACTCATGTGGATGACCTCACACTTTTCGTTATTCAAGGTCAACTGCCACTTTTCGCACCATTCATTAATTTTTTTCTAAATTGTTTTGCCGTTTGTTTTGATCTTCTGATGACATTATTAGTCGATAAGCGACAGCGTCATCTGCAAACAACCCAAGACGGCTGCTCAGATTGTCTCCCAAATCGTTTATATAGATAAGGAACTGCAAAGGGCCTATAACACTACCTTGCGGAACGCCAGAAATCACTTCAGTTTTACTCGATGACTTTCCATCAATTACTACGAACTGTGACCTCTCAGGCAGGAGACCACAAATCCAGTCACATAACTGAGACAATATTCCATAAGCATGCAATTTCAGTACGAGCCGCTTGTGTGGTACAGTGTCAAAAGCCTTCCGGATATCCAGAAATACGGAATCGATCTGAAATCCCTTGTCAATAGCACTCAACACTTCATGTGAATAAAGCGCTAGTTGTGTTTCACAGGAACGATGTTTTCTAAACCAATGTTGACTGTGTGTCAATAGACATCGGTCTGCAACATGGGTCAACAAGCAGTTGATCGTTGCTGGGTGCGATAGTTCGACCAGTTTTAGTCTGAAACAACTTTTTTCTAGCTCGATCAGTAACTGTTACTGTGCCAACATTAGGTTATAAATTAGTGACAGTGCTTTTCTTACACATTAAAATGTGTAAAAGTAAACTAAGCACCAATTAAACGTAAACATGTGACGCTGTCTTTAAAATCCGACGTCACTTGAGTGAGATTAGTATGACTGACGCTGACCGCACAACAGAGGCAGGATTAATGGATGACCAAATTATTGACGCTGTAACTCAAACAGCTGATGAGAACGAGAAAGTTGGTGACGACAACGAAGGCAATACACCTTCGGCTCGAGTATCACATACACATGCTAAATTTGCTTCTGATATAGCCGTCCAATAGATAGAATAAGGCTCTACGTCGACTCCAATAGACATCGTGTGGATCAGCATATGGCGGGACATGGCGACATAGTCAAGGTTGTCTGATAAAAAAATGGTTCAAATGGCTCTAGGCACTATGGGACTTAACATCTGAGGTCATCAGTCACCTAGGCTTAGAGCTACTTAAACCTAACTAATCTAAGGACATCACAGACATCCACACCCGAGGCAGCATTCGAACCCGCGACCGTAGCAGCAGCGCGGCTCCGGACTGAAGCGCCTAGAACCGCTCGGCCATAACGGCCGGCCATCTGCCGAGCAAAAGAACTTTACAGACTTTATTCCTCCTGCTTAAGAACAGAACATTTTTATAACGTGATTTCTCATGTTTTAAACAGTTAAGTGCAAGTCAGTTGTGTGTCGATACAGTGCTGTAATAAGTTATGTACAGATGTTAAATTCCACTCACAGTAACAATACCTTACCGTACGATACACAAATATTTTACAGTAAAGAACCTAGTGTACATTACAATTTCGTGTAAGATGTCTTAGAATGTCAACGTTTTGTTTGCGTTTTGTTACCAGTTTAACACGGAACAGTATTTCAAAGAGTATCCAGTTGAAAATTCAAATTTTATTGTACTGTACTGTGATGTTAAGGGTAAATAAAAGTGTTTCTCTGACAAACTGACCTTTTTTGCTTTTCGACCGTGTTCCCAGTCCCATAGGCGACGGATTAGCGAGGTTCTACTGTACAGCCAATAAGGCAGTTACAAGGGAACCTCCCCATCGGACCCCCTCAGATTTAATTATAAGTTGGCACAGTGGATAGGCCTTGAAAAACTGAACACAGATCAATCGAGAAAACAGGAAGAAGTTGTGTGGAACTATGAAAAAAATAAACAAAATTTACAAACTGAGCAGTCCATGCGCAAATAGGCAGCATCAAGGATAGTTTGAACTCAGAAATGCCGTGGTCTCGTGGTTAGGGTGAGCAGCTGCGAAGCGAGGGGTCCTTGGTTCAAGTATTCCCTCGAGTGAAAAGTTTAATTTTTTATTTTCAGACAATTATCGAAGTTCAGGCACTCACACATAATCAACTTCGCTCTCCAAAATTCCAGGACATGTTCAGATTTGCTTGGACATATGCAGGATTTGACGGTCTACACGCGGAAAAATTTGAAAACGCTAAAAACATATGTTATGATAGAGCACAGGGAAAATTGTGCGACTGTGAAACCGTTGCATTCATTTGTTGCAGTTTATGTGACAAACTCTTATGTTTTCATCACTTTTTTGGGAGTGATTGTCATATCCACAAGAAAACCTAAATCGGGCAAGGTAGAAGAATCTTTTTACCCATTCGCCAAGTGTACAAGTTAGGTGGGTCGAGAACATATTCCTGTCATGTGACGCACATCCCGTCAGCAGTGTCGTATAGAATATATCAGACGTGTTTTTCTGTGGAGGAATCGGTTGACCTATGACCTTGCGATCAAATATTTTCGGTTCCCATTGGAGAGGCACGTCCTTTCGTCTAGTAATCGCACGGTTTTGCGGTGCGGTCGCAAAACACAGACACTAAACTTATTACAGTGAACAGAGACGTCAATGAACGAACGGACAGATCATTACTTTGCGAAAATAAAGAAAATAAACTTTTCACTTGCGGGAAGACCTGAACCAAGTTCCTCTCGTTCCGCAGCTGTTCACGCTAATCACGGGACCACGGCGCTCCTGAGTTCACATTGTCCTTGATGTTGCCTATCTTGCACATGGACTACTCAGTTTGTATATTTTGCTTATTTTTTTCATAGTTTCATTCATCTTCTTCCTGTTTTCTCGATTGATTGTGTTCAGTTTTTCAAGGCCTATCCACTGTGCCAACTTATAACTAAATCTGAGAGGGATGCGATGGGGAGGTTCCCTTGTTAGTACCCCTTGGATCAACTGCAAGGTAGCGGCAAGGTGAAGGCTTTGTAACACTTTCCTGTGACTCCAGTAGTGTGATGGCGACACACCCACTGGCACAAAGGATGGCCGTAATATTTTCATTATCATTTCGAAAAATGATACTGCGACCGCCAATCTTGATGATGCTGCTGTCATTCCGCTACTCCGCTAGACATTCACCTTTCAGTGAGACAAATTTTTGTCAACTGTGGATGACTCAGTGGAGATTCTTGCTGTAAATGGCTGAATTTTGGCCGTTCAGGAATGACTCTAGATGGACTACCTCTGTAAATGCCTGCCACTCAACGGTTTCATCGATAGATGTAGCAAGTTACGAGAAAAGGGTGAGAACTCTTTTTGTGTCATCAGCTTTCTGACTTGTTTTATACTGCCCGCAGCTCCTTCAAGTTAAAAAATGGTTCAAATGGCTCTGAGCAACATGGGACTTAACATCTGAGGTAATCAGTCCTCTAGAACTTAGAACTACTTAAACCTAACTATCCTAAGGACATCACACACATCCATCCCCGAGGCAGGATTCGAACCTGCGACCGTAGCTGTCACGCGGTTCCGGACTGAAGCGCCTAGAACCGCTCGGCCACTGCGGTCGGCTCCTTCAAGTATCGTGGAAGTTGTTCCTTGATGTCTTCACACTTGTCCTATGATCCAGTCCGTTCTTCTTGTCAGTCTTTCCATAGCTTCCTCACCGAGCGACATGGCGCAGTGGTCAGCAAACTGCACTCGCATTCCGGAGGACTACGGTTCACTCTCACGTTCGGCCATCGTGATTTAGGTTTTACATGATTTCTCTAAATCGCATCAGGCAAATGCTGGGATGGTTCCTTTGAACAGGCACGGCCGACTTCCTTCCCCATCCTTTCCTAATCCGATGAGACCGATTACCTCGTAGATTGGTCTCCTCCCCCACATTAAGCATGCATATCATTTTATACGTTCATAGTATATGTTTCATTAAAACTAAATGAAACTCCGCCCTAACAGGCCATGAAGGCCCGGCGGTATCTACCGGCAGCCGTGTCATCCTCAACCCACAGGCGTCATTGGATGCGGATATGGTGTGGCATGTGGTCAGCACACTTCTCTCCCTGCCGTTATGTCAGTTTACGAGACCGGAGCCGCAACTTATTAATCAAGGAGCTCCTCAGTTTGCCTCACAAGGGCTGAGTGCACCCCGCTTGGCAGCAGCGCTCGGCAGACCGGATGGTCACCCATCATAGTGCTAGCGCAGCCCAATAGTACTGAATTTCGGTAATCTGACGGGAACCGGTGTTACCACTGCAGCAAGGCCGTTGCCTGTATCTTTCATTACAACCTGAATATTATACTTCATTTCTGGCTTCTTTGACTTATATAATTTAATATGT
Source organism: Schistocerca piceifrons (assembly GCF_021461385.2). Classification (NCBI taxonomy): domain Eukaryota; kingdom Metazoa; phylum Arthropoda; class Insecta; order Orthoptera; family Acrididae; genus Schistocerca; species Schistocerca piceifrons. The sequence continues at coordinate 155,366,096 of NC_060141.1, forward strand.
ATCATTTCTTTCATTTATGTAAGACTGTGTGTGACATCCTATTATGAGTTTATCTGTTGTTTTGCAGATTTATTGTATAGGCCTGCAGATAAGTTGACTGGAACGTCGTAAGTGGTTGGCTAATAAAACAATACCAAAATAAAGCCTGCTGGTATACTATTATTACTTTTCATCCGACATTCGCTGTCAGACGCTCCTGAGCCCAAGATGGAGTTACATTTAGTAAATCAAAAGAGCTTGTCCCAGTTAGCGGGCGAGATAAACATTAATAAGTTGTCGAAATTTTAGATTAATATTTTATCCACAGTCAGACAGTGAGAAGGCACTGACTACGTCCCTGCTTGCAGGGAGCTATTGTATACTGAAGAAAGGTGGATAAACTACATCACTACTAAATAAAATATTCAAAAAGTATAACAACAGGAATAAAGTCTGAAATAAGAACAGAACAAGGTATTATTAACTGAGGGCAGCTTCCACTGGCGTAAATACATTCACAAAACGACATACAGAATGAGCACTGAACTAGAAATGCCAAGCTTAACTAAGAACACATCGGAGAAAAAAATACTGAACCATAGATCTAGGTTTAGGCAACAAAGGGAGGCTGTGACACTTCGATGAATTTAAACGCATGGAGGGCGCTGCTTCTCTTCCTTTGTATCGCGAAATACTCGCGATCGCCAAACGTCCGAAAAGGTGATAGAATCCGACTGGCATTACTATACCCAAGATATAGAACAGTTACGCTTTACTGCAACATGGTGGTGAGTGACTATAGCCAAGATACAGTCGCGGGTGAGACGGCCTATGGTGATCAATCCAAGAAGATCTTGCAGGGATGGGATGGTACAGTGACGGCTAGGCGTTTTGTTAGATGAGCGGCGTTTCGCACTAGTATACCTAGGCATACATAAAGTGAGGCTTATGCCAACCTGTAGGGCGAGTCAACAGTGAACTCTCCGCTGCTGGGCCATCCAACTGGCGGCTTCCGTTTTGCCCCAGAGGTTTCCTGCCCTTTCGCCGGTACAAACGTCAGAACTGCGGGCTCCCATGTATTTGTGCGCGTCTTACGAACAAGAAGATACCCCGTTCAAACCTGAATCTTTATAACAGCCACGAAGTAAAACTGATTCGTAAATTATGGAGGCAGAAGGCGTTTGTTTCTCGTTAATAGGTCCCGAATCTGATTCAATACCCATTTATTACTTCTCGATTACGCGCTCGTCTTGGCACGTGGCATTCTTGGGAGGGTTCGTAACACGTTGTGCTATAAAGTAGCCTTATTTTGGCGAGGTATGTCGTCGTTACCGGTTATAGTCTGCTATTTATGTCTTCCTTGTTTCGCCCATCGTGCGTTATTCTGCTTCCAAGGTAGAAAAATTGCTTCATCTTCTCTACCTCGTGGTCCTCAATTTTGGTACTTAGTTTGTTGTTAACCTCATTAGATGTATCCACCATCTTGTATTTAGTTTAGCTCAAGGATCAGCATGGATCGAAAAAGAGAACCAACCCTCTTTCTCATAATACGTGAAGGAGGACTTTTCACGAAAGAGCAAATGTAAAATATGCCAAGAGGTCAATGGTACGGTCTGACGATGGGTTCATGCCCGAAACTAGTAACGGTCAAATAAAATCATTTCTAAAAAACTTGTGGCTGTTTGCAATATTTACTACGTGTAATGGTGCTCTCTAACCACAATGGATAAAAAAAAAAGATTCCATAACTGTTTCATTGAGACTTTCACTCTGAGTTTTATTCCCAATCTTGAAGCTTTATTGTATTTGCCTTATTGCTTCTTCGATATACAGGAAGACTACATTCCTCTCTTATACCCGTTTTCATATGAGAATTTCGATTTTGGCTTTCTAGTCTTATTGTTTCGTCTCGGTTCTTGTGCACATTGGTATTTCTATAGTTTACCCCTATCTTTCTCAGAATTTCAAACATCTTGCACGACTTTACATTGTCCAACACTTTTCTCAAATCGACAGATGTAATGAACGTGCCTCGATTTTTTTCAGTCTTGCTTCTATTATCAACCGCAACGTCATAACTGTCTCTCTGGTGCCTTTACCTTTCCAGAAGCCGAACTGGTCGTCAGCTAACAGATACTCAGTTTTCTTTCCATCCTTCTGAATATTATTCTTGTCAGCAAATTGCTTACAAGAGCTGTTAAGCAGACTGTGAGTTAATTCTCACGCTTTTCGGCACTTGCAACCTTCGGAACTGTGTGGAAGATGTTTCATAATATATCTCCAGTCTCATAGGTTCTACACATCAACATGAATAGTCGTTTTGTTGCCACTTCCCCCAATGATTTTATTAAATTGCAATGGAATGTTGTCCATCCCTCCTGCCTTATCTGATCTTCAGAGATCCAAAGCTCTTTCAAACTCCGATTGTAATACTGGATCCCCTATCTCTTCCCTGCCGATTCCTGTTCCCTCTTCTACCACTTCATCATACAAGTATTCCCCCTCGTAGAAGCTTTCAGTGTACTGTTTCCATCTATCAGGTCTCTCCTCTGCATTTAATAGTGGAATTCGCTTTGCACTCTTAACGTTACGACCATTGCTTTTAATTTCACCGAAGGTTGTCTTGACTTTTCTATGTGCTGAATTCGCTCTTCCGATGACCACTTCATTTCCAGTTTCTTCCTATTTTTCGTGTACCCATTTTGCCTTACTTTCCCTGCCTTTCCTATTTTATTTCATTCCTAAGTGATTTGTATTTGTCTGTTACCGAATTTCCCTGAAAATTTTTGTGTTTCGTGCTTTGCCGATCAGCTGAAGCATTTCGTCTGTTATCCATGGTTTCTTCGCAGTTGCCTTCCTTGTACCTACGGTTTCCTGTATAACTCCTGTCATTGCTCTATTTAGAAATGTCGGGACACCCGTGATCTAGTGGTAGCGTCCTTGATTGTCAATTAAAACGTCGTTGGTCCCAGGTTCTAAGCCCACCGCAGCCAGCACTCCTTGAATTTTGATTAATAATCAGCATTGGCAGCCGAAGACTTCCGGCATACGAAGTCATCCTCATTCTGCCAACGGTCTTGCCACAGCGGGCGGTGGAGCGGACAGAGGTTCAGGGCACTCTCTTGTCCTTGGGTGGCAAACTGCTCCTAAAGTTGGAAGAATTAGCAACGTCATGAGAAAGCAGAAGGCAACGGATACCACAGCATTAAAGACACACAAGATATATCCACAGGGGATATGCACTGTAACTGAAAAAGTGTCATGATCATCTCTGCATTGGCAAAAAATCTGTAAGGCGGAGGTGACCATGGCAAAAAGATTGAGTAAGCAACGGAAGGATAACGTTCTACGAGTCGGGGCATGGAATGTCAGAAGCTTGAACACGGTAGGGAAGCTAGACAATCTGAAAAGGGAAATGGAAGGGCTCAATCTAGATACAGTAGAGGTCAGTGAGGTGAAATGGAAAGAGAAAAAGGATTTCTCGTCAGATGAGTATAGGATAATATCAACAGCAGCAGAAAATTGTGTAATGGTAGTGGAATTCATTATGAATTGCATGGTAAGGCAAAGAGTGTCTTATTGTGAACAGTTCAGTGACATAGTTGTTCTTAACGGAATCGACAGAAAACCATCATCGACAGTGATAGTTCGGGTGTGCTTGCGGATGTCGCAAGCTGAAGTTGAAGAGATAGAGAAAGTACTCGTATATGAGAATACAGAAAGGGTAATACGGTGTGTAAAGGGTGATGAAACTCTAATAGTCGTTGGGGACTGAAATGCAGCCGTAGGGGAAGGAGTAGAAGAACAAGATGCAGGAGAATATGGGCTTGGGACAAGGAATGAGATATGAGACGGACTAGTTGAGTTCTGAAATAAGTTTCATCAAGTAATAGTGAATACTCTGTTCGAGTATCACATGAGGAGGAGGTATACTTGGAAAAGACCAGGTGATACCGGAAGATTTCAGTTAGATTACATCATGGTCAGAAAGACGTTCTGTAATCAGATACTGCATTGTAAGGCATACCCAGCAGCACATATAGAGACTCAGATCACAATGTAGTAATGATGAAGAGTAGGCTGAAGTTCAAGAGATTACTCAAGAAGAATCAATATGAAAAGAAGTGGGATATGGAAGTACTCAGGAATGTCGAGGTAGGCTTGAAATTCTGTGGGGATATAGATACAGCAATAAAACGCTCAGTAAGCAGTGAAGTTGAAGAGGAATGGACATCTCTGAAAAGGGTGTATGGTGTCAGACAACTAACACACCTTACACTGAATTCCTGAAACAATTCCGGTTAAATCGATTTGTCACATGAAATAGTTACATGAAAATGTACGAATAAGCAAGCTGGCATTTCGTGAATATAAACCACTAACACCCACACTTGTAATTGCACGCAAGTAATTTCCCAGACTCAAGCTACGAGACGCAGTTCTGAGGAGAGGAGAATTTTACGACTGTAACGCCCATACCACATTCGGCTGAAACCTTCACAGTGGACAAAATGAGACTTCACAGTCACTCTGCAGGCTGACGGCAAAAGCTGCCCATGTCCCTGTTTTTAACGACGACCCTTCGGAAATCCTTTCTACAGGAACATGGCTGGAGATTGCAGATAAACGTCCGGAGAAATCCACCTACAACACTGGTGACTCACTGTCGCCACCTGCGTAAAACCTCATGTGGAAATAAGTTATTTATTTCTGTATTACACAGCAGAACATCAACTCCGCCCTACCAAAAGAAACGTCGCCTGCGAAAGCTACAAAAACTCAAGTTGGTGGAGTTATAACAAGTACGAAAGCTCTGATTGACCAAAATGAAAACGCGTGGCCACCAGCTTTAATATACACAAATGTACAGAGAAGAGTTCGCTCTTCTCTTGTAGCAAATCTTCGAGAGTTTGAGCAAGGCTACTCGCATTCCACTGAGACTATTGCGGGAGTAATTATGTGAAAACTTGTCCCCAGGCTCGTCTTAACTCTTGAGGGGTTGTCCTGCAAAGTCTCCTAGCATGGAGAATCGCACCGATCACTGACAGTTAACGTTTTCGATCGATTTGAGGGCAAGGGCGTACTCGCTATTCCAGCCAAATAGAGTGTACCATGGCAATTAACTTAGCTAGGGAGCAAGTAGGACTCACATCTTCGCCGAAGATGTAGGAAATGTATCAAACTGGTGTTTCACAGTCGAGAGATATTTAGAATAGATTCTCAGGTTGACAGCTCTCGCCGACAGCGCCATTGCCGTCATCACCGAAAAGTAAACACGCACGCTCTCGTTACACCACCAAGTGATATTCAATTGACACTCAGAACTGGGGTCGTCTCTGTCTCTCCTATTTTTCGTACATTCAGCTATGACTCTCTTATTGTTAAAGAACCTTAGAAGAGTTAGGGCTTTCGCTTCACAGTTGTGAACACACAATATCAATATTTTACCATTCTGTATGTATTAAAATTGTGACTTGATATCTCATAAACTCATACTTAGAGTAAAATATAAACGTGAATAACGAAAATCTAAGATTTTCAGTTTTGATAATGTATAGTTATGACTGAACCTGTACACTAATTTCTGTCAGCGATAACATCTGCTATACAGGGAGTGCAGTAGAACAGACATTGAGATCATTGTCTGATTACATCACTGTCCATACTGCTGCACTCATCCAAACTCTGCATGGGGAGGTCGTGTCTTCCTATCTTGCTGGTCATGAGTTCAACACAAATTCCTAAAACACTCACAGAGCGCCCTTGCACAACTTTGGTGGGAAGATACATCAAAACCAGTCTACTTATGTTAGGTAATGGCGACCCTGCCAGGATGGACAAATACCATGGTAAGGTGGTCAACCATATGTAATTAGCAGGATAGAAAATATCGACTTAAAAATTTTCGTAATAAATTGTTTTTGTGTTGTATCAATCAATGATAAATATTAGTTGATACTCATAAGTCAATAGGATGAGAGAGATGTGCAATGTTAATGTGTCAAAGGAATTAGGAACAGTAGAGAAAGGGTGAAGGTAATAATCTTATGAAGCGAGTAAGGTCGTATGATCGCATGGTTACATGAAGGCGTGAGATAAAATTGCAAAGACAGGAATCAGAGAGATTAGCAGTGTCAGATCGAGACCTTGACCGAATCGAGACTGCCACCCAGCAACATAACATATGGGAACCACAGGACAGAACATAACACGACACAATACTGCGAGGAATAGATGAGAGGGGTCCTCAGGACGATAATGTACAACAAGGTGCCGAAAGCGACGATTAACATATTGCACAGTTGCAGGAAGATGGGAACGACTTGAATACATAGAACCCATAGCCCATGTAATAAGACCTCTTTCACAACCGAGTACAGGCAATACAAGTCGAAATGTGCCATTCAATAGTTCACTGCAGTCAGTTGCGGACGGACACGAGTATGTAAATGCAGAACGAAGCACGTTGCAAGAAGAGGTAGTAGCACCCGTTAATTCGTCGGAAATTCTCCAGCAGTTAACGTGCTCCATAACGATACAAAACAGAGGGATTTAACAACAGATACGTGAGCAGAATGCAGAAAGAACGAAACAACTGCGTGAAATTAAGAAACAAAGCACTGAGGTCAAAGAACAATGACGTCACATTGAGGAAGAAGCAAAAGAATCCTGAGATGTGATCGAAAATTTAATAATAGGTTACACACAATTAAGATATTGGCAAGGCCTAAGTGGACGTGCAGACACTACGGGATGACACCCAGACCAAAATAAAGCCGCGCGAGATTAGCTGAGCGGTCTCAGGCGCTGCAGTCATGGACTGTGCGGCTGGTCCCGGCGAAGGTTCGAGTCCTCCCTCGGGCATGGGTGTGTGTTTTTGTCCTTAGAATAATTTAGGTTAAGTAGTGTGTAAGCTTAGGGACTGATGACCATAGCAGTTAAGTCCCATAAGATTTCACACACGTTTGAACATTTTTTTGAACCAAAATTAAAACGTAGTATGATGATATTCAGGATGAAATTAAAACATTACGTGATGATGTCAAATCATTACGTGATGACAACAAAGCATTATGTGACAATACCCATGGTGAATTAGCAGCAGGTTAATGCAATTACACGCCAAGCAGTTGGCATAGCATGACAAATAGTTGAAGACAGTGTGTTCCAAAAACGCATCATGAAAGTGGTTCTCAACCTGTCAACGATACTCACATCTTGAGAATACAAGAGAAAACGAAGAATCAATCCGAAAAACTCAGAGAAGAACTGTTCCGAACAATACACGAGCGAAGTGATCAAGATCATACAAGCTCTGAATCCGTAATAACTTTCAAGTCAATAACGCCGCCAGAAAGGCAAAATTTCACAAGGAATGAAAAAATATATCACGAAAACACAATTCGAATCACAAGCAGAGAAGTTACGTGATAGGCAAACAACTGCGATGGAACAGGAACATTTCGAAACTTAGGAACATCAGACGGCACCACATCGGGTACCTCTAGATATACTTTTCAGAACAATTCGGACCATATGATAAAGCAGAAAGATTAGCCAGGCAAGACACCAAACCAGTAACTGACAGATAAATGCCAGGGCGCGAAGGTTACAGTGTAATGCATCCCGCCACTCGCGCAGTGCCGATGGAAGAAAATCATAGCGTTCAGTTGGAATGATATCATGCAAGACTAGGCGAAAGTTACAGTGGACAACATCCAGTGGATTTATCACAGCCTGAAAGACTGACGCTTGAAATGGTCGGAAACAGATGCGGCGAGGATTCTCGAATTTATTACAGTACCAAGACGAGGTACGAGAATGGACATTTCCTCATTGTAAGGAAGTTTCAGCATTTCCGTGAAGGAAACTCTCTGCATCCACGAAACTTCATTGATCATTTCAAAGTAGGACTACCCGAACATTGTATATTAGCACACAAACTGGACTTTATACGTGCCCATATGTCTGGCACAGCAGCAGAAAGGATGCAAAACGTAGCAACTACATGTCGATCTTATGAAGATTTCAGAGACAAGCTACTGGTCGAGTGAAGCGCTAAATAGAGTGAAGTATGTACTATTACAAAACCCATACTTCGAGAATTCAGGAGAGAAGAGCCCTGTACAATTTTTCGAAGCAATGGCAAAGAAAAACTAATGTTTGTATGTGCCGTACAGCGGTGGAGAATTAATTAAATTGTGTACCATGAAGCTGGACTAAAATGCCAACCGTCATTGGTAGGGCACGGAGGCAGTGACGTTGAAGTTTTCAAAGCAATTTTGAGAGAGATCTAGAATTCATGTTCTCGGAAGATGAGACAAGAAAAAGTAGAAACCCGCGTGAAAACGTGTACGAAACACCGCGGAATACACCAGATACCACACGAAGCAATGTCAGCTATTATGGACTGCGTGATAACTTCGAGCCAAGAAATAGAAATCGATTCCAGCAGAGAAATGGGTATGGAACAGAACAAAAAATGACAACGGTTATCCACCCAGGAATGGCAATAATTGCTGCAGGGCGAATAACGGCAATTGCAAAGGGTACTGGAGGAAAAATTTCCAGCAACGAAACCCAGATCGACAAGTCGAAAAAAGAAAGGAAGGACCGAAAGAAGACGTGGAGATAAGGCCACTAAACCCCGATAAACGTTCGAATTGACGAAAGAGCGCCAGAGCCAAGAGGAACAGTGCACCTACCCAGGCAAGCTCCAGCAGCATAACTTTGACACGAGAGGTGAAAGATGAAGGAACAGAACCGTAGAGACCGAAAGAAGGCGAGATACCACAAACATCAGGTTGGAGATGAATTAGTTGGGAAGATTTTACAAAAAACGGACTACCAAAGCAAAAAGAGGTGAGCATAACGGAAGTCAAGAGGTAAAGTTGGTTGGTTGGTTGTTTGGGGGAAGAGACCAAACAGCGAGGTCATCGGTCTCATCGGATTAGGAAAGGATGGGGAAGGAAGTCGGCCGTGCCCTTTCAAAGGAACCATCCCAGCATTTGCCTGGAGCAATTTAGCGAAATCACAGGAAACCTAAATCAGGATGGCCGGACGCGGGATTGAACCGTCGTCCTCCCGAATGCGAGTCCAGTGAGCTACCACTCCGCCACCTCGCTCGGTAGAGGTAAAGTAATTAGCATTGCATAATAAATTAATACTGAAACTAGGGAGAGCCGATTCCAAGAGGATAACGTACTGTGAAGAGAAATAAACACTTTGTCACGACAGGTAACAAACAAGGAAACAGGATACCAAGGAACAAACAAAGGCAGGAAAACAACACATTATACTGGGGAGAAATGTGTTCAAATGTGTGTGAATTCCTAAGGAACCAAACTGCTGAGGTCATCGGTCCCTAGACTCACACACTACTTAAACTAACTTATGCTAAGAACAATACACACACCCATGCCCAAGGGAGGACTCGAACCTCCGGCGGGAGGGGCAGCATAGTCCGTGACATGACGCCTCAGACCAAGGGGCCACTCCGCGCGGCTGCTGGGGAGAAATTGATTGGGAAGATACCGGCGAAGAAAATGAACTACCAGAGGCAGGCGCGGTGGGAGAAGAGAATAGGGACGAAGAAATTATAATTGCCGAGTTATTTGGGGTTAAGACCAGTTAAAGCTAACTCAATGAGGATAATGCACAGTCGACAGGAGACAAATTACAATGGGGCATAGGTCCCTATGTGTACAATGACTGAAGTTACACAGACATAATTAGGCATTTAGAAGTGGTTATTTGGGGGTTTCGGCGAAGAAAGAAGAGGCAGATGTAGTTGAGCTGAGAGAAGTTGAGTGTGGAGAAGAAGCTGCAAACGAGAGAAAGTTAGTGGTCGAGATATATCCGACTGAAGGTTCGAATTCACAGGTGAAGATCCTGAAACGACTCAAGTACGATTCAACACAGGATGCTTTAAAGCAGGGAGATGAGGACGAACAGAGCCAATCGGTCGAGATTCGAACAGTTGTGAAGGCCATGGTAGCAAAAATCCCAATTAAAATACTCATAGACATCGACAGCTAGCTAGGCGCGATTTCGGAGAACTTATTTAAGCAATGTAGTGCTAATGAAGAATTATTGATCTTAAAAAAACAAAGAGGATTAAAGTGAAGGGTCCCATCAAAAATCATGCTGCGGATGTCAATAAACAAACAAAGTTAATTCTTTTGTGGCAAAGACCAAAGATCGAAGCCTATTTTGTTATCATACCGAATTAACGGTGGACATGTTAATAGGTGGGGATTTTCTGAATCAAAGACAAGCTATGATGAACATGGGAAAAGGTAGGATCACTTTTGAAAGCATCACACTTCTCTTAGAGCCAGTGCTGCACAGCATCAAATATAGGAGGAAGAGCAAGAGCCTTCCAAGCCTAAAGAACGATGTTTTACCACTCAAACAAAATGGTATAGACAGGACAAACCGAGTATAGAACGTATAGGTAAAAGTATAGGACTTCATAATATAAAAAGATATGATGAATAATCACTTATAGGTATAGGTAAATAATAACAAAGAGTCCGTCAAATATGGTTTACACAGGATGTGACCAGGAGTCTGAGGAAAAGAAGAGAGAGAGAAATGAAAATTACCTTAAATTTTTGTATGTAGCAACTAATATGACATGTAGAGTTTCAAAAAGTGAAACAGATAAATCATGATCTAATAGCATCACATACTAATATGCCACACCACGACACCACACATAACGAAAGTAAGGAGTCACATTAACTTAAAATAACAGGAACAAATTGGAATGTAAAAAAGAACTTAGAGCTGCAGCGCAGATAGGACACCAGACCATGTAAATAATTTTTTAAGAGGCGTAAATTAGGCACTAGGCATAAGGTAGATTACAAGAAAAGATTTTTGTACTGAAACCTCCTACAAGAAACAATTGTCAGCTGCCCATGACAATGCGGCGACGACAACTAAAAATGTATATCGGGTGTGAATCGACGAGATCAACGATTTTCCACAATGTGGAAGCGCTGGAAAGTGCACGAGAAGGATGGCGGTTTGTAACCAAGGCAACCCTTGTAGCTAAATGGGGTAGCAACCGTTCCGCGAAAAATAAAGAAACGTACTAGGAGGGTGGCTGAGCAGCAGAAGATCGACTTTGGGTCCCGCTCTTGCGTTGAAAAAAAAAGTTACGTGTAAAATCCCACTGTCACCACCAGACTGCAATATTATTTTGAACTGCAGAGCTGAAGGAAAAGCAGTCAATCAATGCTGAACTGCATGTCCTAATAAACAAGTGAAACACTGACAAATGAGCAACTTCAAAGCACCTAGTAGTCAATAATTTCCCACATCCTGCTCAGAGAGAAACAGCAGTAAAATGCTTGGAAGAATAGAGGTTGTTGAAGACAGAAGATGGGGGAAAATATTTCGAGATACACCTTTCCAAATACCCATCCTATTGTAAACTAGTTGTCTGCAAAGTGCTACAAAAATGTAACTACCTTCAGCAGTTGCTTAAGAAGAAATAAGCACGTTTTAAAGCCCATAATGCAGCCTACCCAAAGGTTTGCTGAAAAACATCTCGCACAAGTCCTTCAGCTTCGTGCAGACATTCGTCGCCAGCCTCACCCCAAACATTCGTAGACATTGTGTGAAAATAGTGGTCGAAATTAGGTAAAAATCAGTGTCACACAGTGATAAAGCTATAAAAAGCACAACAATTAACATAGGACTTCGATGTATTAATATCGAGTTGATACAATATACCTCTCTCTATACCGGGTTATTACAAATGATTGAAGCGATTTCACAGCTCTACAATATCTTTATTATTTGAGATATTTTCACAATGCTTTGCACACACATACAAAAACTCAAAAAGTTTTTTTAGGCATTCACAAATGTTCGATATGTGCCCCTTTAGTGATTCGGCGGACATCAAGCCGATAATCAAGTTCCTGCCACACTCGGTGCAGCATGTCCCCATGAATGAGTTCGAAAGCATCATTGATGCGAGCTCGCAGTTCTGGCACGTTTCTTGGTAGAGGAGGTTTAAACACTGAATCTTTCACATAACCCCACAGAAATAAATCGCATGGGGTTAAGTCGGGAGAGCGTGGAGGCCATGACATGAATTGCTGATCATGATCTCCACCACGACCGATCCATCGGTTTTCCAATCTCCTGTTTAAGAAATGCCGAACATCATGATGGAAGTGCGGTGGAGCACCATCCTGTTGAAAGATGAAGTCGACGCTGTCGGCCTCCAGTTGTGGCATGAGCCAATTTTCCAGTATGTCCAGATACACGTGTCCTGTAACGTTTTTTTCGCAGAAGAAGAAGGGGCCGTAAACTTTAAACCGTGAGATTGCACAAAACACGTTAACTTTTGGTGAACTGCGAATTTGCTGCACGAATGCGTGAGGATTCTCTACCGCCCAGATTCGCACATTGTGTCTGTTCACTTCACCATTAAGAAAAAATGTTGCTTCATCACTGAAAACAAGTTTTGCACTGAACGCATCCTCTTCCATGAGCTGTTGCAACGGCGCCGAAAATTCAAAGCGTTTGACTTTGTCATCGGGTGTCAGGGCTTGTAGCAATTGTAAACGGTAAGGCTTCTGCTTTAGCCTTTTCCGTAAGAGTTTCCAGACCGTCGGCTGTGGTACGTTTAGCTCCCTGCTTGCTTTATTCGCCGACTTCCGCGGGCTACGCGTGAATCTTGCCCGCACGCGTTCAACCGTTTCTTCGCTCACTGCAGGCCGACCCATTGATTTCCCCTTACAGAGGCATCCAGAAGCTTTAAACTGCGTATACCATCGCCGAATGGAGTTAGCAGTTGGTGGATCTTTGTTGAACTTCGTCCTGAAGTGTCGTTGCACTGTTATGACTGACTGATGCGAGTGCATTCCAAGCACGACATACGCTTTCTCGGCTCCTGTCGCCATTTTGTCTCACTGCGCTCTCGAGCGCTCTGGCGGCAGAAACCTGAAGTGCGGATTGAGCCGAACAAAACTTTTTTGAGTTTTTCTACGTATCTGTAGTGTGTCGTGACCATATGTCAATGAATGGAGCTACAGTGAATTTATGAAATCGCTTCAATTATTTGTAATAGCCCTGTACAATATGCGTACGTGACTGAATAAGAACTGTATGACGGTCTTTCCACAATCTTTGTTTCATGAGTCATGCGGGAAAGACCTTTTCATAAAAGAATATTTTCTGTACTTAACAATGTTACTTAGAATAATATGTTAAAAAGAAAATATGCTCATGTATATTGTGTCTTAAAACTAACATTTTTGTGAAGTCAGTTTACTGTCTGTGAGTTAATATTTTAAAATTTTATTCATGCATAGTTATCAATGCAACACTTCTTAAAAACCACATTGTTTATTACAATAATTTTTTAAATATGTGTGTATGAACATTGTTTAGGACTATATATTTTTGAATTTTGCGTAAATCATTAAAACCAAGTTTTAAATTTTGAGTAGGACTTGCTAAAGAATTATTTCGATGCTTACGTTAGTGTTAGAATCATAATTTTTGTAAAACAAACAACAGAATGTAAACACTGATTCTTTGTATTGTACATAAAGTCATTCAACTTTTTGAGTTGATTTAAATTCTAAGTGGTTGAGAAAATAGCATTAAAAATCGATGTGTGAGGCTCCTCATTTCGATATAAAATCTAAAATACACAAAAAATTTAAATTAATAAGAAAACGAAACCGATATCAGTATTAATAAAGAAGTTACAGTCTTCACTTAAGGCAGAAAATTAAACCATTAGCAAAGATAAACACATTAAAAATTAAAGTTAACAAACCAACATAATTAAGTAGAATAAGAACTAGACCCCCCATGAACCTTGGACCTTGCTGTTGGTGGGGAGGCTTGCGTGCCTCAGCGATACAGATGGCCGTACCGTAGGTGCAACCACAACGGAGGGGTATCTGTTGAGAGGCCAGACAAACATGTGGTTCCTGAAGAGGGGCAGCAGCCTTTTCAGTAGTTGCAGGGGCAACAGTCTGGATGATTGACTGATCTGGCCTTGTAACATTAACCAAAACGGCCTTGCTGTACTGGTACTGCGAACGGCTGAAAGCAAGGGGAAACTACAGCTGTAATTTTTCCCGAGGACATGCAGCTTTACTGTATGATTACAAGAAGAGAATAGAAGCTTTCGAAATGTGGTGCTACAGAAGAATGCTGCAGATAAGGTGGGTAGATCACGTAACTAATGAGGAGGTATTGAATAGGATTGGGGAGAAGAGAAGTTTGTGGCACAACTTGACTAGAAGAAGGGATCGGTTGGTAGGACATGTTTTGAGGCATCAAGGGATCACAAATTTAGCATTAGAGGACACCGTGGAGAATAAAAATCGTAGAGGGAGACCAAGAGATGAATACACTAAGCAGATTCAGAGGGATGTAGGTTGCAGTAGGTACTGAGAGATGAAGAAGCTTGCACAGGATAGAGTAGCATGGAGAGCTGCATCAAACCAGTCTCAGGACTGAAGACCACAACAACAACAACAACATGAACTAAACCATGTGGCTGACCTATATTCAGTGCTTGAAAAAAAGTATAATTTTTGACCGACAGACAACGCCTCAATCATTGTTCAAACTCAGTACAAAATTATCATGGAAGGGTGGTAATGTGCTTACCAGGTGGGACTGACGGAGGACATCGAAAGGGTGCAAAAAAGGGCAGCTAGTTTTCTATTATCACGTAATAGGGGAGAGAGTGTGGCAGATATGATACGCGAATTGGAATGGAAGTCATTAAAGCAAAGACGTTTTTCGTCTCGGCGAGATCTATTTACGAAATTTCAGTCACCAACTTTCTCTTCCGAATGCGAAATTATTTTGTTGAGCCCAACCTGCATAGGTAGGAATGATCATCAAAATAAAATAAGAGAAATCAGAGCTTGAACAGAAAGGTTTAGACGTTCGTTTTTCCCGCGCGCTGTTCGGGAGTGGAATGGTAGAGAGATAGTATGACTGTGGTTCGATGAACCCTCTGCCAAGTACATAATGTGAATTGCGGAGTAATCATGTAGATGTAGATGTAGATGTATATGTCAGACAAATAACGCACCTTACATTGAATTCTTGAAACAATTCCGGTTAACTCAATATCTCACATGACATAATTATGTGAAATGTATTAACTGAACGCAAGTAATTTCCCAGACTCAAGCTACGAGACGCAGTTCTGAGGAGAGGAGAATTTTACGACTGTAACGCCCATATCACATTCGGCTGAAACCTTCAAAGTGGGACATCCAGTGGACAAAATGAGACGCCACAGCCACTGTGCAGGCTGCCGGCAAAAGCTGCCCTTGTCTCTTCTTTTAACGACGACCCTTCGGAAAGCCTTTCTACAGGAACATTGCTGGAGATTGCAGATAAACGTCTCGAGAAATCCACCTACAACATTGGTGACTCACTGTCGCCTTCTGCGTAAAATCTCGTGTGGAAACAAGTTACCGTATTTATCTCTGTATTACATAGCAGAAGATAAACTCTGCCCTACGAAAAAAACGACGCCTGTGAAAGTTACAAAAACTCTAATGGGTGGAGTTACAACAAGTACGAAAGCTCTGATTCACCAGAAAGAAAACGCGTGACCACCAGCTTTGATATAGACAAATGCAGAGAGAAGAATTAGCTCTTCTCTTGTAGCAAATCTTTGAGAGTTTAAGCAAGGCGACTCGCACCCCGCTGAGACGATTGCGAGAGTAATTATGTGAACACTTGTTCCCAGTCTTGTCTTAACTCTTAAGGAGTTGTCCTGTAAAGTCTCCTAGTATGGAGAATCGCACCAAGCACAAACAGTTAACGCTTCGAGCAATTTCACGGCGACGACGAATGTGCCCTTCCAGCCAAATAGCGTGTACCATGCCAGTTAACTTAGCTAGGGAATAACTAGGACTCTCGGCTTCACCGAAGACGTAGGAAAAATATCAAACTGGTGTTTAACTGTCGAGAGATATTTAGAATAGATTCTCAGATGCATAGCTCACGCCCAAAGCAGCCACTGCCGCCGCCGAGGAAAGGGAAACACGCGCGCCTATACTACGCCAGCAAGTGATATTCAATTGACACTCAGAACTGCGGCCGTCTCCGTCTGTCTTAACTTTTTTTACACCCAGCCATGACCTGTAGTTAAACATATTCACGACTGTTGGGCTTAATTGAAGCAGGAACGCGAGATATCCGATTTAAAGAAAAGTATTGATCATCCACTGTAGAAGGCTTTATACTCTGAAGTTGATGAATTGCTTTAATTGTGTACTTCTTTCTGATTGCTCTTTACCGACCCCTTCCATTATTTGGTTATTTTAATTGTGAATTTTAGCTTAATTGACATCTCTGGCCTCAGTTGTATTTAATTTGTTTGTACACTCCTGGAAATTGAAATAAGAACACCGTGAATTCATTGTCCCAGGAAGGGGAAACTTTATTGACACATTCCTGGGGTCAGATACATCACATGATCACACTGACAGAACCACAAGCACATAGACACAGGCAACAGAGCATGCACAATGTCGGCACTAGTACAGTGTATATCCACCTTTCGCAGCAATGCAGGCTGCTATTCTCCCATGGAGAAGATCGTAGAGATGCTGGATGTAGTCCTGTGGAACGGCTTGCCATGCCATTTCCACCTGGCACCTCAGTTGGACCAGCGTTCGTGCTGGACGTGCAGACCGCGTGAGACGACGCTTCATCCAGTCCCAAACATGCTCAATGGGGGACAGATCCGGAGATCTTGCTGGCCAGGGTAGTTGACTTACACCTTCTAGAGCACGTTGGGTGGCACGGGATACATGCGGACGTGCATTGTCCTGTTGGAACAGCAAGTTCCCTTGCCGGTCTAGGAATGGTAGAACGATGGGTTCGATGACGGTTTGGATGTACCGTGCACTATTCAGTGTCCCCTCGACGATCACCAGTGGTGTACGGCCAGTGTAGGAGATCGCTCCCCACACCATGATGCCGGGTGTTGGCCCTGTGTGCCTCGGTCGTATGCAGTCCTGATTGTGGCGCTCACCTGCACGGCGCCAAACACGCATACGACCATCATTGGCACCAAGGCAGAAGCGACTCTCATCGCTGAAGACGACACGTCTCCATTCGTTCCTCCATTCACCTCTGTCGCGACACCACTGGAGGCGGGCTGCACGATGTTGGGGCGTGAGCGGAAGACGGCCTAACGGTGTGCGGGACCGTAGCCCAGCTTCATGTAGACGGTTGCGAATGGTCCTCGCCGATACCCCAGGAGCAACAGTGTCCCTAATTTGCTGGGAAGTGGCGGTGCGGTCCCCTACGGCACTGCGTAGGATCCTACGGTCTTGGCGTGCATCCGTGCGTCGCTGCGGTCCGGTCCCAGGTCGACGGGCACGTGCACCTTCCGCCGACCACTGGCGACAACATCGATGTACTGTGGAGACCTCACGCCCCACGTGTTGAGCAATTCGGCGGTACGTCCACCCGGCCTCCCGCATGCCCACTATACGCCCTCGCTCAAAGTCCGTCAACTGCACATACGGTTCACATCCACGCTGTCGCGGCTTGCTACCAGTGTTAAAGACTGCGATGGAGCTCCGTATGCCACGGCAAACTGGCTGACACTGACGGCGGCGGTGCACAAATGCTGCGCAGCTAGCGCCATTCGACGGCCAACACCGCCGTTCC
This sequence comes from Schistocerca piceifrons, assembly GCF_021461385.2. NCBI lineage: Eukaryota > Metazoa > Arthropoda > Insecta > Orthoptera > Acrididae > Schistocerca > Schistocerca piceifrons. The sequence continues at coordinate 155,383,769 of NC_060141.1, forward strand.
TGGTGTGTCCGCTGTGCCGTGCGTGTGATCATTGCTTGTACAGCCCTCTCGCAGTGTCCGGAGCAAGTATGGTGGGTCTGACACACCGGTGTCAATGTGTTCTTTTTTCCATTTCCAGGAGTGTATTTTATCGACCCCCAGACATAGTCATCAACCATTTTACTATTAAAGAATCTTGGAAAACTTGGGAATTTCGCTTTACAGTTGTGAACACACAATATCAAATTCTTACCATCCACTACGTATTAAAATAGTGATTGATATTTCATAAACTCAGAGTAAAATATAGACCTGAAGGACGAAAATCTAAGATTTTCATTTTTACTAACATATAGTTACAGCTGAATCCGTACACTAATTTCTCTTAGCGATAACGTTTCCTATACAGGGAGCGTAGTGGAACCGACATTGAGATCATTGTCTGATTAAATCACTGTCCGTGCTGTTGCACTCTTCCGAACCCTGCATGAGGAGCTGGTGTCTTCCAACCTTGCTGGCCGTAGGTTCCACATAAATTCCTAAAACACACACATAGCGTGCTTGCACAACTGTGTTAGGAAGATAGGTCAGGACCAGTCTCACATATGTTTTAAGGTCAGTCACAGAAGTCGATAGAAAAATATAGGTATAAAGATGGTTAAGTAACCATGGGTAACAGAAGAAGTACTTCCTTTGATCGATGAAAGAAGGAACTACAAAAATGTTCTGGGAAAGTCAGGAATGTAGAAATATTGGTCGCTGAGGAATGAAATGTACAGGACGTACAGGGGAGCTAAGACAAAATGGGCACACGAAAAATGTAAAAGGGTCGGAAAAAAAAAATTGTCAATAGGGGTGATTCAGCATTGTATAAGAAAATCAAAACGACCTGTTGTTGTTGTCCCGAGACTGGTGTTATGCAGCTCTCCATGCTACTCTATCCTGTGCAAGCTTCTTCTTCTCCCAGTACCTACTGCAACCTACATCCTTCTGAATCTGCTTAGTGTATTCATCTCTTGGTCCCCCTCTACGATTTTTACCCTCCACGCTGCCCTCCAATACAAATTGGTGATCCCTTGATGCCTCAGAACATGTCCTACCAACCGATCCCTTCTTCTTGTGAAGTTGTGCCACAAACTTCTCTTCTCCCCAATCCTGTTCAATACTTCCTCATTAGTTATGTGACCTACCCATCTAATCTTCAGCATTCTTCTGTAGCACCACATTTCGAAAGCTTCTATTCTCTTCTTGTCGAAACTATTTATCGTCCATGTTTTACTTCCATACATGGCTACACTCCATACAAATACTTTCAGAAACGACTTCCTGACACTTAGACCTATACGCGATGTTAACAAATTTCTCTTCTTCAGAAATGCTTTCCTTGCCATTGCCGGTCTACATTTTATATCCTCTCTACTTCGACCATCATCAGTTATTTTGCTCCCCAAATAGCAAAACTGATTTACTACTTTAAGTCTCTCATTTCCTAATCTAATTCCCTCAGCATCACCCGATTTAATTCGACTACATTCCCTTATCCTTGTTTTGCTTTTGTTGATGTTCATCTTATATCCTCCTTTCAAGACACTATCCATTCCGTTCAATTGCTCTTCCAAGTCCTTATGTCTCTGACATAATTACAATGACATCGGCGAACCTCAAAGTCTTTATTTCTTTTCCATGGATTTTAATTCCTATTCCGAATTTTGTTTCCTTCACTGCTTGCTCAATATACAGATTGAATAACATCGGGGAGAGACTACAACCCTGTCCCACTCACTTCCCAACCACTGCTTCCCTTTCATGACCCTCGACTCTCATAACTGCCTTCTGGTTTCTGTACAAATTGTAAATAGCCTTTCGCTCCCTGTATTTTACCCCTGCCACCTTTAGAATTTGAAAGAGAGTATTCCAGTCAACATTGTCAAAAGCTCTCTCTAAGTCTCCAAATGCTAGAAACGCAGGTTTGCCTTTCCTTAATCTAGCTTCTAAGAAACGTCGTAGGGTCAAAAGCTCTCTCTAAGTCTCCAAATGCTAGAAACGCAGGTTTGCCTTTCCTTAATCTAGCTTCTAAGAAACGTCGTAGGGTCACTATTGCCTCACGTGTTCCGATATTTCTACGGAATCCAAACTCATCTTCCCCGAGGTCGGCTTCTACTAGTTTTTCCATTCGTCTGTAAAGAATTCGCGTTAGTATTTTGCAGCCGTGACTTATTAAACTGATAGTTCGGTAATTTTCACATCTGTCAACACCTGCTTTCTTTGGGATTGGAATTATTATATTCTTCTTGAAGTCTGAGGGTATTTCGCCTGTCTCATACGTCTTGCTCACCAGATGGTAGAGTTTTGTCAGGACTGGCTCTCGCAAGGCTGTCAGTAGTTCTAATGGAATGGTGTCTACTCCTGGAGCTTTGTTTCGACTCAGGTCTTTCAGTGCTCTGTCAAACTCTTCACGCAGTATCATATCTCCCATTTCATCTTCATCTACATTCTCTTCTATTTCCATAATATTGTCCTCAAGTACATCGCCCTTGTGTAGACCCTCTATATACTCCTTCCACCTTTCTGCTTTCCCTTCTTTGCTTAGAACTGGGTTTCCATCTGAGCTCTTGATATTCATACAAGTGGTTGTCTTTTCTCCAAAGGTCTCTTTAATTTTCCTGTACGCAGTATCTATCTTACCCCTAGTGAGATAAGCCTCTACATCCTTACATTTGTCCTCTAGCCATCCCTGCTTAGCCATTTTGCACTTCCCATCGATCTCATTTTTGAGACGTTTGTATTCCTTTTTGCCTGCTTCATTTACTGCATTTTTATATTTTCTCCTTTCATCAGTTAAATTCAATATTTCTTTTGTTACCTAAGGATTTCTACTAGTCCTCGTCTTTTTACCTACGTGATTCTCTGCTGCCTTCACCACTTCATCCCTCAAGGCTAACCATTCTTCTTCAACTGTATTTCTTTCCCCCATTCCTGTCAATTGTTCCCTTATGCTCTCCCTGAAACTCTGTACAACCTCTGGTTTAGTCAGTTTATCCAGGTCCCATCTCCTTAAATTCCCACCTTTTTGCAGTTTCTTCAGTTTTAATCTACAGTTCATAACCAATAGATTGTGGTCAGAGTCCACATCTGCCCCTGGAAATGTCTTACAATTTAAAACCCGGTTCATAAATCTCTGTCTTACCATTATATAATCTATCTGAAACCTGGCAGTATCTCCAGGCTTCTTCCATGTATACAAACTTCTTTTACGATTCTTGAACCAAGTGTTAGCTATGATTAGGTTGTGCTCTGTGCAAAATTCTACCAGGCGGCTTTCTCTTTCGTTTCTTACCCCCAATCCATATTCACCTACTACGTTTCCTTCTCTCCGTTGTCCTACTGACGAATTCCAGTCACCCATGACTATTAAATTTTCGTCTCCCTTCACTATTTGAATAATTTCTTTTATTTTATCATACATTTCTTCAGTTTCTTCGTTATCTTCTGAGCTAGGAAGCATATAAACGTGTACTACTGTGGTAGGTGTGGGCTTCGTATCTATCTTGGCCACAATAATGCGTTCACTATGCTGTTTGTAGTAGCTTACCAGCATTCCTATTTTCCTATTCATTATTAAACCTACTCCTGCATTACCCCTATTTGATTTTGTATTTATAACCCTGCAGTCACCTGACCAGAAGTCTTGTTCCTCCTTCCACCGAACTTCACTAATTCCCACTATATCTAACTTTAACCTATCCATTTCCCTTTTTAAATTTTCTAACCTACCTGCCCGATTAAGGGATCTGACATTCCACGCTCCGATCCGTAAAACGCCAGTTGTCTTTCTCCTGATAACGACATCCTCTTGAGTAGTCCCCGCCCGGAGATCCGAATGGGGGACTATTTTACCTCCGGAATGTTTTACCCAAGAGGACGCCATCATCATTTAACCATACAGTAAAGCTGCATGCCCTCGGGAAAACGACCTATGGTGAAATTAAAAGCACCAGTAAGAGTGCAATGGGAATTCCACTGTTAAATGCACAGGAGAGAGCGGATAGGTGGAAAAGTACATTGAATGCCTCTATGAGGGGGGGGGGGGGGGGGGGCAAGATTTGTCTGGTGTAATAGAAGAACAATCAGGAGTCGATTTAGACGAGATAGGGGATCCAGTATTAGAATTAGAATTTAAGATAGGTTTCGAGGACTAGGAACAAATAAGGCAGAAGGGATAGATAACATTCCATCGGCGTTTCTAAAGTCATTGGGAGAAATGGCAACAAAACTACTATTCAGGTTGGCTTCAGACCATTCGACTTTCGGAAAAATATCATCCATAAAATTCCAGAGACTCAAGAGCTGACAGATGCGAGGATTATCGCACAGTCAGCTTAACAGCTCATGGATCCCAGTTGCTTACAAGAATAATATACAGGAGAATGGAAAAGAAAATTGAGGATCCGCTAGATTACGATCAGTGTGGCTTTATTAAAGGTAAAAGCAGGAAAGAGATAATTCTGACATTGCGGTTAATAATGGAAGCAAGACTGAAGCAAAATTATGACACATTCATAGGATTTGTCAACTTGGGAAAAGTGTTCGACAATGGAAAATGGTGCAAGGTGTTTGTCATTCTGAGAAAAAAAATGGCGTTAAGCTGTAGGGAGAGACAGACAATACACAATATGTACAAGAGACAAGATGGAACTGAGAGAGAACAAGTTACTCTCTCACATATTACTCGTATATGAAAAATTAGTAAATAGTTTGCTACAACTTACACACATTGAGCGTGACTCTAGGAAGTTACGGCCTGAGCGGACGTTGATGGAGCTTGGTAGGGCGCTAAAAGCATGAGGTATTTTTATGGTTCTTAGTTCATTGAGATGGCGTGTTGGAAGTTGAAAGCAATTGGCAGCGAGCCCACCCCTCAGTAAATCTTGCCGGGCAGCTCACAGCCGTACAGGGCAAACAGAGTACCCGCTAGTCGAGATAGGTCTCCAGTAGAACAATGCTGCTAACCTGCATTAGCACCAGCTGAAGGCTGGGCTTCAGTCGCCATATAAGTGAGCCAAATTGGTCGTTGGTACAACCAGCAAATGGGTGTAGGATTAATTATGATTAGGAAAGTAGGGCAGAGAGTGAGTTACTGTGAACACTTCAGTTATAGGGTTGTTCTCATCAGAATCGACAGCTTCGAAGACGATAGTTCAGGTGTAAATGCCGATATCGCCAGCAGAGACCGAAGAGATAGAGAAAGTATATGAGGATATTGAGTGGGTATTGCAGTTCGTAAAGGGAGAAGAAAATGTAATATGGGCGATTGCAGTGCGGTTATGGAGGAGAGAGTAGAAAAAAGGGTTACAGTGAATATGTGCTTGGCAGTAGGCACGAGAGAGGAGAAAGATTGAGTTCTGCAATAAATATCAGTTAGTAATAGCGAATATTCTTTTCCAGTATCACAAGAATAGGAGGTGTACTTGGAAAAAGCTATGAGATGTGAGGATATTTCCAATTACATCATGTTCCGGCAGAGATTCCGAAATCAGATATTGGATTACAAGGCGTTCCCAGGGTCAGATATAGACTCAGATCGTAATTTAGTAATGATGAAGAATAAGCTGAAGCTTAAAGGACAAACCAGGAACAATCAGTACGGAAAGAAGTGGGACACGGAAGTATTAAGGAATGGAAATGCACACTTGAAGTCCCTTGAGGCATTAGACACCGTGACAATGAACAGCTCAGTAGACACTTCAGCTGAAGAGGAATAGACCTTTTTTTTGAGTCATCAGTCTTCTGACTGGTTTGATGCGGCCCACCACGAATTCCTCTCCAGTGCCAACCTCTTCATCTCAGAGTAGCATTTGCAACCTATGTCCTCAACTATCTGCTGGACATATTCCAATTTCTGTCTTCCTCTACAGTTTTTGTCCTCTACAGCTCCCTCTAGTACCACAGAAGTCATTCCCCGATGCCTTAACAGATGTCCTATCATCCTGTCCCTTTTCCCTCTCAGTGTTTCCTACGTGTTCCTATCCTCTCCAATTCTGCACAGACCCTCCTGATTCCTTATCCTATTAGTTCACCTAATTTTCAGCATTTGTCTGTAGCACCACATCTCAAATGATTCGATTCTCTTCTGTTCCGGTTTTCCCACAGTCCATGTTTCACTACAATACAATGCTGTGCTCCAAACATATATTTTCAGGAAATTGTTCCTCAAATTAAGGCTTATTTTTGATCATACTTCTCTTTGCCAGGATTGCCCTTCTTGCCAGTGCTAGTCTGCTTTCGATATCCATGCTCTGTCCGTCTTTAGTTGTTTTGGTGCCCTAGCAGGGAATTCCTTAACTTCATCTACTTCGTGACCATTAATCCTCATGATAATTTCCTCGCTGTTCTCATTTCTGCTGCTTCTCATTGCTTTCGTCTTTTTTCGGTTTACCCTCAGTCTATGTTCTGTACTCATTAGACTTTTCATTCCATTCACTCGATCGTGTAATTCTTTATCACTTTCACTTAGAACAGCAATTTCCTCAGCAAACCGCATCATTGTTATCCCTTCATCTTAAATTTTAATTCCACCCCTGAACCTTTTATCTTCATCATTGTTGATCAATGTACATAGTGAACAGTAGGGCGCGAAAGAGCACATCCTTGTCTTACACCCTTTTTAATCATAGCACTTCGTTCTTGGTCGTCCACTCCTATTATTCTGAAAGCTAACGCTGTCTGGACTTTATAAAGAATGATTGAGAATGTATGCAAAATCTAGTTTACTGACAACGTTCATTTTCCCAAAAACAAAGACAGGCTTAAAATATGCTAAACACGTTATAATAGAATGTTGTAAACAACTAACAGGCGGTTTAAGACCACAGTGGACAAGGATACTGGGTGGCAGAAGTGAGTCAATTACTCTGGCCCCAAAAATTTGGATAACGCAATCTGAATTGATCTGACACTGAGCAGACTTTGAGTGTTCAAATCTACATAAGTTTACATTGATGCAGCTGAGAGCAAGTGGAGATTGAGATCGGTTCGCCCTGACAAGACTGGAGTAGCAGTACGTTACCCTGTTTCCTTCGTGCGGCTATGTAACTTGCAGCTGGCGAGATGTGTGCGGCACCTGTGAATCGATCACGGCCACAAAAGAAATGCAAAATCTCACGGTCCAGCAATCAGGCAGACCGCAATTTACTCTCTGCCAGAGCCCTAAAATCGTGGTAGATTTCTGTGTGTGACATCATTTTCTACTGCTGTTCGTCTTACCAAATACTCGACTGACCAGAAATCCTAGTCTTCTTCCCACTTCAGTTCACTGAGCCACATTATATGCAGATGGAGCCTTAGCACATTCATTTTCAGATTTCCTAATTTCCATATCACTTTCAGCCTGCTGGTATAACTTTACCCCGTCGTTGGTTAATCATTCTTTTTCTCCTGGTCGCCTCCCGGAGATCCAGATGGGGGCTAGTCCGGATTCTTTTGTCAGTGGAGACATCATCATGACACTTTTCTTAGCTACAGACCAAACGTCCTGTGGCTGTTTTATATTCACCTATTGTATGAATTCTGGAGGCCCAAAATCTCCTCTGCGATAATCAACATGAGTTCTGAAGACAACATGCATTGTGAAGCCCACTTCACTCTGTTGGCCGACGACACCCAGAAAGCAGCAGACACGAACGCGCTTGGTGATGTCGTATTCCTTGACTTTAGGAAAGCGTGCGATACAATTTCGCTCTGGCGACTAATGTAAAAATAAAAGCTTACCGTATGTGAGACTAACTGTGTGCCAGATTTGAAGATTTTCTAGGAAGTAGAACACAGCATGTCATTCTCAACGGATAAAAATACACGTAAGGGTGACGCCGGGCAAACGCCAAGGGAGAGTTCTTGGACTATTATTTTTCACAATATATATACACGACCTTGTGGATAAAATCGGAAATTGCATCAGGCTATTCGCGGATGTCCCTGTTGTATACAGAGAATTCACAATGCTAGAAAACTGTAACGAAATGCTGGAAACCATGTAGAGAACCGATTCTTCGATCAGAGTTTTTCAATTGACCCTCAGTATAGGCATATACATACATCGTACTGGGCAAAACAGGCAAAAAGACCCATTAGTACTAGTACTCATGGATGTACCTCTTTTGTTGACTAATGTCAATGTCCAATGAAAAGTTCAGACAGGCAGGTGCTAAAGAGGTCCAAAACTCACAAAATTCTCACAACAGGAAAGTAAATAATAATGTTACCATATTTAACCAAAATATTGGTGGATTAAAGAAAAAAGTAGATTCTCATAAAAGTAAAGTAAAAAATAATGTTACCATTTTTCACCAAAATATCCTGGGGTTGAAGAACAAAGTAGATGAGCTCCTGGTTTGTTTAGATGACATTGAATCTGATAATGTAATAGATATACCGTGCCTGTCTGAGTATCACATTGTGTCTGATATGGAAAGGGTATATATCAGTGGTTATAAACTAGCTGCACATATGAGTAGAGAGAATAAGGTGAGAGGAGGAGTTGCCATATATGTCAAAAGTTATCACTGTGTAGAAAGCTTAGATACGAAAAAGTTTTGTCTAGAGCAAGATATAGAACCATGTGCTTGTCAACTTAAACTGAAGGAGGGCTCTTTTATAATTGTAACAGTCCCCTTCAGGAAACTTTCATTTATTCCTGGAAAATTTGGATGCCTTGTTGTGCTATCTGTCCGATAGGAGAAAGTAAATTATTATTTGTGGGGACTTCAATGTTGATTCACTGAAAAAGTGTAATAGGAAGAATGACCTGGAAGTCTTGCTCGGTTCTTTCAATTTCACATCTGTCATTAATTTTCCCACTCGGGTAGTAAAGGACAGCAGCACATTGATAGAAAACACTTTTACAGGCCAAGATAGGTTTAAAGACATAAATTCTTGTCCTGTTGAGAATGGCCTTTCTGATCATGATGCTCAGCTAGTTGCAGTATATGACATAAGTCCATTCAGTAATACAAAACTACCCCCCAAAGTTATGCGTTCAATTAATGACTCAACAATTAGAAATTTCAGAGAAAATCTTCAGCAGTTAGACTGGAATGAGGTGTACAAGGAACCCGAAGCGAATTTAAAATATAACTTATTTCATGATACACTTGTAAGAGAATTTGAAAACTGTTTCCCCAAGAAAGTCGCTAAATCTAATTATAAGAAACCATACAAAAAACATTGGCTTACTACAGGGATAAAAATATCTTGTAACCACAAAAGGGAACTGTATCTAACACCAAGAAAGAGTAATGACCCAGAAACAGCCAAATATTATAAAAACTACTGTGCTACGTTAATAAAGGTTATTAAAAAGTCCAGAAGCATGTGCATCATATCTGAGATTAATACCTCTGATAACAAAATCAAAACAATTTGGAATATTATTACAAGGGAGATAGGACAACCAAGAGTACAGAATGATGGCATCACCAACAAAGCGAATGGAAATTTGATAAACAACAAGCCGGAAGTCGAAAACATTTTAAATAATAATTTTTTAAATGTTGTAGAGAAAATAGGATCTAAATGTTCATTAGAAGATGCAAGGCAGTTAATGGAAGAGGCCTTACTCACACCGTTTGATACAATTGAAATTCCATCCACCTCTCTTTCTGAAATTAGGAAGATAATGAACTCTCTCAAGAACAAAAGCTCACATGGAATTGATGGCATTTCCAGAAGGATAACAGAAGCTTGTTCCCAAGAAATAAGTGGGATTCTTAACCACATATGTAATAGCTCTCTGAAGCAGGATATTTTCACAGACCGACTGAAGTACGCCATTGTTAAACCACTGCATAAAAAAGGGGATACGTCTGATGTCAACAACTACCACCCAATCTCTCTTCTGACTGCCTTATCCAAAATTCTTGAAAAAGTAATGGATTGTAGAGTAGCTTCACGCATTTGTAAAAGTAAAGTTTTAACAAAATGTCAGCTTGGTTTCCAGAAGGATTTTTCAACGGAAAATGCTATATATAATTTCACTAATGAAATATTAAATGCTCTGAGTAACCGGAAGTCACCCATTGAGATTTTTTGCGATCTATCAAAGGCTTTTCATTGTGTAAATCATGGAATACCTCTAGATAAGCTCAAGTACTGTGGTACGAATGGGACAGTGCTCAAATGGTTTAAATCATACCTAACTTGAAGAGTGCAGAAAGCTGAAATAAGCAGTTCACGTAATATACAAAAACCTGGAACCTGGTGATTTCTCAAACTGGGGAACAAGAATTAACTGGTGAAATCGTAAACGATGTTTTTCAGAAAATAATTAAGTGGTTCTCTGCAAATAGGCTCTCATTAGACTTTGACAAAACACAGTATATACAGTTCCACACAGTAAATTAAATGATACCATTAATAAATATAGGCTTCGATCAGAAATCGGTAGCTAACGTAGAATATTCAAAATTTCTAGGTGTATGCATTGATGAGGGGTTGAACTGGAAAAAACACACTGAGGATCTGCTGAAACGTTTGAGTTCAGCTACTTATGCTATTAGGGTCATTGCAAATTTTGGCGATATACATTTGAGTAAATTAGCTTACCACGCCTATTTTCATTCTCTTCTTTCGTATGGCATCATATTCTAGGGGTAACTCATCATTGAGTAAAAGGGTGTTCATTGCACAAAAGCGTGTAATCAGAATAATTGCTGGAGCTCATGCAAGACCATCCTGCAGACACTGTAGCCTCACTACGTATATATATCCACTTATGAACTTTATTATTAACAATCCGAATGAATTCAAAAGTAATAACTGTGTACATGGATACAACACTAGGAGAAAGGATGAATGATCTTCACTACTCAAGGTTAAATCTAACTTTGGCTCAGAAGGGGGTAAATTATGCTGCCACAAAAGTCTTCAATCACTTACCTAATATCATCAAAAGTCTGACAGATAGCCATATAGCATTTAAAAGGAAATTAAAAGAATTTCTGAATGGCAACTCCTTCTACTCATTAAATGAATTTTTTGATATAGTAAGTGGGTAATTTCTACAACTCACAAAAAAAGTAAGTGTCATGTAATATTTTGTGTAATGTAATATCTTGTATAGACATCTTTTATTAACCTGACACGTTCCACATCATTACAAAGTGTCGTATTCATGATCTATGGAACAAGTACTAATCTAATCTGATCTAATGTAATCTGTATGACCAAGCCATTGCAGAACAATCACTGAAAGCAGGCGCATCCACAAAAATCTAAGAGGGACTTCCGCATACGGAGTGATTTGGAGAGGAACGACCACATATAACTAATCGCAGGTAGAGCAGATACCGAAATGAGATTGATTGGAAGAATCATCAGGAAATGAAATCCACCTACACAGGAGGTAGCTAACAAGACTACTACCGGGGATCCAGGTACCAGGGAGGACTGGTAAAGGAGGCGATCAGAAGAACAGCAGCACGTTTCGTTACAAGTGCCATTGATAAGTGCCATAGCGTCACGGACAAGCTCAGCCACTCCATTGGCAGACGCTACAAGAGAGGCATTCTGCTTCAGGATGTGGTTCACTGTTAATACTGCGAGAGTTTGCATTCCTAGAGAGTCAACCAGTATGTTACTTCTCCCCACCCCCGCACTTATATCCGGAAGAGACCACAAATGGAAAATCAGAGAGATTAAAGGTCAAATGGAGGCGTACTAGCAGTCGCTTTCCCTCAAATCTTTCACAACTGGAAGAGGAAAAGGACGAAGCGAGAGCCATACACGAAGTACCCTGCGCCACACACTGTAAGGTGTCTTGCGAAACATAAATGTAGATGAATTTGTAGACCGGCAAAAACGGAACAATACATCACGTTCTATGAGGACGTCCCCTTGTTTAACATATCCTCGTAACGAGGACTGCTTGTTAGGTTTTGGCCGGTGAAGTTGTTTATGATGTACTTAGAGCAAGAGCAAGATATCCTGAATCTTCTAGCCGACGACGTCTTAAAAGAGAAAGACGTTGTTTTAGTTATTAGGCATCACAGCGAAGTAAGACCAGTAGACGAGCACGGGGAAGGAGAAGGAAGTCTGGCAGCTACGAGTACACTGCCCCCGGGGCCAGTAAAGGAACACTGAAGGTTATGAGTACAGACCGATCAGAGAAGGATCATTGGTTCTCAGTAAAGCATAAGTGATGAACCCTGACCCTCGCCCTGCCGACTGGCGGCAGCAACATTCTGTTGGACACGGTAGCGCAACCGATCTGGTACAGACCATACGGAGAAAACACAAAACTATAGAGTTCAGTAACAGCGTCTGTGTGGGCATCTGCAATTAACAGAAAAAAATTAGTGGACTGTTGCAAGACAATGTATTACTTACCCGTGCTCTAAAGATCAGACAGCAGAAAAGTTGCAAGGGTAATTGTAGTAGGAGAGAAGTATTTTTTTTAGTATTAGTTTAGTTTAGATGTTGCTGTGCTCAGATCAAGATGGTGGTAGTATTAACAGGGCCTACTAATATCTGTAAAAGTAGTGTAGTGTAGTCATAGGTAATGTAAGAGTGTTATTAACAAAATGTGTCGACAAAGGTAGTGGCCAGCAACAGACTGAAAATAACGAAAATCTCTGTAAATCTTCATAAAGGGTGACTGCGCGATCTCGGCCGTTCAGTATAAAATGCCAAATCAAAAACACCTTCAGGCGTCAACATTTCCAATTTTATTTTATTTTGCTACTTGTTTCGGTGTTACAATACACCATCTTCAGGACCCCTGACGAACGTGTACCGAGATTCCCACTTCTTGCATAATCGAAATCGGGGTCAGCTTACAGTCACTGGTTTCATTTGACATTTTATAACGGAAACCTGTGTGTCTCTTTCCGTGATGAGAAACAGATTATCCGACTGAGAATGAAAAAAGATGGCGTAGGAAAACCTGCATGTAGAGTTCCGCATAGGCAGGAATCGAAGAGTGGTAGTAGCACAAATAAACCGATATAACACACTGCCGGAAAAATAGTACACCTGTAAAGACGACGTCGATTTTTATCCGGTGACGGCATATGCCACCTGAAGGATAGTAGACGTACAGATAATGGTTGTAAGTCGTCCGACAACGGACAACGTAGTGGTATAACTACCAGACCGCCATCTGTGTCTACTCTTTAATATTGAGTGCTCACAGCCAAAAAGTTCATTGTAGTGCAAACGTGTGAAGCAAGCAGGCAACGGTGCCACAAACACACAGTCGTGCTTCCTACAGCCAGTAAACAAGTTTCAAAGAGATCAAATTGTGGCCTTCCAAATGGTAGGATGGTCCTCTCGGAAAATTCCCATACCAGTTGTACGTGCTGTGTCAGTTGTGCAACGATGCAGGTCACGTGAACGCCCTCACACCCGTAGACGAGGTTCTGGACGTCCACGCAGCATAGACGCCTGCCAGGATCGTCGTATTGTAAGGGTAGCAATGGCAGATCGCGCAGCTACCAGAGCACAGACAAGAGGACTTGAGAGCCGAGACGTGCTAACGCGAACTGTTGGGAACCGGTTGCTAGCAGCGGGATTGCGGGCACCCACACCCCTAGCCCGTCTTCCACTCACGCCACAGGATCGACCTGCGCGGCTCGACTGGTGCCGTCAGAAGGTCACTAGGGGGTTGAAGGATCGAATGGCGAGCTGTGGTCTTCAGCGATGTAAGCAGATTCCGTCTGCACCCACGTAATGGTAGATTAGATTGGTACTTGTTCCATAGATCATGAATGCGACACTTCGTAATGATGTGGAGCGTGTCAGGTTAATAAAAGTTGTCTATACAAGATATTACATTACACAAAATATTACATGAGACTTAATATTTTTAAATATTTTTTTTTGTGGGGGTTGGGGAAATTATCCACTTACTGTATCCAAAAATTCATCTAATGAGTAGAAGGAGTTGCCGTTAAGAATTGCTTCTACTTTCCATTCAAATGCTATACAGCTATCTGTCAGACTTTTCTGATATTAGGTAAGTGATCAAAGACTTTTGTGGCAGCGTAATTTACCCCATCTGAGCCAAAGTTAGATTTAACCTTGAGTAGTGAAGATCATCCTTTCTGCTAGTGTTTTAGCCATGCACACTGCTATTACTTTTGAATTAGTTCGGACTGTTAATAACAAATTTCATAAATGAATATATATATATATATATATATATATATATATATATATATATATATATATATATATATATATTGTGAGGCTACAGTGAAGATCTCTAGCTCTTTAAATAAGCGTCTGCAGGATGATCTTGGATGAGCTCCAGCAGTTATTCTGATTACACGCTTTTGTGCAATGAACACTCTTTTACTCAGTGATGAGTTACCCCAGAATACGATGCCATACGAAAGCAGAGAATGAAAATATGCGTGGTAAGCTAATTTACTCAGATGTATATAGCCAAAATTTGCAATGACCCTAATAGCATAAGTAGCTGAACTCAAACGTTTCAGCAGATCCTCAGTGTGTTTTTTCGAGTTCAGCCCCTCATCAATACATACACCTAGAAATTTTGAATATTCTACCTTAGCTACCGATTTATGATCGAAGTCTATATTTATTAATAGTGTCATTCGATTTACTGTGTGGAACTGTATGTACTGTGTTTTGTCAAAGTCTAATGAGAGCCCATTTGCAGAGAACCACTTAATGATTTTCTGAAAAACATCGTTTACAATTTCACCAGTTAATTCTTGTCCGTTGGGTGTGATAGCTATACTTGTATCATCGGCAAAAGTACCAGCTTTACATCTTCGTGAATATAGAATGGCAAGTCATTAATATATATTAATAACAGCAGAGGACCCGAGACCAAACTTTGCGGCACCCCATTCTGGATTGTTCCCCAGTTTGAGAAATCACCAGTTTTTTTTGCCTATTATGTGAACTGCTTATTTCAACTTTCTGCACTCTTCCAGTTAGGTATGATTTAAACCATCTGAGCACTGTCCCATTCATACCACAGTACTTGAGCTTATGTAGAAGTATTCCATGAATTGCACAATCATCGTTCGCGCGTACGACGTAGATGTGTTGTGCGTTGTCTTGTAGACTGCATTTGTTCATGACACCCTGGCCCCATCCCTGGCCGTATGATCTGGGGTGCGATAAGCTACATCTCTCGTTCACCTTTGGTGTTCCTGGAGGGGACGCTAATCAGTGCTCGGTACGTGCATAACATTGTTTGCCGTTGTTGGAACAGGAAGGTGATACGTTGTTCCAACAGGATAATGCTCTCTCACACATTTCCTCCTGAAAGTCAACGTTCTCGGCAGGACGTGCCCCAACTTCCCTGGCCAGCACGACATCCAGACTTCTTTGCAATGGAGCACATGTGGGATGTGATGAGAGGAGAAATGATTCGTACGACTCGTCAACCAATAACTCGTACTGAACTACGTGAACAGGTCCAAATGGTGTGGCATAACGTATAGACTGGATACCAGAGCCAGCGCCTGCATTGCCGCCCGTGTAGTCGACATCACTTACTAATGCGACTGTTTCAGCATTGGTCTATACTTTGTATCTCAGAACCGCTTGTGATATTGGTATGTAAATGTAAACATTTCATGTACTCTATATGCACTTCTGCAACAACAAATCTTGAGTGAATTGCAATTCACTATAAGGTCATAATAATTTTCTTTCCCACAGTATAATTCTGTAAATATTTTAAACTTTCTTCAAAATTTAGTAAACGTAAGGACGGGAAAATGATTCTCACAGTGATTTACCTAATATTAATAAAAGAAAAAAGGAATAAGCAGAAAATGCTCGAATCTTATTACTGGAAAAATACTTTAATTTTAAGGCTGATATAATATTTTAGACTTAATCTTTGGCATATAAAGAGTGACAAGGGTGGAGTATGATTCCGCATCCCCGGTAGCAGTTCAGACGCTGCTCTTTAAAAGAAGCACTCTGAATAAATATTTTAGATCTTTTTCCTACTTTCCGTATCCATTGGCAGTTGGTTACATAGAGAAACACGCGAATATTGAAAAGTACGTTCACGGACTATTATGACGGAAGCCTTTGTAAAGTGTAACATGCTCCGTTTGCAGTTCGTTGTGTGGATAACAATATGCATGCCAGGGGAGAGTGCTTTTTACTCCGGGATTGTGCTGTACGTTCATCTACCTTGCGCCGACAACTTCTTCAGATACAAAGCCTGTCGGTGAAATGCTTCTAGGTGGTTGATATCAGCTAGTGTATTCTAGTTAATAATACAAACTTGAAGTTGGATCGCGGTCGATCAAAGTATGACACTCACATCTCCCGATCACCAGAAATCTACATCTCCATCCACGTTTGTACTCCGCAAACGAGTGTGAACTGCTTGGCAAAAGCTACTTCCCACTGTAACATTTATTTGGATTCTTTCCGTTACATGGAACGCGGAGAAACGTTTGATTAAATGTATCTGTATGCGCCGTAATTTGTATAATCTAGTTCTTGTATCCCCTACTGAAGCGCTGCGTGGGTATTGTACATTCCTAGTTTCGTCACTTAACACTGGTTCTTGAAACCACGTAAGTGAGCCTGGTGGCCTTAATTTTGGCGGGCATGCCACTCCACTGGCGCCACTAATTATGTGTACAGTCGACATCGGTCCTTGTTTCGACAAAGGGCTAGGGTATTTAGTGGAGGAGTGTGCTGTTGTGTTTGGCGGGCCGTGGTACCGGCAGTTAGCTGGAGGCCACATGGCTGGTGAGTTGGCTTTTGCCGGTTTCTTGTTGCCCGGGCGTTGAGCTCTTGAAGCCCTTTGTTAAGTTGGTCGCAGCCCAAGTTTTCTGGCTGGATTAAGTATTGATAGCCGTGAACTGCAATAATGGTAGCTGAAGCCGTGTGCAACCTGGTCAGCAAGCACCTGGTCAACCCTGGAGGCTCCAAAAATTATAGATCACTTGTCCGGACTGCAGGCAATAACACCTCTGCTTGTAATCTTGTAAGTCACGGCTCCTTCGCACCTGAGTGGAGTTAATTTTTTTTTTTTTTGTACTTGTTACTGTAAGCCCACATCGGTGTTAATGTTATATCACACTCGTCATGTTCATGTGGATTGTCACCAGTCAGTGTAACTGATTTTAATCTGTTTGTTCCTGATCATATTCATTGCAAGTGTATGAATACTCTCCGTTTTAAATTGAGTTGATATTACTGGGGCTGCAATATAGTCTTTGTCGAAGGCAATGCTCTGTTAAAAATCGTGCATTGTCGACCCACACAACATTAGTCATTTTGGTTAATACTGGCATCATCTATCCAGGGTTAAAATTTCGGGACAAAATTTTTCTCCACCTTGCATATTAAGAAAAATAATCGGCCCAAGACTGTACCCTGAGAGACACCATTCTTGATGCCTACCCATTTAGGGGACTCTGCTGATTTTTGCAGACTATCTGTACTGTTAATTTCAACCTTCTGCACTCTTCCAGTTAAATATGAATTAAACCATTTGTGCACTGTCCCTCTCATACCACAATACTTAAGCTTATCTAGAAGAATTGTATGATTCACACAATCAAAAGCCTTTGACAGATCACAAAATATCCCAGTGGAGCTCCCACATTCCTTTCCAACTCCCTGCACACCTGTTCCCATTTTCTGCACTGCCCAGCTTGCCCATCGTCTTGAATGTTCCGTTCCTCCTGACACCTACTCGAGCGACCATTTCCCATGTGCTATCTGTTGGCTGACTCCTCCCCCCCCCCCACCCCCACGTGCATGCACACCCAAATGGCAGCTTAGTAACGTTGAGTGGCGGCTTTGCTCCTCCCTGGCGACCTTCGAAGAACAAGATTTCCCCAGTTGTGGAATATCTTGCACACGTTATCCTTACCGCTGCAGGACGTTCCATTCCTCGCACTTCCTCTTTACCACACCGTGTCCCAGTCCTTTGGTGGACTGAGGCATTCTGCGACGCAATTCGTACGCGAAGACGTGCTCTCCGCGTTTTTAACCTTCGTCCTACGATGGTAAACTGCATTCATTATAAACAGATGCATGCACAGTGTCGTCGCATGCTTCAGGATAGTAAAAACGCTTCATTCACTAGTTCTTTTAACAGCTCCACCACTTCCTCAGTAGTGTGGGCCAACCACCGACGGCTCCCTGGGACCAAAAGTCATTCCCCAACATTCGCTCTGACAGTAGCAGACGATGCCATTGTGGACCCTATTGCTATCTCCAACGCCCTAGGCCACCATTTTGCGGAAATTTTGAGCTCTGCCCACTATCACCCTGCCTTTCTGCATCGGAAACGAGCGGAGGAGGTTCGGGCTATACCCTGCTCTTCTCAGAATGGTGAATGTTACAATGCCGCCTTTACTGTAAGGGAGCTAGATCGTGGTCTCAGTTCATCCCGATCCTCTGCCCCAGGGACAAACGCTGATCACATTCAGATGTTGCTGCACATTTCTCTTGCAGGCAACCACTTTCTACTTAATACATACAACTGCAACTTTCCCAGCGGGTGTGAATCCTTCATCACCTTGGCTTTGTGCGGCGCCCGTGTTCACCTTGGCCTTTATTCGCTTCTTAAGGACACCATCCCAGCCTCGCTCTATTGCCTTCAGTTTTAATACCATTTCATGGAACTTCGCGATAGTACCTTTATGCATACTGATGGCTCTCGAACTGACCGTGGCGTCAGGTGTGCCTTCGTTATTGGCGCCGATGTTTTTGGATATCGGCTTCCGGCACACTGCTCAGTATTTACAACCGAGCTCTTCGCCCTGTATTAGGTCACAGAGTACATCCGCTGACATAGGCTTTTCAGTTGTCCCCCCTGCTCAGGCTCTCTCAGCGCCCTTCAGAGTCTCTATGCACAGTACACTTGCCATCCCTTAGTGCAAGAGGTCTAAGAAACCTGTCACTTGCTCACTCTCGATGGAGTCACTGTGATGTTTATGTGGGTTCCTGGTCATATCGGTCTGCCAGGAAACGAGGCTGCTGACGTTGCTGCCAAGACTGCAGTCAGCATACCTCGGCCCACTAATTGCCCTATTGCCTCAGATGATCTCTGTGTTGCCGTCTGTCAGGAGTTTAGGTCACTTTGGCATCGCCATTGGTCCTCGCTTCATGGGAATAAGATCGAGATTATTAAGCCTCTCCCAGACGCTTAGACGACCTTCTTTTGTCCCTCCCGCTGGGAGGAGGTCGTTTTAAGTAGGTTGCGTGTTAGGCACTGCCTTTTTAGCCATTGTCATTTGTTAAGTGGCTCTCCCCCACCATTCTCTACACATTAGGCCCAAGATTTAACTGTCCACCATTTCCTGAAGGAATGCCCATTTTTTAACCGTTTACGTTCCCGCTTGGGTTTGCCATCTGAGTTATCGGCCGTTTTAGGAAACGACGCGCAGGCTGTCGACCGCATGTTACTTTTTATTCGTCACAGCAATATGGTGAAGGCCATTTAATTTTTAGCTCTGGACTTCCTTTCCTGTATGGTGTCTTTTATAGCCCTTTTCCCATGTCTCTTTATTTAGCTGTCTTCTCTTACGTCATTTGGGATTGAGGTATAGTCGTTTTTCAACTCCTCTGTGTCCTCGTGTTCTATAGTTTTGAGACGGGTGCGTATAAACCCAGTTGTTTTTGCTCCCTAAAAGAAAACAGAACAAAACCTAATTATTTACTGCAAGATCTGGCCCACACCTCTTCCATATTACCTAACAACCGAACTTTTCTTCTACTTTCTACCTTTTTTTGAAACAGTTCGTTTCTTAGTGAACGTCTTTATCTACTTGAGCCTCTCCCTCAGTTGACTGAGGTAGCAAGGCATATCTATTGTTTGTGTCAACGATGAAACTGTCAGATACTGTTCTCTTTCTGTGGCCCCTGTTTCTTGCTACAACTTCCCACCTGTCTTCACCCTTCTCCCCCCTTAATCCCATCATTTCCGCCCTGGCACAATCCAGTTCAGCCTTAAGGGTTCTAATCTTCCGTTTCTGTTCAGATATTTTCCCGTCCCTTGAACATACTCTGCAATACCATGGAAGAGATCCATTTATTACCCCAATTCCCATGTCATTACACTCCCACCAATGTAACCATCTGTCACAACAGCTGCACAGAACCCCAGAACTGACTTTCTTATGGCAGCTTAAACACTTCTCGCCCATAATACCAGTGTGTGAAGAACTGCGTCAGTTACGGCCATAAGAAGCGTCAGTCCTGCATGAGTGCTTGGTCCATCTCTTGGCAATCTTCCTGATTCCGTCCAGGAACACGATTCGTGAAATCGTGCACACCACTCTAGCATCGCTTCTACAATCCCGTCATCTGTCGAAGGCTCGGATTCACGCATGCCATTGGACCAAAATAGTGAAAAATCATATGGATCTATATCAGAACCATATTGTGGGTGCTCCACAAACTCAAAACCGATATTCTGAATACAATACATTTTTTCCCTAGCTCTGAGGTCATAATACTGAAGCTAAATCAATCCTTTTTGAAAATTTCACAGTTGTTCTTATTGATTTTCGGTTTCAGCTTTCACAGTAGCTGTCAGTATTCAATGTTTTACTTTTAGGAATGCTGTGATTCAACGGTGGACCTTTCTTATCCGGAAACACCGTCGTCATCAAATTCGTTGCAATAGCTTAATTTTTAAACTTCTTTCTGTTGGTCCAGATGGATGTTTCCACAATACGTTCTGCCTGTTTCTCTCTGTTACAATGCGATTGAGAAAATCTTCTCCGTCCACTTCAGAGTGGCTTAAATGTGATTTGGATATTTCCAGACGTTTTTATTTGTGTTTGTTATTTGACACGGTAACCAATGAGTATAAACTTTGCGATTGTTTAGGGATTCGTGGACGATTATGAATTCAGAACCGTGGTTAATGTTCAGTTCACACGCAGTATCATCAATTATCGCACGAGCATCGTCACGAATCATTTCTTCAACTATCTCGATGATTCTGTTCGTTCAAGATTATGGCCTTCCCATACATCTTTCTAAAACCCAAGACACGTTCACTGGATCTTTGGGCCTAGAAATAGTGGTCGGCAGTCTCAAATGGTACGAGATGTTCCAAATTCTGAGAAAAATTGGAATATGCTATAAGAAAAGAGCATGCTGAAAACTAATTCCTCCGAATTTTTATTTGAAAAATATTAAAATTTTAACTAAAACTTTAGTTACATTCCATATCTTTGTTCTTCATATGTACATATTTTTCCTCAACAGTCACCCTGGCGACGAACACATTTCTCCGAACGAGTGGCCGGTTTGTTGATACCGTCGCTGAAGATCTTTTGACTTTTTGAGGGAGCTACAGCCTCATCTCTGTTTGCACAGCTTCTTCACTACCAGAGTGAAGTCCTCGAAGATGTTCTTTGTGTTTTTGCGAGACTCCATTGATGCTCCCTTGTTTTCAAGGTCAAAATGGTGAACCCACCTTTCATCACCTGTCATAATGTTGTTAAGGAATCCATCACTCTCACGCTCAAAACACAAAAGAAATTGTTGACAGATGTCCACTCTTCTCTGCTTCATGTCAGAAGAAAGCATGCATTTCATGTTCCCACCGTGCTTTCTGTTTGCTCTACCACAATTCAGCAGTGATGACCTGTACACGCTCTCAGGATATGAACGCGAACAACCAGAAGCTGCACGCTGCTGATTATATACAATCATCGCCATTTGCAGCTTTCATTCTTCTTCGGATTTCAGTTGGAGGCAAGTTCTCTGTTATAAGAGATTCGACTGTAGCCCGCTGTTTCTCACCCATCGATATACTTACGTTACACATCGCTACGTTTTATATTACAATTTGGAGCACTCTAGCCGCAGGGGGTTGTAGCTTGCGTCAGTAAAGTGGAATGTCGCTCGAGTAATATGAATGACATGTAATACCTCTTACGATATTGAGACCAGAATAAAAAATTCGTAAATATTACTTTTCAGCACACACTCGTACAATAAGTACAGCAATCGAGAGGGAATAACAGGAATCTCAAGACCAAGTGTGAACTTCTCAAATTAAAAAGGTTGTAAGGCAGGCTTGTAGTCTCACGCCCCTACACCTAAGCTGTACAACTAAGGAGCAATAACGGAAATAAGCGAAAGGTTTGAGAGCACTTAAAATTCAGGTTGAAAGGATACGACTGATATGATTCACTGACGACATTGATATCCTCAGTGGAAGTAAGAAACAAAATAGAAGAACCTGTTGAATGGAGTGAACAATCTAATAAGTACAGAATATGAACTGGGAATAAATCGAAGAAAGACAAAAGTAATGAAGAGTAGAAGAAATTGGACCAAAGTCGTACGTAACGTTAAAATTCGTGACAACGAAGCAGACGACGTTAAGTAATTCTGATACTTATGAAGCAAAATAAACCGTGATGGGAGAAGGAAGGAGGACATGAAAATGAGATTACCATAGCAAAGAGGACATTCTTTGCCAAAAAAGTTTAGTAGTACCAAACATTGGCCTTAATTTGAGGAAGAAAGTGCTGAGAATGGACGTTTGGAGCGCAACACGGTGTGGTAGTATATCATGCATTGTGGGAAAACCGGTGAAGAAGAGAATCGAAGCCTTTAATGAGAGGTGCTATAGAAGGATGTTGATAATTAGATGGACTGATAAGATGAGGATTGAGGACATTATTCGCAGCATCAGCGAAGAAAAGGACACATGGAAAACAGTGACGAGAAGAAGGGACAGGATGAAAGGACAGGTGTGAAGACGCCCCGAAATAGGGAGATATAGAGGGTAAAAACTGTAGAGGAGGACAGAGATTGGAATATATCGACCAAACAACTGAGCACATGGAGTGCAAGGGCTACTATGGATGATGATGTTGCCACAATAGGGGAATTCGTGGAGGCCGCATTCAACCAAACACAAATTGAGAACAACAAAAACATCCGTTTACTAAGACAGCTGTTGTCCGAATAATCTCCGTAGATTCAGTCCCCTCAAAGTACTTAAACATTATGACTTCCTTCATTTTGCGTTGATGCAAACAGACAAGAAGCCACTCACTACCAAATTCTATGATATCACAGTGAACTGAGCTGTTGACTGAACCACTACGCATAGTGCACAAAAACAACAGTAAGAATAAGGTATGCCATTGTTGAGGCAGCCTAAGGAGCATAAAAATGGCCTTTACTTATTAATTTCCCCGCGTATATTACCACTATAACCTAATGTTTTCAGATGCAAATCCTCGAGCTGTCATGAAAGCAAAGCATGAGGTTCGCTTGGGCATCAGTGTACAAACAGGAATTTCAGGTGACATACTTGAGTCATGGACTTCACCGTATAACAGGTGATTTATAATGGAGTCCTGCGCGATAAATCTTCCGCAATATTGGAGGACGTTGCTGCTGTAATAAGACCACAGATGTGTTTTAGGCATGACTGGACGTCACGCCATTTTATTCACCTCCTATGAAAGTGTCCAACACAAATGTTTAATGAGCAATGCATTCGTCGAAGAGGCCTGGTAACATGGCCGCCCCGTTCAGCTGCAGTAAATTGGGGTCTGGTTATGGGACATTGTAAAGGCACTGGTGTTTCCACACAAATCGACAACATGCACACGTTACATGATGCATTTGGCCAAATTAACTGTGTTTGCGAGAGGTGCTGATTCTGTGCGGAATGCTGAATGACGAGTAGAAATAAGTTAATCAGATTCAGCACATCGTGTCAACATATACATCAATACTTCTCGCGCTAACTCACGGTGTGTTGCGGAACGTAGTGCGTGAACCACTGCCGCGTTCCTCCTCGCCCCCCCCCCCCCTTTCAAGCCCCCCTTCTTTCAATCCCTACATTTCCATTTCCATGACTACTCTGTAATTCATACTTAAGTACTTGGCAGATGGTTCATAAACCACTTTCAATTTCTCTACCGTTCTATTCTCGAAAAGTACATGGTAGAAATGTACATCTCAATCTTTCCGAGAGAGCTAATTTTATTACAACGGTCGTATTTCCCTGTGTAAGCAGAAGACCAAAGATATTTTCACATTTTGAGGAGAAAGTTGGTGATTCAAAATTTTTGAGACGATCTTACCGCAACGAAAATGCATTTGTTTTAACTATTCCCATAATCGCTTCTCATATCCGTGACACTCATCCCCTACTTTACGTTCCTTAACCTTTTTTGGTGTCATCCGTCAGTCTTATTTGTTATGGATCCCTTACCTCGCTGAAGAGTACGGATAAGTCGCGAATAATAACTAGGAAGAACAATTGTTGGAAGAAGTGTGGCGACTTTAGTTTTGGCGGGCATGCCACTCCTCTGGTGCCAATAACTGCCTGTACAGCCGTACCGATTCTGGTCGTATGCCAGGGTTAGGGTCTTTGGTGGAGCAAGATGTTGTTGCGTTTGGCGGGCCTAGGTACGGGTAGTTAGTGCGAGGCCATATGGCTGGCAGGTTGATTTTTGCGGACTGATGCTGCCCGGGAGTGAAGATCGTAAGGCCATGAGTTGTTAAGTTGGTCGCAGTCGAAATTTTACGGCTAAGTGTTGATAGCGGCGAGTTGCAGGAAGGGCAGCTGATGCCGCGTACAACGTGGGGTCAGTAAGCACAGGGCGAGTTCTAGAGGCTTAAACATTACAGCACCTGTAGATCACCCGCACGGATTGGAAGCAATAACACCCTTGCTTGGAATCCTAGAAGTCATGCCTCCTTCGCACATACATCTACATAGATTCTCTGCAAATCACATTTAAGTGCCTGGCAGAGGTTTCATTGAACTACAACTGTCTAAATCTACATCTTCATGGATACTCTGCAAATCACATGTAAGTGCCTGGCAGAGGGTTCATCGAACCACCTGAGCGGAGTTAAGTGTTGTTTTTTATTTGGTAGTCGTTGTCGTAAGCCCACGTCTGTGTTGAAGTTGAATAACACTCGTCATGTTCATTTTGCCTTTGAGTGATTGTGTGGATGGTCAACGGTCAGTGTAATTGATTTTAATCTGTTTGTTCCAGATCATATTCACTGCAAGTGTGTGAACACTCTCGGTTGTAAATTGAGCTAATGTAGTTGGGACTGCAATATGGTCTGTGTCGGAGGCAATGCACCGTCAGAAAGGGGGGGGGGGGGGGGTGCCCTGCTATTCAGATTTGCAGATGACTGTATGTAGTTCAGGTCTTCAGTTTTAATGTATTATTAAAGAGCGTCAAGCTCGTGACATGCATGTGTAGTCACTTCCGCAATAAGTTAACGTTCCCTACATCTCAGATACTGTCGTTTGTAGTCTTATTTGGGAGATTACTGTTTCCTTTCTGACGCATGTTGGGAGGGCAGTTCCGGCAGCGGACGACACATTCCTGTTTCCTGGGTCCAGAGCAGAGACGTGTTTTCTTCCTTCTGCGGCGACAGTTCCGTCGTCGCAAGACGTCTACGTTTTCCCGCAAGCAGGCGCCTCTATCAGCTGCCTCGTGTTAGATCAAGTTAAGTAGATTTGATCGTTTTTGAACGTGACACGGCGGAGTGTCGCCCATTTAATTCCGGATCCCTTGATCTATTCAAATATTGAGGGTTAATAACGTACACAAGCGTTAAGGTGTGCTCTGGAAGTCCAAAGTTCCTTGTAATTAGATTTGCCCTACAACAATTTCTCTTAAATCTTACAGGCCCTATTTTGCTAGTTCTGGATCGTGTTAAGTTGTAAAGGCTTTTACTTATGAGTGTGAACTGTTGAGTTTTTTTATCCACATTCCTTAGCTAACTCCATTCAGCGTCAAATTTGCGTGGTTATGCCGGTGTGCTCAGAGGGTGGTTACTATGTTTTTTCACCTTTCCTGTATTTTGAGGGATTGTATATTTACTTGAGGGTCATTATTAATGTTTCTGATAGTGTGTACCAGCCGGGAGTCTCGTTTAAATTGTATGGCATTCCAGTTATTCCCGTATTTTGGGATATTGTATATTTAATTGATTAAGATATTTTGTTAAGGTTTATTAATTGTTAAGGGCCTCCGAACAGCCAGTCAGTGGCATGAGTTGTTATCTTTTCCATATTCAGGGTGCGCGTTGGCTATTTGTTTAAAGTATTGTCCATGCTTGGGACTTGTTGGTACGTTTAGTGGCAGTCATTTGTAATTCATTGTACTGCTAAAACTCAGCTTGTAGTCACACTTGGTGTGATTTCATGTATTTGGTGACTTATGTATATTCCTGGTCATAAAGCCCGTTCTTCATGGTATAAATTTTTAAAGTCTTTTATTAATGAACTGATTCTGTTTAAGTTCTTTAAATTGTTATGAGCGTTGATATTTAGTTTTGACAAGGTTTTTAATTTGTAATCATAATAATTGTTAAGCAAAAAACGGTTCAAATGGCTCTAAGCACTATCGAACTTAACATCTGAGGTCATCAGTCCCCTAGACTTAGAACCACTTAAAACTATCTAACCTAAGGACATCACACACATCCATGCCCGAGGCAGGATTTGAACCTGCGACCGTAGCAGCAGCGCGGTTCCGGACTGAAGGGCCCAGAACCAATCGGCCACAGCGGCCGTCCTGTTAAGCAATAAAGCATGAAATGACAAATGACGAAATATGTGGGACAACCTTTCTCGTGCTTTCTTTTTTTTTTTAACTATACCAACAGTTGTTTAGACGTATCAGGTAAGCCTCTGTGTGAGCTCTAATCTCTGTACTTATACCTGCATTGTCTTTTTCCGAAATGTACGAGGGAGGAAGCAATGCATGGAATTCTAATACTAAACCACAGGTCAATGCACAACGTCTTTTCGCTGAATGAGCATATTCGTGGCGCTTTCACGCTCATTGAACGAAACTGTGACGAAAAGCGCCGTTTGAATCTTCTCTGTTTCCTCTACCATTCCTTTCAATGGACGCTCTTGTAGAGAACTAATAACTTATTAACATGGTCTTTCTCCTTTCTAGCATGGAGAATATTACTCTCCGTCATTAATGGAGCAGTTCATGTTCCCTCTAAGGAATCACAATGTAGCTTACGGCATCTGTGGAGGGATTTGTCAAAAAAAGAAAAAGAAGTAGTGCATTTCACACGTACTCTGCTACCCTTGTAGCTAGCTGCTCCGTGTAGTGCACGTGTGACCTATTGAAAGTGCTCTTCAATTCTCGATCTGATAACGAAGGTCGAGCAAACTGCATCTAACAGCGTCACAGACTCATCTGAGCCTCTGTTTATCATTCCATTCGTCGCCCTACCACAGGATCACTATCGGCTGCGGAAACGATGCTGCAAAAAGTTAGCTCTGCTTCCACCGTGTGCACGAGTCTAGAAATCTTTATGTACACCTAAGTCTAGGAGACCGTAAAGAGATTCAGACTTCGCCACTTCCCGATTCTACTCCAGTACCTTAACCGCTGCTCACTCTCCCTTCGTAGAGATAGTAAAAGATTGCATCTGAAGTAGCCGCCCTTTAACACATAATTTTACACGTCTGCTGCTGTTTTCGTTCTTCATGTTCTATCTTATTTCACAAAAGATGTGGGTAACGATTAGAGGAATTTAAGAAGGAGACTGTTCCGCACTGCTGTCGAAATGACGGGGAGGCACATTTTGCTCACGTAAAAGCTGTACGCAGAGAAACGCCCGTTCGCCATTGTGCATCCCGTAGCTAGCTGCTCGCAACAGCGGGGCGTCACCTGGGGCTTCGCTTCCCTCATTTAACATAAAGCGACGCGGCGCCGCTACAGCAGCGCAAATTTTGATTATATGCTGGTACAGCCTCAGGTGCTTTGATTCTTTATTTAGTTCATCGTGACAGGTCGACAGCTCCCTCCGCTTACACGAGCAAAAAATTGTGATGCGCGTAATGCAATTTTTAATTAAAAGCGCCTCAACAGTCAGCACATCAGACATATCAAATTAAAATTTTATATTAATATTTTAAGCACAAACAAGAAGCGAAGGGCGGGCAAAACGCACGACAGCGTTCACGCGCAACAGGAAGCGGGCATGCACGCACACAGATAGCAGCGGCCACAGGCAGCGGTCCGGCGGCGGCTGCAAGTCGCCACGCACCTGCTAAGAGCATTCGCAACGGCCACGCAGCACGCTGGCTTCACACCCGCGGACGTTTCCTATAGTGTCGTATTTCTGGAACACCTAATGCCGTAACGCTATCGTTTTGTCTCCACAAGGAAGGCAAATCACGATCAGCTCACTTACACGGCTGTCCGAGGCAGATACAGCTTCATGGCAGGCTCTAACAACGCTGGATCCTGGATGGAAACAAAAGCTGAATGAAGTCAAGACGTGCGAGAGGACTGCTACGCGAGAAGCGTTCAGACATTAGAAGTATCTTACCCGCAGGCTTATCACAAAAGCGTAAAACATTTTTGACCCACTTGAAATCAGTCGACGGATCAAAGTCGCCTGTCCACGTGCTTCTTGATCGTAATGGGACTAAAACGGAAGATTATAAAATGAAGAAATGGAGGCTCAAATTTCAGTTTCAGTCTTCCAACATTACTTCATCAAAGAAGCTTAAAAAACAGTATTTTTGAGACAGAGCAACTACCCGGTGTCAATCACCACCAATTTCACAGTCGCCGATAGGTCAGATCCAGTTTCTAGTTAAAAAAAGTGCTTATGAAATGTTGCAGAGTCCAGTGTACCTAAATTACGTAAGAATCGTTACAATAAACGACACCCCAGCCGTGGTCAAGTGAATTTCGTGAAGAAACCCAACGTTTCGTCCCCATCTGTGGAGGACATCTTCAAAGAAAATGGTTCAAATGGCTCTAAGCACTGTGGGACTTAACATCTGAGCTCATCGGTCCCCTAGACTAAGAACTACTTAAACCTAACTAACCTAAGGACATCAGACACGTCCATGCCCGAGGCAAGATTCGAAGCTGCAACCTTAGCAGCAGCGTCGTTCCGGACTGAAGCGCCTAGAATCAATCGGCCTTCTTCAAAGAGGACTGCAGTTTTTATTAGCGTCATGATACTCGCTCGTCGAAGGCCATACAGACTACGGCAACAGGCAAAGGTAAATCGCGCTAACGTTTTCAAAACAAAACAAAAATTGACGTCGCTCCTTTCCGTGGGAACAGGCGGCCACGAACTTTTACTGCAGTCAGTACTAAGCCAGAGTATAACTCGTCCTTTCATAGTCGCTACAACCGACATTGAACATGTGCTGTGCAGATGGAGATGAAACGTTCGATTCATCCAAGAAATACATTGGACCAAGGAATAGTAGCTCGGAATATTTTACTATTTGTCTTTTTACAAACTCCCCCCCCCCCCCCCTCTCTCTCTTACGCAGACACAGCCACACACACACACACACACACACACACACACGCGCGCGCGCGCGCGCGCGCGCCAACGTGCTCACCTCGGTCGCATTAATTTCACATAAGTGCACGCGGTTTGAAACTGCATGCAGTTAGTGCAAGACAGTAAATACAGCTGATCGGACAAAAAAGTAATAATGAAAGGGAATTAAATGTTTTCAGTCTCCGTAGTGAGATATTTACCAGCTAATGCCCCTATTGTTTCCAGCGCTGGCACATAATTTTTGTACAAAATGGAATTCCACATCAACGTAAGGAAATAACTGATTTTGTTTGACTGTACATTCGGACATAACTCATTTCAATAGGTCACAGCCATAAAGTACGAAAGAGTATCTTTCCCCAGCGATTTAAGGTGAAACGACCACATAAAATTAGCCTAGTACGAGACAGACTCCTGAGTTCAACCTACGCGAAGAATGCTAAAGAATCTGTTCACGAAGAGCGCTTCGTTCGGTCAGTTGTTTAGTTTCTCGGTCAGGAAACCGTCACTGACGAGAGAGACAAGCCGGAAAGAAGATCTGTCAACAACGGTTGGTTCAGTCAGAGCGAGAACGTCCTAGAAATACTCAACAAACTAGAGGTTATCACGTGAGACGCTACAAGAAAGATGCCACACACGCTCTCAATACGGCGGGAACACACCAATACGAGTCAGGAAAATTACACTCCTGGAAATGGAAAAAAGAACACATTGACACCGTTGTGTCAGACCCACTATACTTGCTCCGGACACTGCGAGAGGGCTGTACAAGCAATGATCACACGCACGGCACAGCGGACACACCAGGAACCGCGGTGTTGGCCGTCGAATGGCGCTAGCTGCGCAGCATTTGTGCACCGCCGCCGTCAGTGTCAGCCAGTTTGCCGTGGCATACGGAGCTCCATCGCAGTCTTTAACACTGGTAGCATGCCGCGACAGCGTGGACGTGAACCGTATGTGCAGTTGACGGACTTTGAGCGAGGGCGTATAGTGGGCATGCGGGAGGCCAGGTGGACGTACCGCCGAATTGCTCAACACGTGGGGCGTGAGGTCTCCACAGTACATCGATGTTGTCGCCAGTGGTCGGCGGAAGGTGCACGTGCCCGTCGACCTGTGACCGGACCGCAGCGACGCACGGATGCACGCCAAGACCGTAGGATCCTACGCAGTGCCGTAGGGAACCGCACCGCCACTTCCCAGCAAATTAGGGACACTGTTGCTCTTGGGGTATCGGCGAGGACCATTCGCAACCGTCTCCATGAAGCTGGGCTACGGTCCCGCACACCGTTAGGCCGTCTTCCGCTCACGCTCCAACATCGTGCAGCCCGCCTCCAGTGGTGTCGCGACAGGCGTGAATGGAGGTACGAATGAAGACGTGTCGTCTTCAGCGATGAGAGTCGCTTCTGCCTTGGTGCCAATGATGGTCGTATGCGTGTTTGGCGCCGTGCAGGTGAGCGCCACAATCAGGACTGCATACGACCGAGGCACACAGGGCCAACACCCGGCATCATGGTGTGGGGAGCGATCTCCTACACTGGCCGTACACCACTGGTGATCGTCGAGGGGACACTGAATAGTGCACGGTACATCCAAACCGTCATCGAACCCATCGTTCTACCATTCCTAGACCGGCAAGGGAATTTGCTGTTCCAACAGGACAATGCACGTCCGCATGCATCCCGTGCCACCCAACGTGCTCTAGAAGGTGTAAGTCAACTACACTGGCCAGCAAGATCTCCGGATCTGTCCCCCATTGAGCATGTTTGGGACTGGATGAAGCGTCGTCTCACGCGGTCTGCACGTCCAGCACGAACGCTGGTCCAACTGAGGCGCCAGGTGGAAATGGCATGGCAAGCCGTTCCACAGGACTACATCCAGCATCTCTACGATCGTCTCCATGGGAGAATAGCAGCCTGCATTGCTGCGAAAGGTGGATATACACTGTACTAGTGCCGACATTGTGCATGCTCTGTTGCCTGTGTCTATGTGCCTGTGGTTCTGTCAGTGTGATCATGTGATGTATCTGACCCCAGGAATGTGTCAATAAAGTTTCCTCTTCCTGGGACAATGAACTCACGGTGTTCTTATTTCAATTTCCAGGAGTGTATTTGCTCCCTCCAACATTCATCTCGTGTAGTAAGCACGACGGTAGACTCTGAGACACTTGTACTCATACAGAGGACCGTCGATAATCTTTCTCCCTACATAGCTTCTTTGATGATGATGATGTTTGGTTTGTGGTGCGCGCAACTACGCGGTTATCAGCGCCCGTACAAATTCCCAACCTTTGCTCAGTCCAAACGCACCACTTTCAGGAATGATGATGAAATGATGAGGACAACAAAAACACGCAGTCGTCTCGAGGCAGGCGAAAATCCCTGACCACGCCGGGAATGGAACCCGGGACCCCGTGCTCGGGAAGCTAGAACGCATAGCTTCTTTGAACTGGACAGGTGAAACTGGGGTGCGTAGGGGGGGGGGGGGGGGAGCGGGGAGGCGGGGAGGCGGGGAGGCGGGGAGGCGGGGAGGGTACTAAAGGAGTTGTTAGTTGTACGATACGGGGTTCGGGAGGAGTTCCTTTATTGGAAAGCTGGAAAGCATCTCCATGACTAACGACCGGAGCCTTATCCCTACATCCACCTGTTTTGAAAGCGTTGGAGACCACAGTGACGTCCTCATGACCTCGCATAATTTTTACGAATGTAATCGGATTCTTTGAAATCAGGGGTAAACAACGGCCGTTCACTTGCGTCCTTTGTGAGAAAGCTTCACGTACTAATGTCCTTGGATGCCTTGGCAGGATGTATCCAAAGAACTTCCATAAGTCTGCCACGCGACTCTGCCCTCCGGTGTTTTTGAAACCTCTCACATGGTATGTATGGCGCTGCTGTCAATGTGACCCTCTCTGGCCGCTGTTTCTGCGATCTGAGGCGTGTAGCGGCCAGAGATCGGTTCTTCTCTCCAGTGACAAAGAGTAACAGTGGAACTAGCTAGTTGTATAGGCCCCCTCTTGCGGTTGTAGTGATAGATTTTCCTCGTTGCATCGCCAAGGCCTGAAGTCATGCATTTAGAGATTGTTGTGCCTTCATGGACAGTACAGTGTAGTTCCGTGTCGCTGAAGTGCTTCTTGAATTTTGTTCTGTTGTTTGATCGTTGTTACTCATTCGTCGAATGTTGGAACCATCGGATTGAATTCGTACTTTCTAATGTCGGAAGTAAGAGTTGTTTCTTGTAGGCACCGGCATGCTAACGTCCCCCGTTGTTAGCGGTGAATGTACTGTGTGTTTCTGTTCTAGACTGATCATGATTACGTGTTCTAAAATACGTTGGCCCCACTGGGAGTGGTTTACCAGACGACGCCTGGTCAGTGGTTAGGAATACGTGTTTCGTTTGATTTATTTTCGAGCCGCTTGTAGGAATACTTATTAACTTTGCGTCGGCCTCATGTTTTTCACCAATGAGCTTTTGTGTTGCCGGCAGGAACTAGCACCGTGCCAAATGCAATGTTTTTGATCGCTTGGCGAGCTTTCCAGTGCGACGTCGTGTTCCTAATGGATGTTTACGTTTGCCGTACCCTGGGAGGTTTCGTACTTGAAAGTTTATTCCCGATGAGTATTGCCAGCTGTACATTGAGATCTGGGTTGCGCAATCCACTGAAATGCTGTATTCGATTTTCGTAATAGTGGTTGCAGCATTCGCGTTGTGAGTTGGGTCACTTGCAACGAACTCGACAGTATTAAACCCTACGCTTTATGCACCTGGCGATGGAAGTGTTTTGAATTGTTTCTTTTCGCTACCACATTGCTTGGTAAGTTATTTCGAAATCTGAAAGTAATGGCTAGCATCAGTTATGCTCTATCGGCACCAGGCTATGGTTCGTTGCCTGATGCAGACACAGAGATACTGCTGTCAGCGTTGGTTTATAGTGAGTTTGGTTAGTGATTGCGGTCCTGATTAAGTGATCCACGTGTTGGGGAATCGGTTATAGCTCCATTGTAAGTGGTTCCCCAGGGAATCGGATAGCTCCATGGTGAGTGGTTGCTCTTTGGCCTAGACCTGTTATATATGACTGGATAATTGCACCGTAATACTCAAATTCGATATCAGTAGGGACAATATTTTTGTCAGCTGCAGTGAACACATCCTCTCCTATGGCGTCTAACCGATCTTTTCGATTTACGTTCCATGAATCGCTAAATGCCTCAGAGCTTCCGCTTTGGATTTCACCCATCTCTCAGTCCCGAGAATCATTTGAGCGTGAGAAGCTTCATGGAGATCAGGAAATTCGAGAATTTTCTTACGAACACATCGACAGTTTATTGATCAAGGCTTGACAGTCCAAGTGTCTTTACTCTCAACGTGGTCTGGTTTCGCTACCAGTCAATCGCCTGGCGAGTCTTCATCAGAGAGCTTCAACGAGTGCCTAACCTAAAAAAATCCCTCTGCAATCCACAAGCACTCTGCTACACGAGTAACTGCTTCCTTTGTGTGGTTCAAAATGGTTCAAATGGCTCTGAGCACTATGGGACTACACATCTGAGGTCATCAGTCCTCTAGAACTTAGAACTACTTAAACCTAACTAACCTAAGAACATCACACACATCCATGCCCGAGGCAGGATTCGAACCTGCGACCGTAGCAGCAGCGTGGTTTCAGACTGAAGCGCCTAGAACCGCTCGGCCACACCGGCCGGCTCCTTTGTGTGGTTCACACCTGATCTATCAAGGGGAGTCTCATGATTTCCCAGCCCTTAAAACAGGTCTAGAAAGCTGCAGCCAAGACCATTGCAGAATCGACAAAGCCTTTGATTCCGACCCTCCACACGGCTCCAGAAGACCCCGATCGACTCTGGAACAATGCAGGAACTTGGGAGCTCCACTTGCACCCTGCCCACGGGACCAGAAGCCTTCACCACCTCCGGGAGCCGCCTGTGTGAACCGAAGATGGCTTCAGAACCAAAGCTACAGGCGTCGTTGGTGCCGACGTGAGCCACAACTTGAAAACGACAGCACCCTGCACGCTCAATAGTAGAAGGCAAGGCCCCCTCCACATCTCTGATGAGCTGTCCCCACCGCTGAGATACCGACTGTACATTGGTTTTATTTTCAGCACTGAACGCTATCTGTCTATGGGGCTCCATAGCGAGCCTAACGTTGGTGCTCCCGCTCACAATCTTTGCAGCGTGGTTCCTACCATACAACGCTACACGCCTTTCACGTTGTCTGTGGTCAAAAATCTCCCGACAAAGTAACAGCTTGGATAACCTCTGCGGAAGCTAGCTTTTCGGCTTCAGAACAGGTAAACTCAGTGGAAAAGCAATTTTGGCGTTGCACTTGACAATGGAAACATAACTTAAGACAAGACACATTCATAGGATATGTCGACCTATAAAAGGATTTGACGATGTAAAACGATGCAAGATTTTCTAAATTCCCAGGAAAACTGATACAAATTACAGGGAAACGCAGATAACGTGCATTATGTATAAGCACCAAGGGCGGTTTGTAAGAATGGATGATCAAGTGCTAGGATTAGAACAGATATAAAACAAAGATGAAGTCTGGTCTTTCACACTCACTGTTGAATCTAAAAATTGAATAAGCAATGATAGTATGAAAAGATTAGTTTGAGAAAAAGAATGAAATATAGGGTTAAAGGATATCGAGCGTTGAATAACACTTAGGCGGATTCTTGTTCTACCGATTTTTATTTGTATGAACTAGTTTTCGTCTTATTAGGCCATCTTCAGATAATTACTGGCTATTGTTTACAAGGAGCTTGTGTTATTACGAACCAAACATTCTGGTCTAAGATACAACGCACTTACATACGACCTTTAGTTGTAGTATTGTCTTTGGAATTGTCAAACGGGTATTTTGACTTTTTGTTCTGTAAAACTGTTCTTTAACATAATAAATCACATTTTATGGTTTGTCAGTATCACGTACGAAAACAATTAGAATTTTGTAGAATACACATTATTGCAAAATTAAAATATTTTGGTATTGTTGTAAATAGTTGCACTAGACACTAATTGTTGGTTGTACAACAGCGATGTTTTCTTTGGGGGTTACATTTTGTTATTAGAATTGTGCATTAATAAATGCCAAATATTACATTGTTACAGTTGAGTTACAGTTAGGAATGTAAGCAAATAAGCGATATTACATTATACTGGGGTGTTAACTTGATTATTATTGGGGAATTTTGTGGTTAGTAGGTTTACTGTATTGTGAAAAGTTTAAGAGTGGTGATGTGCTCAGTTACAGTTGGTTGTTTAGAACCAGCTGGGGATTTAGGACTAAGTGTTTGTTAATTTCAAGTGCTTCTAGTAGGCTGAGTTTTCTGCCTTTGTTGGCTATTGCCTATTTGCCCTCAGAGTTCCCGTGCAGTGAGTCTTCTTATCCAGGAGCAACTTAGCCAATGCGAAGACTTTATACGAGGGCAGTTCAATAAGTAATGCAACACATTTTTTTTCTGAAACAGGGGTTGTTTTATTCAGCATTGAAATACACCAGGTTATTCCCCAGCTACACAACATTATTTTTCAACGTAATCTCCATTCAATGCTACGGCCTTACGCCACCTTGAAATGAGGGCCTGTATGCCTGCACGGTACCATTCCACTGGTCGATGTCGGAGCCAACGTCGTACTGCATCAATAACTTCTTCATTATCCGCCTAGTGCCTCCCACGGATTGCGTCCTTCATTGGGCCAAACATATGGAAATCCGACGATGCGAGATCGGGGCTGTAGGGTGCATGAGGAAGAACAGTCCACTGAAGTTTTGTGAGCTCCTCTCGGGTGCGAAGACTTGTGTGAGGTCTTGCGTTGTCATGAAGAAGGAGAAGTTCGTTCAGATTTTTGTGCCTACGAACACGCTGAAGTCGTGTCTTCAATTTCTGGAGAGTAGCACAATACACTTCAGAGTTGATCGTTTGACCATGGGGAAGGACATCGAACACAATAACCCCTTCAGCGTCCCAGAAGACTGTAACCATGACTTTACCGGCTGAGGGTATGGCTTTAAACTTTTTCTTGGTAGGGGAGTGGGTGTGGCGCCACTCCATTGACTGCCGTTTTGTTTCAGGTTCGAAGTGATGAACCCATGTTTCATCGCCTGTAACAATCTTTGACAAGAAATTGTCACCCTCAGCCACATGACGAGCAAGCAATTCCGCACAGATGGTTCTCCTTTGCTCTTTATGGTGTTCGGTTAGACAACGAGGGACTCAGCGGGAAAAAACCTTTGAATATCTCAACTGGTGAACAATTGTGACAGCACTACCAACAGAGATGTCAAGCTGAGCACTGAGTTGTTTGATGGTGATCCGTCGGTCATCTCGAACGAGTGTGTTCGCACGCTACGCCATTGCAGGAGTCACAGCTGTGCATGGCCGGCCCACACGCGGGAGATCAGACAGTCTTGCTTGACCTTGCGGCGATGATGAAACACGCTTTGCCCAACGACTCACCGTGCTTTTGTCCACTGCCAGATCACCGTAGACATTCTGCAAGCGCCTATGAATATCTGAGATGCCCTGGTTTTCCGCCAAAAGAAACTCGATCACTGCCCGTTGTTTGCAACGCACATCCGTTACAGACGCCATTTTAACAGCTCCATACAGCGCTGCCACCTGTCGGAAGTCAATGAAACTATACGAGACGAAGCGGGAATGTTTGAAAATATTCCACAAGAAATTTCCGGTTTTTTCAACCAAAATTAGCCGAGAAAAAAAATGTGTTGCATTACTTATTGAACTGCCCTCGTAGTATTTGTCCATGTACTTGTGGTGAGCAGCATTCAACTTTTCATCCAGTAAATGAAGAACAATTTTTTTTCAAATGACCTCTTCCTCCTAAATCGTAGAGCATGCCAGTGTATTCCGCGAATTTTAGGACCATTCCAGTGGGAGTTGTCAAAATATAGAGCTTTATGCCATATTTGTGCTTTTTATTTTTGATGTATTGCCGGAAAAGTAATCTTCCACACCAAAGGATCATTGATTCGTCCAGTGACAGTTCCCGTCCAGGGTACTACACTTGGCACATACTTATATTGCAAAAATTGATAACTGGACGTATTTTATACAACCTGTCGGATAGTTTTGGTTCGCCCTGTTTTGGATTTTCAGAAAAATGCAATGCACGTAGTATTAGAAGGAAACGATTTCGTGAAATACTATCGGCAATCGGAAATAAAGGGTCCTTTTTCCGATAGTCCTGCAGCTTCCTCATCTTTACATTTCCCATGTGGAGGGAAACTCCCAAGAACACTAACAATTCGCCAACGGTCCCATCTTTCCAACAATTTATTCGTAATTGTTCTTTGGTTCCCACAGCAAGGAATAATTCAATTGCGTTTCGATTTGTTCCTCCTACAGCTTTCAATAGAAATTCGTCCGTCAGCAAAAGACGAAAACAATCTAAAGGAGTGTTTCCCGTTGGTTGAATTAGCAGTCCCTCATTTTTTATAAACGGGAAATTTACCATTCCAACTGGCACGCTTTCCCATGCAACACTTGTATCAGCTAAGTTACCACTTGTTACCACTTCTCCCCCTTACCACTCCTTCTGCCCTTTCCCTGTCGCTTGGATTCAGAGCCATTTCTATAGTCTCATCTAAAGTAAACCCGGCTCCGTCAGACTCTTCACTGGATTCCCACCCGTCCTCCCCACTGGCCTATTCCGTTTCCGAATCTCTTTGTTCTAATACTTGTAATAATTCCGCATCCGTTACTTTTTGTACGTTTATTGTGTCCCGTATTTTACATTTCTTAGGTTCTGAAGGGTCCGCCGTGTCACGATTGTTTTTCCATTTTCAGTCCCACAACAGAGAAAAACTGTAGGGAGAAAACGAGAACCACATCCGTAAAAATTGAAAACAATACGTTCTTAGAGTGCCTGCGCAATAAACCGCACCGAATGGTTGTGCCCAACTAAACCGTGGTGCATCGCAACAGCTGAGTCTCCCGCCGCGCAGGCGCGTCCACGGCATGTGCACCAGTATCGGCCGGGCGCGCTGCTGCGCCGATGGCAGCGAACGTGTTCATACTATGCCAGTAGGTACTTGTGGTAAAATATGGCGGAAGTAACCGGCACTAACCGTGGCTTGTTAGGTATTTAGTTTAGAGCGGGTACTTGACCTCTTCATAAGCAGGCTGGCACTAGACTGATAAAATAACTAAATGGGCACTAGCTTGATCAAATAACTGTTACTAGCCTGCTCAGCACTAACGGTAAACCCCAGAACACAGCACTAGCTTTAGTAGTAACTAGCGCTCTAGACATCACTAAAAAATGAGAAAAGCTGTCACTGTAGGACTTTGCAGATGAGAGCTCGAGAGAGCCACAGAGAAAAGTGAACATCAAACACAAGGCGGTTTATTCTAAGGGAAGACAAGGGCACAGCTTAATAGGTAAATGTCAGTGATGTAAGCACAAGGCCAAGTATACCAAATTTTCACATAACGCTACGAACAAGGCCCAAGTTCCTCGGAACCAGCAAGGAAACACATCGGCATTCCTGAAGCCATACGGGATCAGTATACATTCTTTAAAAAAACGCGCAGACGCGTGTTGAACACACAAGTTATATCAAAACCACGACGAGAGTACTGAAAGCAAATCCAGAACAACGCAGTGTAACGAAGCAACTAAGCACACCCATGTTGGTCCCGTAATGGAACACTCAACAAGATAATGACAAATTAAAAAAAAAGCAGCAAGTTATATTTAACACTTTGTGGCACGCGGCTATCGCAAACCACGTACCGTCGAACAATACTAAGAGTGGTCATCTAACGCACAGTGGCGCCTCCACTATTAATTTAGTTGCTCAAGATTCCACGAGAGACTTTCTGGTCGTTCCTCTCGAATGACTTGCAAAACTTATTTCCTAGTCTATATCACTAATGTTTCATGTAGTTAGACTATCTAAACACACGGCAGTAGACCTTGCCGATAAACCGACAAAATACTGATCCTACGTAAAATCGCTAAGTGGGTCTAAGGCTTCTATCCACTCACTCGTTGACCAGTCTGGTGTGGCAGTAACAGACAGCAAAAGTAAAGCCGAAGTTTTAAATTTCGCCTTTAAGAAATCTTTCACGTTGGAGAATCGCATAAAGATACTGTCGTTTGACCATTAGACATACTCCCATATGGAAGAAACAGTTACAAGCATTGCTAATGTGGAAACACAACAGAAAGAGCTGAAAGCAAATAAGTCGCCAGATTCTGATGTAATCCAAATTCTGGTTTACAAGGAATGCTCTACAGCATTGGCGTTTTACTTAGCTTGCATTTATCACGAATCTCTCGTCCAGCACAAAGTCCAAAGCTACTGGAAAAAATGAACAAGTGACTTCTGTGTACAAGAAGGGTAAAAGAACAGATTCGCAAATTACAGATCAGTATCTTTAACATCGGTTTTTATGTATATAGAAATGGAAAAGTGTTTGGATAAATTGTCGGTAATCACTCTGACCTACGAAAGAGAGATGTAGAAATAAATTGCCTGTTACAGTTTTTATTATTTTCGTGTCCAAAACAGTAAAATGCAGTTATTCATGAGTTGCAAAATAATGCAATATCTAAAACATAGGCATTAGAATTGTTACATGTCAAATTGATTTTGGCAAAAATGCAGCAGTCTTGATTACTAAGACATTTATTGAAACCAAGTCCACCAGCGTGCAGGATTCAGTTGATTTCGACAGAGCGTGCAGGTCTCAGGCAACTTCGGCCATACTAAGAGGTGTTCGCTATGTCTACATCTACATCTACGTGCATACTCTGCTATTCACAATAAAGTTCCCGGCAGAGGGTTCAATTAACCATCTTCAGGCTATCTCTCTGCCGTTCCAATCTCGAACGGCGCGCGGGAAAAACGAGCACTTAAATTTTTCTGTGCGAGCCCTGATTCCTCTTATTTTATCGTGATGACCATTTCTCCCTATGTAGGTGGGTGCCAACATAATATTTTTGCAATAGGAGGAGAAAACTGCTGACTGAAATTTCATGAGAAGATCCGGTCGCCACGAAAAACGCCTTTGTTTTGCCACTCCAATTCGCGTATCATATCTGTGGCACCATCTCCCCTATTTCGCGGTAATACAAAACGTGCTGCCCTTCTTTGAACTATATCGATGTCATTCGTCAGTCCCATCTGATGGGGATCCCACACCGCACAGCAGTACGCCAGAATAGGGCGGACAAGCGTGGTGTAAGAAGTTTCTTTAGCAGACCTGTTGCACCTTCTAAGTGTTCCGCCATTGAATCGCAGTCTTTGGTTTGCTCTAGCAAAAACACTATCTATGTGATCGTTCAAATTTAAGTTATCTGTAGTTGTAATCCCTAAGTATTCATCACAATAAAGGATGGCAGCCAAAAACAGTTGCTGCCATCCTTTATTGTGAAGAATTTTAACAGTTGCTGCTGCAGCCATGTTTAAAATCCTAAGTATTCAGTTTAATTTACCATCTTCAGGGTTGGGTGAGTTATCGCGTAAACAAAATTTAGCGGATTTCATTTAGTACTCATGTGAATAACGTCACACTTTTCTTTATTCAGGGTCAATTGCCACTTTTCTCATGATGCAGATAATATCTTCAAGTTCTCCACGTTCGCATGTTGCATCTCAGTAATGTAGCCCCACGGCTTCAAGTTTTCTTTGCACTTGTCGCTCCAGTTCGCAGTCTGCTCACAGTTTTCCGCGTCTGGTAGGGTAGTTGGAAACCAGCAGCTGGTTCTTCCTTTAGGTTTTGTTTGTTACTTCCAGCTGCCTTGTTTCGCCACAGTTCTAAAAACATGGTTCAAATGGTTCTGAGCACTATGGGACTCAACTTCTGAGGTCATCAGTCCCCTAGAACTTAGAACTACTTAAACCTAACTAACCTAAGGACATCACACACATCTATGCCCGAGGCAGGATTCGAACCTGCGACCGTAGCGGTCGCGCGGTTCCAGTTTGTAGTGCCTAGAACCGCTCGGCCACATCGGCCGGCGCCACACTTCTATTCGGCGATTGAAAGCTTCAGCTGTTCAGTGAATACTCTTTCTCGGCTTCAGCCTTGGACATGATGGTTCAAATGGCTCTGAGCACTATGGGACTTAACATCTCAGGTCATCAGTCCCCTAGAACTTAGAGCTACTTAAACGTAACTAACCTACGGACATCACACACACCCATGCCCGAGGCAGAATTCTTGGACATGATGCTTCGCCCCAAATAGGAAGTGCCTGGAATCATTTCCTAATACATAATGAATTGCTTCTGATGTTTAAAATGGTGCAACGTGTACAGTTGGGAGTGAAACTACAGTGTAAGTAGTGTAAATACCCATGAAGTCCACACAATCGATATTATTGCAAGTTACTGTCTGCAAAAGGCCAGTGAGTTGGTTCGAATCCCGATCAAGCAGAGGTTTTTCATTTGTCGCAAATATGCAATGCAGATTTTTCATTTGACGCAAATACGCAATGCAGCTTTGAACCGCTTTCATGTCAGGCTAGTACTACAACAGACTTATACACACGCACCGGAGGGGCTCTGAGCTTTTCGTTAGTTCCTCTCCATATCATCCTCTTGCACTAACGTGAATTGTGTCTCATTTTGAAACAAAGCCTTTTCAACAAATTTTGTTTTAAATCTTGCTTTCAATTTTTCAGTCTGACTACGTCAGCTCAGTTGAATATGTGTGTGATCTCATACGCAGTCACTGTAATTACAGGCAAACTAGGCATGTTTGTCACTCCGATCAGTTACATTGCGTGACATGAATGACAAACGCTAATGACAGCTTTTAAATAGTGTTAGGTAACAGCAAGTAGAATTAACAATATTTCTACGGTTTTTTTTTCCGAGAACGGAATGTAGCTTACCTTATGTGCATTTCCTGTACATCGTTGGAGAACTAAGCCACGAAACAAAATTTGTTATCCCACATACGTGTTGGTTGCACAAAGCTATTGACGTACTTCCCCTGGCCTATGCTTTACAACGTGAGTTGCGTGTTGCAGTAAGCCACGTGGTTTAATCGGTGTGTAAACCTCCTCTGTGCGTGTAACAAAACATGGCTTACTCGCTGTTGCTGATAAAAGGTGCGGGCTGGCTGCGGGAAGACACCAACACTTGCTGCCTTAATCCCGTTGCACGGTACTCTTTGTTCGGTGCGTTCAGCTGTCCTACCGATTACGCTCACGTCTAGCCCCGCACAATTCAACCAGTAAATTCGCGTTTCTGCATTCATTGTCCAAATGAAGCTTTCCTTTGTTTTTGTGATGCTGCATTGTTTGATGATTTTTTTCAAGCGAGACGTAACAGGCAGATGACGGGACCGAATCGATTTAAGTATAAATCGATGTTGATCATGATGAATGCCCGACCCCTAATTATCGTGTCACTGCTTCTTGCAATGATTTACTTTGTCTACATTCTGCAGTCTCCATTTTAAATGGAAGTGAATTCCGGGTTATAAGCGCTGCAGGAGGGAGGGAGGGACGGAAATTTGGGTTTAACGTCCCGTCGACATCCAGGTCATTAGAGACCGAGCGCAACCTCGGATGTCGGAATGATGGAAGGAAACCAGCCGTGCCGTTTCAGAGGAACCACCCACGCATTATCGTTAGGTGATTCAGGAAAATCACGGAACACCTAGATCTGAATGGCTGGACGGGGGTTTAAGTCGCGTCCTCCAGAATAAGAGTCAACTGTCTTAACCAGTTCACCACCTCACTCGCTAAGAGCTGCGGAGGGTTACTAGCTATTTCCTTTACCAGCGATACTTAAGAGAAAATAATCTCTACATCAGCATACAGGAAAGGTTTAAAATCTTGGAAACATGAATTCTTTAAAATATGCAAATAGCGTGGTACCGCCGTAGTTCAAATTGGCGGTACATTTGGCCTTAAAAATTAATATATGGAACGTAAAACTATCATGGTCGATAATGCAAGGAAAGGGATGGATCCAGATCGACCGAGGTGGAGTAAGAAAAACTTTTGAGCTTAAATGTTTGAACAGTACTCCGTGATATCCCTAAAACTTGCATTACTTTTCTGTCTTGAAAAGATCAAAACGTCGATTTGCAGCCTGGCGCCAGTTCTCAGTGGTACTCATCAGCAGAACCAGCATTCTCCTGAAGATGGCGACCAGCTGGATAGCCGAAACATCGAATCGAGTTGATTTTATGATCCGGCAGTAAACCCGTAGAGACTTTCAATATGACATAGGTATAGTCATATTTCCTTTGAGACTCAGTGTGGTAGAAAATTCAAGAAGCGAGCATCTAGTTTTCAAAGTCTGCCTTATCCCACCAGGTCGCCATCTTGTGAATGACGATTAAAAGCCGCCATTGTGTGGGCAAGAATGGCAGAAAGTGATCCAAATGGGAGGAGAGGGGCAGTGATCCTCAGTGTGGCTCTAGATTTACTCTTTCCTAGCACTCCCCGCGCTCTCTGCCGCTCTCATATCCCACATCCTGCTTAAAAGGTAATATGGGACATATATACCTACAAATCTCTTTTCCTCTACCAAATGACAACGTTGGATGGACAAATGAGAAAATAACGTGTCAATCTAAGCAGCATATCATTAATTCTGTTAACAATATTAAAAATAAGGAATTACTTGACTCGAATAGTTGCTCAGATTCAAGGAAGAATTTTAGCATAGAAAAATGGGAAGCCACAGTTCGGGAGATGTTCACATGAAGACCGTCGTCTTCAGCACTGGATGTAGGGCAAATTGTGCATATCTTCACCAGCCCCCTGTTTAGGCAGGTCTCAGGGTTCCTCAAAAGCGTAAATGGCCTTTAGCATCACATTTTAAACAGACTGTCATGTTTTATTGTGTTTCTAGACGACTAATTTCAGCTGATACCCGTAATTATTTGAGTTATGGAGTCGTTCACGATGAGATCCATCCGTCTTTATTAGCTGTTCTGTCTCTGGATAAATGAACAAAGAGGAGCTCTCTGTGAGGCTATTGAGAACGATTCGCGAGCTTTTTCTCATAGTTCAAGAAATGTGTGTATTCTGCTTCCTAAAGCACTAACTTTGACAAGAATACGAAGGCTAAAGTAATGTATTGTTTGGAGTAAGTCAAATTGCTTGGTCGTGTTGTAACAACAGCAAGATCTTTTGGTATGTCTGTTTTTATGCGCTTTAGTATTAACGGAAAACAACGACAGCTGTACTGACACACTTTTATTATGTCACGAACGGTCTCACTCGGAAAAAACATCATCAGGTTTCACTGCCAACAGTCATAATAAAAAATCCCCACTGAAAGTTGCTGGTAGTGTAACCTGATGCTGTTCTTTCCAACGAAATTTTTCGTGACGTAATAAATATGTATCAGTACAGTTGTCATGATTTCTTATTAATACTAACAAGAATCAGTCAGGAGCTCAAGAATAAAGAATATCATGATTATTTTCATAGTCTGTTGTTTTCAGCAATATCCTCCTCTCAGCCACATAAGTGACGCGGAAAAGAAACTTACGTTCGAGTTTGCTAGCCCCGAACATATCTCTGAAAACGATAAGAGAAGAAAGGAA
Source organism: Schistocerca piceifrons (assembly GCF_021461385.2). Taxonomy (NCBI): domain Eukaryota; kingdom Metazoa; phylum Arthropoda; class Insecta; order Orthoptera; family Acrididae; genus Schistocerca; species Schistocerca piceifrons. The sequence goes on from NC_060141.1 coordinate 155,428,620, forward strand.
ACGAAAAATGCTAGTACCAAAAGTTTAAATAAAACTCCCTTTAGTCACAATTTTTTAGAGTTTTATTAAATTACACGAAGCATTTCGGAACCAGCGGGTTGTAATGCCACGACTAATAACGAGATATAATTTTTTTCCATTCTTTCACTACCTTGTACTCCACAGATATATTTACGCTGACGTAGAATATTTTTTATTTGGTTATATAGTGTAGAACATGAAGTGTGTGTGACTATGTTTACTGTGCTCTTCTCTATGCGAGTTCCTTATATAAAGACTTGGATCTTTTTCTGATGATCTTTCAGATAGTTTTATTAAATGTATTGTGTGAAACACAATGCAATAGGCCGAAGTGTTGTAAGAACTGTGGAGCGAGAGAGGTATCGATAGTTGTCGGGTCGAGCAGTGAGACAGATAGTGGCAGATGGCGGGTGAGAATGGTGGTATGGAAGCAAGTACTGTGTGTAGTAATTGTTGATGGATATTCTAAACGGACGTTGTATTGAGCAAACGCTGTTGGTTTTTGCAGAACGATGCCTGTCGGAGTGACAATGCACACGTGAACAAACAGTATTGCTGTTGGTATAGAATTGAGCTGCATTACATTAGCTCTGAATTTAATATTGCTCAATTTCAACTACCATATATGACGTATGCTAAAACACTAACAGCCAATGTGGAAACTGTGAATTGTGTTGCTTCATAAGAAACTGTTTTCGCGGAAACGGTGTTATCATGAACCACGAATATTAACTGTAGATGGACTGTCTAACTTCGCAAATGGCAAATTATAGCAAATGGAATGTTAATTTAAGTACGTCATGTGGACTGTGCCAAAGTATCGTGTGTGAAAGTTGCAGTTGAACTAATATGACCTTCAGGTGCTGCACAAGTAGTTGCTTTGTTCCGGCCTACGACAAATGGATGCTATGCAACTTATTACCACCGCCCAGTCGATGTAAGGAAAGAGGATATTTTAATACCAAGGACACGAGTGGATGAACTTGTAGGATTCATATCAGTAACTCCAAATTGCTTCTACCGCCGTCGCCACATCACGCCGACCCAGAACAGATAAGACTCAAAACCATTCCTCTCTTCGAGAAACACAATTATAACCAATTTAATTTCTTTCTGCTTTGTAATAGGCTATCTCTTGATGTTTCTCTCTGTAAATAAAAGTAGTGTATTGTAAAGACTGTTCACCTTCAGTGATTGTTGACCCCACCACTAACAGCAGTTATTGACATCATTTATTTGTTTTTGCTTTTCAGTGTATTTGTACTAGTCGTTGCATGCATTGTATGTGTCTTTTGGAAGGGTGTGCTTCGGTGTGTATATACAGTAATTTAGATAGGACAATTTATGTGTTGCATTGTGAAATGTGGCCACACGTGTAAGTTGAGGCATCTGCCATTGAAGTTATTTACACCTACTAATTACAAAGAAGCAGCTTATTCACCATTGGTTCAAGTTAGCGTATTAGAGGGAACTTTGAATCTGACAGCTGTCAAAATAAGCGATCTCTGTTTACATGACACTAAATGTCGTATTTCCAATTATTCATGTTTAGATGCAAATTTATCTGGGTTTAATTGTTACTGGTAAGCAAAATTACAATATACTGTGTCATTATTTATCAAATTAGCTTCAGAGTGTTTTACTGTTTTCCGCTATCAAAGGATTTCATGATCAGAATTTTAACAGGATTGGGAAACTTCTCATACAGAGGTTTGCTTCTGAAATTTCCGGAAGTAAAACGAATTTGTGGGGTTTACACAATATTAATTTACCTCATGCAGTTTTTCTTTAAACATTTTCTGATTACATATTCACGGTCATAGTAAATGTCCAGGAATCGTTTTCTTCACAGAGTCCATCTTTAGGTGCAAATATGTAATACATAATGATTTTCTCTTGACTGAGGTGAAATGCGTTTTCATTTTATAAGGAAGTTAGCTTTCGTATTTTTTTAAATTGACTTCGGAAGTATATGAGAAACAGTGGAAAAAAAATCAGTGAAAAACTTAACAGAACAAACAAGGAAGAACATTTGTAACCTTTCGAGCCGAGCATACTATATGAATAGTAAAATTTAATTAAACAAGAAGAAACTGAGATTGAAGGCACTTTTATTCAGGCCGGCCGGTGTTGTCGAGCGGTTCTAGGCGCTTCAGTCTGGAACCACGTGACCGCTACGGTCTCAGGTTCGATTCCCGTCTCTTGCATGGATATGTGTGATGTCTTTAGGTTAGTTAGGTTTAAGTAGTTCTAAGTTCTAGGGGACTGATGACCTCAGATGTTAAGTCCCATAGTGCTCAGAGCCATTTGAACCATTTGAACTTTTATTCAAGCTTCCTATGTACTGAATACACCGAGGAATTCACAACTGCAAAATATTGACAAAACAAATTACTAGAAGTAAATGACATAATTGTATTGTAAAATTAAATTCTGAGCTATCGTAAATCACAACTGAGATGCTCTATGTTGTGTACCCTATTATGTTCAGCGATACCATGGAGTCTGTGTACTCCTGTGACGATAAAGTACAACCATTGGAATATGGCCCTGGCTCCTGAAACCGTTCTTGGTGATCGAAAATAAAAGTACAAAGGCAGCTGTTGTCGTCTTTGATCCCAAATAATACTACAGTTGTGGAACTTGGGTGAACATGTTCCATATGCTCGACGAGAGATTATTCCGTCCCTCGATTATAACTGGAAATATTCACAGTACCTTATGACATGAGTATAATGATGGACACTAACGACAAGTTTATAATTCCGGTAACACAACTGTATTATTGTTACTTAGCCGACAAATGAACTGTGACTGCCTTTAGAAGCTAAGCAGAGTAAACTATGTTCCTTACAAACTGTCGACGTTATTACGCTCGCACCAGATGATGGCCATTTCCAGCAGTCTGCCGGGCTCCCGTGTACATCCTCTCTTGCTCCTTGCGCGCGGCGTGCAGCAATTCTGCCTGAAACTGCTGATGTTCGCTGCCTTCCACAGACATGTTTTACAACGTAAATACTGTCTGATTCGCCGTTACTCCATTGCACCTCACACGCAGTAATGGGAGAAGTTCAACATGCGGCAACACAATGTTTTGATGATTTGCACAACAACATAAAATGTCTGACAGGCAATAATGCAATTTTTAAATCTAACCTAAAAACATTTCTCCTAGTCGACACCTTCTACTCCATGGACGAATTCTGTTTAAAAGCTGATAGCCTCTCTGAGTGAGTGGGACTAAAAAATAATGCGATCATTAATGTTAACACTAATCAAGTATAAATATCCTGTGAATGGTCTCGTGCCACATCATTTAGATAAAGAAATCATTCATATGATCTATGGAAGGTGCAAGTAACTAACTAATTACCTGTTTCACTATACTTCCTCTGAATCAGTTCCACTAGAAGGTTGCAATACGTTTCGTGCAGCTTTTTTGTTCTGTTAATTTTTTTTTTTTTCTATTAGTCGAGTGGCGGCATTCGATACCGTAGCGTAGTGAAGTACACCGTTACGTTCTGTAAGTTCACGCAGCATCTCATAGAAGCAATTTATCCTCAATTTCCTCTGTGCTCTTTAGTTAAATCTCCAATATTTCGTGTGTGTCTACATATACACCACGCACAGTTATATGTTCTATCACCTGTCTAGAGTACATTTCCGAAGTCTTTAGTATGATTCGGACTGCGATTGCTGTGTCCACATGCGAGTTGGTAACCCTTCGCTCACAGCTCCAGCTGACGTTGCCTTCAGTCATTCTGCTTGAGGCTGTTACCGATGGGCATCACTGTGGGAGGACGGACGTGGGAATCTGTGGGACGTCCAGCGCGTCACATGTGTCTCCCGATTCTGCCCGCACTCTGGTTGAGAGACTGAGTGGGAGGTGGCTTCAAGGCATGGCAGGCGGCGAAAGACTTTCCGAGAGGCCGATTGGTGGGCCTCTCCGATCCATCTGACGAGCAGATTGCAGGCGTTATCTCCAGATGACAAAGATCCTGAGCCAGATGCAGTCGCTTGTCCTGTTTCAGAGGAAGCCTCTCTACTCGCTAGATCTGGGCAGTCACAGAGGGTGGAATTACTGGTTCTTGGGAGCTCCAACGTTAGGTATTTAATGGTGCCCCTTAGGCACATGGCTGCTAAGGAGGGGAAGGAATCCAGTGTGCACTCTTTGTGCATTACGGAACGGGTCAATCCAGATGTGGAACAAGTGCTTGTGGATGCCATGAAGAGCACAGGGTGCAGCCAACTGCAGGTGTTGGCTCATGTCGGTACTAACGATGTCTGTCTCTTTCGATCGGAAGTGATTCTCTCCAGCTTTGGGCGGATGGCTGAAATGGTGAAGACTGCTAGTCTTGCTTGTGAGATGAAGGCAGAGCTCACCATTTGTAGCAACGTCGACAGAACTGACTGTGGTCCTTCGGTAAAGAGCCGAGTAGAGGGTCTGAATCAGAGACTCACATGATACTGTGACCGTGTAGGATGCAAATTCCTCGACTTGCTCCAGGGGGTTGTGGGTTTCCGTCTTTGCCAGAACATTACTGTGAATGCAGAGCAATCATGTGAGTATAGCTGTAGATGTAGATTCCAAAGAAATTTAGGTAGACAATGTACTCTTAACAACACCAAAACTGTCATCAATCCGAAGACTGTTTCGAGCGCCACAGTGCTTCAATGAGCATAGCCCATTCGACACGATGTCATACCGTTGAATTCATCTTAGCCGGCCGCGGTAGCCGAGCGGTTCTAGGCGCTTCAGTCCGGAACCACGCGACTGCTACGGTCGCAGGTTCGAATCCTGCCCCGGGCATGTATGTGTGTGATGTCCTTAGGATAGTTAGGTTTAAGTAGTTCTAAGTTCTAGGGGACTGATGACCTCAGATGTTAAGTCCCACAGTGCTCAGAGCCATTTGAAACATTATATGAATTCATCTGGCCTTGGACTGATTTACTCAGCCAGTTATACGGCGACCTACAGTCTAAAGTGGAATCCGGGACATGGTCTAATTTGGCACTTTTCACATCAACATCATTGCCTGAGGTGAAAGAAGTGCTTAGCGGCAGATAAAAATCTTTGACGTGACTGGGGATCGAATCTGAGTCCTCTAGATTTATAGTGTGGCACTTCACCACTTTTTCTTTCTCTTAACCATACCGGTGCCCAAAGGGAGGGGCGTGGGCAAAGTGGACAGGGGTCTCAAACCATTTCCTGTTCCCTTCACCAGGAACCAAGGAAAGTGGAGGGAACGAGGAACAGTAGAGGCGCAAAGCTTATCAGCAGGACCAAGGCGTTTTTTTTTCCTTTTGGTAATACCACTTCACTAACCAGGAAACCGACATCACGAGGAGGAGGGACTACTCGTGAATATTTTCTCGCAGAATAATTTTTTGGGTTAAGAAAAACATTTTGAAGAAAATTAGAGAAAAATGTCTGTATTTGGGATTGTGAACAACTTCAAAATGTCGTTCATTAAGGAAATGCCAAAAAATCAAGGACATTTTTCTCGTCGTCAGCAAACAAGTAGTGAAATGCATGTCCATAACTCCACTTCATGGAGACCGTCTTCGTTTCCGGGAAATATCCCGAGTCGAGAAAGAGGAGCGGGTAAGGAGGTGTCTGCTGAGGAGACGTGCGGGTAATAAAGGTCAGCATCTGTTACACCAAGAACCAGACACTTAACGCCACACTGCAGACCAGGCGATGGTTGTCCTCGTCCGGAACGTCAGACGCTGCACACAGTGGGATGTGTCGCAGGTGAATCCCATGAAGGCGTGACTGGCATACGTGCTTCTCATTGACCGTGAGGAACCATGCACACTAAACGTCAGTGGCAAAATAACGAGCGCACATCAACCGCTAGACGGCATCCAGGCGACGTGGGGATGCGTTCCCCTCAACCACATTCGATATGCTATTCTGCTGAAGAACGCCATATCACCTTCGTGGACATCAAGCGTGTTTGCAGGAGCGCATTAAGGACATAGCACTGTTCGATGAAAAAAAAAGCGGAAGTAAAAGACGGGTGGTGGGACATCTGAAAGCTGGATAGGGTCTGAGAGAGTGTGTGTGTTGCAAGGGTCTTCAGCAAACAGGCTGGTGAGACTCGTGGGATAATGATGCCACGGCCCTATCTGAGAGCTGCCGAAAAAGGGCTATCGCACTTCAGGGACATGATACAGGCCTAAACTGCGCCAACGCCGTGGTAGGGAGAGGGTTTCGTTACGAATCGTGAACAGCAAGCCATGGCAAACATACGAAACCAATGTCATTAACCTGTGGCGCTCCATGGATGGTGGAATTGGGAGTGCCTGTGCCACATGGTAGATACGTGACGTCAAATGCACATTAATATATCGCGCTCGATTTGTGGATGTCAAGGCAGTTGTAAGAAGCGTCGTTGCAGGTAGTAACCCATGCCAAGGACTCCTTGACCTCAGCACCATTACGAAGCATGAGACCATCTGCAAAAGCTGTGCAGCAAAATACATGGCCACCCAGAGACATCCCAGGCAGGCGTTGACAAGAGGCCGCAGATCAATGAATTCACGCGGAATCATACTACATCCCAAAGAAAGCAGGTGTTGACAGATGTGAAAATTACCGAACTATCAGTTTAATAAGTCACGGCTGCAAAATACTAATGCGAATTCCTTACAGGCGAATGGAAAAACTGGTAGAAGCCGACCTCGGGGAAGATCAGTTAGGATTCCGTAGAAATTTGGGAACCCGTGAGGCAATACTGGCCCTACGACTTAGTTCAGAAGCTAGATTAAGAAAGGGCAAACCTACGTTTCTGGCATTTGTAGACTTAGAGAAAGCTTTTGACAATGTTGACTGGAATATTCTCTTTCAAATTCTGAAGGTGGCAGGGGTAAAATACGAGGGAGTGAAAGGCTGTTTACAATTTGTACAGAAACCATATGGCAGTTATAAGAGTCGAGGGGTATGAAAGGGAAGCAGTCGTTAGGAAGGGAGTGAGACAGGGTTGTAGCCTCTCCCCGATGTTATTCAATCTGTATATTGAGCAAGCAGTAAAGGAAACAAAAGAAAAATTCGGAGTAGGTATTAAAATCCATGGAGAAGAAATATAAATTTTAAGTTTCGCCGATGACATTGTAATTCGGTCAGAGACAGCAAAGGACTTGGAAGAGCAGTTGAACGGAATGGACAGTGTCTTGAAAGAAGGATATAATATGAACATCAACAAAAGCAAAACAAGGATAATGGAATGTAGTCGAATTAAGTCGGGTGATTCTGAGGGAATTAGATTAGGAAATGAGACACTTAAAGTAGTAAAGGAGTTTTGATATGTGGGGAGCAAAATAACTGATCTTCGACCATCATCAGAAAGGATATAAAAAGTAGACTGGCAATGGCAAGGAAAGCGTTTCTGAAGAAGAGAAATTTGTTAACATCGAGTATAGATTTATGTGTCAGGAAGTCGTTTCTGAAAGTATTTGTATAGAGTGTAGCCATGTATGGAAGTGAAATATGGACGATAAGTAGTTTGGACAAGAAGAGAATGGAAGCTTTCGAAATGTGGTACTACAGAAGAATGCTGAAAATTAGATGGATTAGATAGGATTGGGGAGAAGAGGAGTTTGTGGCACAACTTGACTAGATGAAGGGATCGGTTGGAAGGACATGTTCTGAGGCATCAAGGGATCACCAATTTAGTATTGGAGGGCAGCGTGGAGGGTAAAAATCGTAGAGGGGGACCAAGAGATGAATACACTAAGGAGATTCAGAAGGATGTATGCTCCAGTAGGTAGTGGGAGATGAAGAAGCTTGCACAGAATAGAGTAGCATGGAGAGCTGCATCAAACCACTCAGGACTGAAGACCACCACAACAACATTCTACAGCGCAGGTAGCGAGCGGCATTGATACACCGAATGACGGATCAGGATGTGGGGAGTCGGATAGCCATTACAGAGTACACAGGACATGGCACCACGGAGATGCATTATGACTAGACTGGAGCACCCCTTACAAGTAGTCGTGATCAACCCAATCTAAAGCCTCTCTGAAGTCAAGAGTGGCCAAAACGCCCAGACACACGAAGGGCTTGAGCTAGAGCGATTATGTCTCGATAGTGACAGAGAGACACGTTCACAGGATTTCTCGATCTGAAAAAAGCGTTCGACAATGAACGAAGTGTTCGCATTAAAAATGGTATAAAACAGGGATGTAGTCTTTCATCCCTACTGTCCAATCTATACATCGAAGAAGCATTGACGGAAATAAAAGAAAGCTTCAGGAGTGGAATTAAAATTCAAGGTGAAGGGATATCAATGATACGATTCGCTGATCACTTTAGTGTTCTGAGTGAAAGTGAAGAAGAATTACATTATCTGCTAAACGGAATGAACAGACTAATGAGTACAGAATACAGAGTGAGAGTAAATCGAAGAAAAACGAAAGTAATGAGAAGTAGCAGAAATGAGAACAGCGAGAAACTTAACATCAAGACTGATGGTCACGAAGAACATGAAGTTAAGGAATTCTACTACATAGCAGCAAAATAACCAATGACGGATGGAACAATGAGGACATAAAAAGCAAACTAGCACTGGCAAAAAGGGGATTCCTGTGCAATAGAAGTATGCTAGTATCAAACATAGGCCGTATTTGAGGAAGAAACTTCTAAGAATGTACGGTCGGTGCACGGTATTGTACGAGAGTGAAACATGAACTGTGGGAAAACCAGAACAGAAGAGAATCGAAGGATTTGAGATGTGGTGCTACAGACTAATTTTGAATATTAGGTGGACTTACAATGTAAGGAATGTGGAGGTTCTGCACAGAATCGGAGAGCAAAGGAATATGTGGAAAACACTGACAAGGAGTAAGGCCAGAATAGTAGCACATCTGTTAAGACATCAGAGAATGACTCCCATGATACCAGAGGGAGCTGTAGAGAGCAAAAACTGTAGAGGAAGGCATCCAGAAAATAATTGAGGATGTACGTCGCAAGACCTACTCTGAGATGAAGACGTTGACTCAGGAGAGGAGCTCTTGGCGGACTGCATCAAACCAGTCAGAAGACTGATGAGCACAAAAGCAAAAGTGACAGAGGACTGCGTGGATGTTAGCGGCACCGCCAAAAGAGCCACTCGTTTAAGCCATGCAGCCAACTACCGACTGAAATCTTCATGTTGCTGTTGAACAACGTCAAAGGCGATAATTGCACATCCTTGGTGATCCCCAAGGCTTGACCGTCGCGGAAACCGTAGGGGATCAGCACAATAGGCGACATAAAGTGTCGACAAATTTCCATCCACGCCGACGCCAATAGGGAGCGAAGTGTCTTATAAACATCTAGTGAGAAGCATCATGGACATTGTCCTCCATGACGTCAGCAAACAGAGCCATCGTTTCATCCCTAGGAACTGAGCCAAAAGAGAGTCGGGAGTCTGCCGTAAGGTTGTGGAGTGGTTACTTCGTGCAGAGTACTGCGTAACATTGTGTGCTTGTAGGGCAGACCCTATATCGCGCTATCTAAACATCATCCATCATTAGTTGTCCAACAGCGGCACCATTACGCTGTCACGTGATACATAGACAGACACTCCTGAGCTAACTTGTCATGTGTATGCGCCCTGATCATTGCTCCTTCAAGGTGGCATCGAGCGAGGGCAGTGAACGGCGCCTGACGCCCTGGCGAATACAGCATCATAGTACAGTCCAGGAGGACAGTGAAATAGGTTTCTTGGATTCATCTCCACCACGCCATGAGTTCCATATCGTAACCAATCAAAGCCTCACTTTGTGCAGAGTACCCAACATGACAGTGCAGATTGATAGCATTGCTTTGTCGACTACAGGCTGTCCACATGGTCTCAATGAGCAGCCAGCCAGTCAGGTGAAGTAAGATGGATTACGAGGCCCCGGCTGCGCCACACTTTTTGGTGGCATTGATAGCAGAGATCGACAGCACTGAGATAGGCTTCATAATAAAAGAACGCAATGGGCCAGACTTCACCAGCCTGCATCCCACCGAGGAGATATAAAACGACTGAAGGAATGGCTAATATAATGCATAAACCCCAGACGATCGCCATCAACATGCTCCCAAGTGTCCACAAGGCACTGCACAACTGCTGCTAGTGCTGTGCGTGGAGAGTGACACAGCATTTGCTCTTTGAGTGCTTGAGTGAAATCGCCTCTCATGGTCAATCCATCCTGAAAACACGGGAAGAGAGGCGTGATGGTCTCGGAGAAGTAAGAGGAATGTTGTTGACGGCGACCCGGTTCCAACGTTCATGATCACGATGTCGCCTAACGTGATGGCTATACCTTGTACATCTGCGTGATAGACAAATGCATCAGCGAGGATAGTATCGTGTGAAAGTTTCGCCTCCAGTACAGGAAGCATTGAAGACATGTGCCATAAAGCCATGGGGAGCACAAAAAGCTGCAACATGCAGGGAGCTCCCTGCATTGCCACCGCTGAAGGGCACATCACTGTGACAGGGAGGGAGTCGACCCCACCAAGGAGCTTCCATCACTCTGTACATCTCCAGAATGTCCAACCTCAGCATCGACGTCGTCCGCCCAGGAGACAGCCGTCTCATCAGGCCGATTCGGTCGAAAACTTTCAGAAGTTTGCCCGTAGGTAGCGTCAGACACAGAACGGGAGGCAGCCACAACATACACAGCAAGGGAAGGTTGGTGACCGTGAGAAGATGCTGAACAGAGACGTTGGTGGGGAGAGACGTTGTATCATCCGGTGTCAAGGCGGCGGAGGACAGGATATCATCAACGAGGTCGTACACACGTTTAATGGAGGCAGTCAGCCTAAGGGGTACGATGCTGTCTATTTTGTTACATCAGCGACCGTTGCCTCCTGATGTGCTATTCTGTGTCGGATGGCGGACGGCTGTCGTCCATCATGTAGCCAGGTGGCAGGAAAGCGGAGGTAGGTACAGCTTCTTGATCAACATCCCTGGGTTGTTGGGGTTGTTGTTGCTGCTGACGGTCATCGTCCGATGGTACTTCAGCCGGCGACATTGTGGGAGATACAGGAAAAACGTCCACTGCATCTTCCAGAGGAGTCGATGCCGGTGCCGACTGATTCAGAGTGGGTGCAGAGTGGATGCAACCCTGCCACGGACGGGTATGACAGAAGTAACAAAGTGGGCACTGTAGAGAGAGCGACGTCGCTCATCGGCATCTGAACCAGTCTACTTCGGAGATATTCAGAACGGACATGGTCTTGCTGGTCATAACTTGAACAAGTCTGCTGCTGGCCATCGTCCGTGATGACAGTCCTTCAATTGACAATAACCGAGGAAGAAGGAATGTGTTCGCTCACTTCAGTTTTTATCTGATACTGAGGAGACGGCAGGTTTCGACCGTCTTCCACGTTTCAGCAATGTCACTGACGACTGTTGCTGTAAGATTTGAAGGCTGATACCACGGCGTCCAACGGCACATGAAATGGGATTTCGAAAACCCTCAACGTTCCCAGGCCAAAACCAGCATGATCAACCACGTCAGATCTTATATGACAGTCAGAGTATCGGAACTCGAGATCTGGGATGACGACGCACAATGTCGGCGCACATCTCTTCATTCACCATCTTGGTATACAGGGAGATAATAATGATCGAAAACTGAATCCCGAGAACATCTTGCAGTAGGAGACGCATTTCTTTCCTTATAAACCATTCTACTTCACACGCTTTTGTTATTGGGTGATACAAAGAAAAAGATGGTTCAAATGGCTCTGAGCACTATGGGACTTAACATCTGAGGTCATCAGTCCCCTAGACTTGGAACTACTTAAACCTAACTAACCTAAGGACATCACACACATCCATGCCCGAGGCAGGATTCGAACCTGCGACCGTAGCGGTCGTGCGGTTCCAGACTGAAACGCCTATAACCGCTCAACCACAACGGCCGGCAAGGAAAAGATAATTTAATCGTGTATTGACGATAGCGGCAAAAAACGTGCCCTCGCTCATAAGCAGCACCATAGGCGAGATGCTAACAAGATGTGCTCGTCTCTCCATTGCGAATGGCAGACCGCAACTGCACCAACGAGCTAAAGTGCAACATTATTTTAAACGTCAAGAACTGAACTATTCAGTACACCTCTGTAACGTTTATTTTATTAGAGACGATCAATTTTCATCTAACATCAGACCACCATCGGGTCCCAAAACTATCTCAACAAAGCATTTCCGTAATTAGAATATTCAAAAATGCATAGCTTTCATGATTCTTCGACAAGACGATGCTCTGATCCTAGACCGAAATTGATCAACTCTAATAAAATATTCCGTTACGGCTGTATATTGCATAATGCAATTATTAAAATTGATTAAAACTATACAACACCAGCTCCATAAAATACTACTTTAAAGTTCTATAGCCTCACTTACCCCAGTGGAAATACACATGGACTTACGTACAGCGAAGGAAAAATAATTAATGTAGGGTAATTAAATTTCAGAAATATATTTGACTAGGTAACATATCTAAGTAATTAACGATTCAGTATCTCAGGTTAATGTAGGCGAGAGAAAAGCCATTGCTAATGTGAAATGGTGGTACATTAATAAGCGATGTAAGCACAAGAATGTTGAACACAAACATGCAAACGTACGTGCATTGTGTCATATTGGTACTGGATGTCGGTTAGTGAGAGGGTGCCGAATGTTGGTTTGTGGGATGAAGTTCCATGCCTGTTGAAGCTAGTCGGTCAATACATGGACGGCTAGTGCTAGCTGTGGAGGATGTTGGATGTAGAGCGTGTTGAGTTACGACATCGGAATGTGAGCGAGCGTTATCCTGCTGGGAAACACCCCCTAGAATCCATTTCATGAATGGCAGCATAACAGGTCGGATCACCAGACTGACGAACAGATCTGCAATGATAATGCATGCGATAACTACGAGATTACTCCTGCTAACATATGATGAAATCACATCTCAGGTGTCTAGGCCGCAGACAGGTTAGCTGGAGGACCTCACCAGGCCTCCATCTAAGATCTCCTTCTAAAGAACACACGACCATTACTGGCACCGAGGCAGAACCGGGTTTCATCAGAAAACAGAACATACCTCCACTTCGCCCTTCATTGAGATCTCGCTTGACACACTGAAGTCGCAAACGGCTCTGGTTTGGTCTCATGCAGTGCACGCTACATGGCGTGTGGTTCAAAGCTGTACTTAAAGTAACCGATTATAACAGTTAGTTGTATCACTGTGGTGCCAACTGTCGCTCGAATTGCTACTGTAGATGAGTACGATGCACCACAACCACGTGTTGGGCCACGACGGTCTTCCCTCTCGCGAGTGCAACACGGCCAACCAGAGTCGAGACTACTTGCGACTGTAACGTCTCGTTACCACTGCTGCAAGCAGTCATGTATACTGGCTACGTCACTGCCAAGACTTACTGCAGTATCGCGGAAGAGACATCGAGCTTCTTGTAGCCCTATTGGACGACCCCGTTCAAAATCAGTAAGCTGTTAATACTGGCGTCTTCGTTGTCTTGTCGTTCTTGACTAACATCAACTCACTATGTGTAATGTCAAAGGTAACTAACGGTCACGACCGCCACAGTGCGTATTTAAAGCAAAACTGATTTTTATATTTGCATCTCCACAGTGGCACTACTACACAGAAGCGCCAAATAAACTTGTATAGGCATGCGTATTCAAATAGAGAGATGTGTAAACAACCAGAATACGTCACTGCTGTCGGCAACACCTATAATCTATAAAATATTTGTCTGCCGCAGTTGTTAGATCCGTTACTGCTGCTACAATGGCAGGTTATGAAGATTTAAGTGAGGCTGAACGCGGTGCTATAGCCGGCGCACGAGCGATGGGACAAAGCATCTCCGAGGTAGCAATGAAGTGGGGATTTTCCCGTACGGCCACTTCACGAGTGTACACTGAATATCAAGAATCCGGTAAAACATCAAATCTCCGACATCACTACGGCCGGAAAAAGGTCCTGCAAGAACAGGACCAACGACGACTGAAGAGAATCGGTCAACGTGCAAAAGTGCCACCCTTCCGAAAATTGCTGCAGATTTCAATGCTGGGCCATTAACAAATGTCAACGTGCGAACCATTCAACGAAACATCATCGATATGGATTTTCGGAGCCGAAGGCCCATTCATGTACCCTTGATTACTGCATGACGCTTTACGCCTCGTCTGGGCCCGTCAACACCACACTGAACTGTTGATGACTGGAAACATGTTGCCTGGTTGGACGAGTCTCATTTCAAATTGTATCGAGCGGTTGGAGACAACCTCACGAATCCATGGACTTTTCAGGCTGGTGGAGACTCTGTAATGGTGTGGGGTGTGCGCAGTTGAAGTGATATAGCTCTCCCGTCACGTCTAGATACGACTCCGACGGGCGACACGTATGTAAGCATCCACTCATGTCCATTGTGCAATCCGACGGGCTTGGGAAATTCCAGCAGGACAATGCGACACCCCATACGACCAGAATTGCTATAGAGTGGCTCTAGATACACTCTTCTGAGTTTAAACACATCCGCTGTCCACGAAATTCTCCTGAAATGAACATTATCGAGCATATCTAGGATGCCTTGCAACGTGCTGTTCAGAAGAGATCTCCATCCTCTCGTACTCTTACTGATTTATGGGCAGTGTCAGTTTCCTCCAGCACTACTTCAGACATTAGTCGAGTCCATACCATGTCGTGTGGTGGCACTTCTGCTTGCTCGCGGAGACTCTGCACGATATTAGGCAGGTGTACCAATTTCCTTGGGTCTTCAGTGTATTACCACTCTTCTGTGAATGACGCGTAATTTGAATAGACATCATCTTTCAGACGCACACACAAGCCAACAACTTTTGTTTATCTTACACAACTCTTCCTTGGTTTTGGGATTTTTGTTTCGTCAGTGTATTTGGAACACAGCATAAATTAATGCCATTATGCAACATTCGTACCGAAATATTATTTAAGTGCAGCATACACTACGACAAAATTTAAAAACATGATTGTGGTTTCAATATATTCCTTCTTTAAAAGTTCGCTTGACGCAGCTGGCATTGCTCTCCACGTAAGACGACGTGACGGAGAGATACTGTTTCTCATCCGAGAGCAGTTTTGGCGTCGCTATATGGGTTTATGGACCTGTGAGTGGACGGAAATACGTAGTAACTGTTGGAAGCGGGACGAAGTGTTCCGGGAAAACGAGCGCCGCCGCTGGAGAGCGCCGTTTAAGGCGGCGCGCAGAGGCTCGGCACGCGCGCGTTTGTATTCGCTCTCTGTATGGCGTGTGTGTTTTGGGATGCGCGCGCAGCCGTATGCAAATGGCCGGAGCGCTATTACCATGTTGGCGCGGCGTTGCCATGGGCGTCAGGTGGCTGGCAGCGCGCCCGCCGCCCACCGCCGGGCATCCCAATGCCGGCCCCGGGGCCCGCGGTCCGCCTCGGCCCCCGTGGGCGACGGCCGACGCACCCCATTGACGGACTAGGCCGCCCGCTCGGCTGCCTGCTCGCGCACTCTGCTCCCTTGATGGCCGCGCATGCCCCAACTGCGAATGCCGGCGAGATCCGCGATCGACGTCGGCTGTACGGCGTCTAATCTCGCACGCGACTCATCTGTACGCGAGCAGACTGTCGCCGATGCCAGCGAAGAGGTAAGGCCGCTGGTGGCCATCCGTTGTGGACCTGGCAGTTTCAGCTGTTTCCCTGCACTCGGAGAAATCCAGCGTGCCTCAGTTTCAGTCCGCCGGGTGCAGATATATTGCCTGGCAGTGTTTTCTCAGACATATCTTCCTGTCACTGGTGCTGTCTCCATCCTTTCTTCCGATCCACTGCTTCCGAGAATGTCATCCAGTTCCCTGCCAGTTACTGAATGCCGTGGCATTCCTTAGGATACTGAAGACGTACTGAGGAAGGCCTAAGTTCAGGTCTGATCCATTAATCAAAAGATTTCCATGGTTTCCATGACTAATCTACATGATCGTTATGACGGCTGTGACAGCGAGATCACGACGCACGTCTCACCAGAAGAAGAAATTTTGGAAATTTGTGGTAAGGTGTTATGGGACCAAACTACTGAGGTCATCGGTCCCTAAGCATATACACTACTTAATTTAACTTAAACTAAGTTATGCTAAGGACAACACACACACCCAAGCCCAGGGGTGGACTCGAACCTCTGACAGGGGGAGCCGCGCGAACCGTGACAAGACGCCATAGACCACGCAGCTCACCAGAGATAAAATGCTCCTAAAGGAGAATAAAAATTCGTATCTGTTCCTGTCTGTTTAACAGATTCTGACTGAAAAGTGAAGTACTAGCTGCCTCGTTCTACCTTCCTCAGCACCTTTAAAAATTTTCTCAAAAATTTTGGCATGCGAACCTATTCACAGTCATTTTAATAAGCAACTCACTCTTAACTCTCACAAGCTCCCCTAACTGCAACTCCCTCACACCCATTGGTCCATCACTATAAGTCGCTCATACTCTTCCACTCCCACTTCCCCATTCTCACTCATTCAGCTCAGCTCACTGTCACTTTGTGCTTCTCTGTAATTGTCTCCTGTATCACAGCCACAGTCCCCTTCGTTCTGTACCACTACTACTGTTTTCTCTAATGGCACTGTCTCCTTCTTGTTCTCTCTTACTGCTAATTTCTCATTCCTTCATTCCTATTGTGACTGTCTCTTCTCACTGTCACAATCTCTCTTTTCCTCGGTGTCGTTGTCGTATACTCTGTCTCTCACTATAACTGCATCTCACTTACTTCCACTTCCCGCTTACTTCCATTGTATCTTCCTCTTTATTCCTCCTCCCCTAGCACTGCCTCCTTCACTCTTTTCCTAACAATTTTCCGTCAATCTCAACTATGCTCCACTGCCACTGTGTCCCTCTCTTTCTCTCACATTGTCATTGTCTCCTTTGACCTTTGTATACCACAACTACTGTTTACTATCATTCAGTGTTTATAACATCTCCTTCTCTTTGGCACTGTCACTATCTCGTTCTCTGTCAGCATAAAAAAGCGCGAATACGTTCACATGCCAAAAGTATGGGATAATTTGTAAAGGTGCTGAGGAAGGAAGAATGAGGGAGCTGGTACCCAACTTTTCAATCAGAGTCTGTTAAATGAACTGAAATATGTTCATATTTCTTGTGGTCTGATTGG
The DNA here is from genome assembly GCF_021461385.2 of Schistocerca piceifrons. Taxonomy (NCBI): domain Eukaryota; kingdom Metazoa; phylum Arthropoda; class Insecta; order Orthoptera; family Acrididae; genus Schistocerca; species Schistocerca piceifrons. Next base: position 155,445,801 of record NC_060141.1, read on the forward strand.
AGCATTTTTCCGCTGATTCCCTTCGTTTCCCTGCTGCAGCAGAGTATGTCACTATATGAAAAGAAATGTATCGGTCAATGGAATTTTAACAGCTCATTTATGTGAAACTGAAACAACGCAAAACTGATTAACACATCATTTCGGAGTTTATGTGTAAAAAAATTTGCATGTGCTTCAGTGCTACAACATGAGGTGTTCAGAATGCTTCTTATGCTAACGGAAACTGTTTACAGCATATTTCTCCGTGCTACGTCACTTTGTAAACTACATTTTCACCTCACATCGAATTTTACGGGCGGATTTTACGCGTGTAAGTATGGAAACCTTGAACCTATGTACAACAAAAACGGATGAAGATATGAAGAAAATTTTCAAGTCTGTAGAGAGATTGAGATCTTAGGAATATATTGTAAAAATTACAGCCATTTGCTGTTCGTAGCCTTCATGAAATCTGCGGCTCTGTTTTGGTACACAAAAACCAAAAACTCGGGTGTATCTTGATAGCGGATAAATACGTCTGGTAAAAGAAAAGTGGCACTTCCAGATAAATGTATAGAGAATATACCGTTAAAATTTGAGAAATCTGCTGCGATTATTTATTGTTTAAATTTCAGTCCATACCGGATTCTATGTTCGTATTTCACGTGCAGAAGTAGGATAACTTTGAACCTCTGTATCTCGGAAACGGATGAAAATATTAATACATTTTCAGTGAGTTTCGAGGTCGAGATCTTAGGAATATATTGTAAACTTTTCAGCCACTTGCTGTTTGTAGGTGTCTTGGAATACGCGGCTTGGTTTTCGCACCCAAAATCAAATTTTGGGAGTGTTTCTCAATAATAACGGATTAGCAAGGTTCCTCTGAACTTCAGTATATCGGCAAAGTACAAAGATATTAAGGTTGTTCGATATCTAGATAACAGGAATATAATGTTAAAATTTCAGTCATTTGCTACGCAAAGCCGTTGTGGAAACCGCTGCTTGGTTTCGGCACAAAATAAATGATAAAAAAACTCTTTTTTGGGATTTTTGAAGGAACTGTCCTTCACCTAATGGTGCCTTTGTAAGCCCATCACCCACCACATCAAATGAAAAAAGAACCAAACGATTTATTCCATTTTCCTAAGCATGAGGAAGTGTGTACTGTAGAGTAGTGGCACTAAGACGATCTTTCTGTTGGGTATATAAATGGTCCCTAGCCTAGTGACTATCCAAAATATTTGACTCTACGTTTCTGTAACCAACAGAACCCGAGTTACGTACCACGGAGGAATCTCGCCTTTATGCGCGGCGTTTTAGATCATAATGGTAACTTGCTCTTGCGTACTTACCGACACTCCTTTCTTGGTCAACTAAAATGCGCAGCATCTCTGTTGAAACCACTGCCTATGAAACCTTTGCAGTAAATCCTTTGTTTTCCTTCAGAGGCATGAACTGACAAGAGATAGTTACTCCTGCGTTTCAACTGGAATGTGTTTATTTCAATTTCAATGACTGAACCTAACCTCACGAATGGCAACACAATATTGCGGGGAATTTCGAAGACGAGCGTTAGCTTTCGTTATAATCTGTTTTCTGATGGCCTAGGAAGAGTTCTTACGGACTTACCAGCGATTGCAAGCGTCGACTGAACACACGCCTGGGAATCCTCTTTTAAATATTTTGTGTTTCCATAAATCATTTCAGTCAAACTCTGGCATTTTTCTGTAAATGACTAGGGCGGCAATTTTCGTATAGCTTAGCTACTATTCCATTTCTAACGAACTCTTTGTCAGTTGGATGTAAAACATTGGACTACCTTCTCATGATTAGGCACTGAAATCTTCGACTCGTCTGAATACACCATAAAAAAATTCGGCTTGTCTTACAGCGGAGGAAGCGAACATCTTTATGGGACGGGAAGACACAAACGGAGCATTTATTTCCGTTTTCGAAATACAAATCCAGGACACAAGTACTACTATGTCGTTGATGAACCATATGAAGTTCATTTTCTATCTTTTACAAAGAACTATATCACAGAGATTAAATGTCTCACTGAATACTTTAAATAATAAATGAAGTTATTTCTCGTAATTTCCTGTTTTCCTGTATATGATTTGATATCGTCTCTATCTAGGAGGGTGGCTACCTACGAGTTCTGAGGGAAAGGTTTATAATTTTCAGGTATTGCAAATTGATGAAGTGTGGGTTCGTGAGAGGAACGTGTACCAGGATCATTATGAGATTCGTGGCAGCTGTACAAGATGCTTGCATCAAACATCAACGATAAATCCGGTTGCTACAACCAAAAAAATCAACAGGAGACAATTATTGCATAGGTACGAGCAACTCTAAGGACTACAGTGACCTGAAGAGCTTAGCTTCCACCTCATCGTTTTGGGACTCAGTGTTTAAGAAAGCCTTTGAGATTCGAATGGCGGAACACTTAACAAGTTAGGAATGTTGTTGTCTTGGTCTTCTCTCAAATGACTCAAATGGCTCTAAGCACTATGGGACTTAACATCTGAGGTCATCAGTCCCCTCCCTAGCCTTAGAACTACTTAAACCTAACTAACCTAAGGACACCACACACATCCATGCTCGAGGCAGGATTGGAACCTGCGACCGTCGCAGCAGCGCGGTTCCAGACTGAAGCACATAGAACCGCTCGTCCACAGCGGCCTGCTCTTGGTCTTCAGTTTGAAGGCTGAATTGATACTGCTTTCCACGCCATAAAGAAGAGCTGCACGCCCTCGTGATGTACACTGTCCAATTGCATTAACGTGACCACCTTTAAAAAGCCGGAATAACCACTTCTGCAGCGTCGACCGCTGCCAGATGTGCTGGAAGAGAGTCTATGAGCATCTGAAGGGTACCGACCGGTAGACGGAACCATGCAGGCTATAGCGCCGTGGCTAGCTGAACCAGGTTTCTCGGGTGAGGATCCATGATGCGAACAACCAGAACGAGCTGGCCCCACAGAATCACGGCTGCATGTGAATCCTGGGAGTTCGGTGGTCAGCGAGTTATTGTAAACTCATCCTGGTGTTCTTCGAACGACGCAAGTACACTGCGTGCAGTGTACTTGTAGCATTGTCCTGCTGGTAGATGCCATCGTGCTGAAGATAAGCAGGCCGCATGCAGGGGTGGACAATAGTTGTCTTCCAGAATGATGAGACTGTTCAGGAAATGCCCTCTGACCTGGACCATTCCAAGATTGTTGCAAAGTGTTTGCTTTCGGACTGAAATCTTCATTGGTGGCGGCAGGAATTCATGGAAGGGCCAAGCCCCAGGTCAAACAACTAAATTTATTTCATGAAAACATTTAAAATTTTTCTTTGCAATAGAATGAAGCGAAAATCCAACCAATAATCACAGAGCGCTAGAAGGGCTTAAAATTTTTTTCGAAATTTATCCCTGTTTTAAATAAGAAAATTACAACAAGATCAACATCAATAATCACAAAGCGCCAGAAGGCTTAGAATTACCTTAAGATTCTCTCTTTAAAAATTTATAACAAGATCAAAATCAGTTGTCACCAAGTGCGCAGAAGGCCTAGAAAATGCATCGAAACAACAAGGTCAGAGCCCCAGAAGGCTTAGAAATATTCCCTTTTAAAGAGTATTAAAAACACACTTTAAAAGGCATAGATCAAGATATTTTACAATTCTCCCAAAACAATTAAAGCGCCTAGATCCGCTCGGCCACACCTGCCGGCTTTGTACAATAGACACTACTGAAGTAACAACTTGCCGCACTTCTTTCAGGCCCTCAATTATTTGCTGGCCGGAGTGGCCGAGCGGTTCTAGGCGCTACAGTCTGGAACCGCGCGACTGCTACGGTCGCAGGTTCGAATCCTGCCTCGGGCATGGATGTGTGTGATGTCCTTAGGTTGGTTAGGTTTAAGTAGTTCTAAGTTCTAGGGGACTGATGACCTCAAAAGTTAAGTCCCATAGCCATTTGATTTGAACCCTCAGTTATTTATGAAATAGAGAGTAAACAGAGTAAACAGCTACTATTCTGGTTCATAATCGAAGTACACAATCGAGTTAGCTTAATAGTTTTACAGGTTACACAGAATACTAGTTCCGTAAATTTATGCCGCAGTGTTGCGTAAGAAATCCGTTTTCATCCGTCAAGATATTTTATTTAATTGTCTTGAAGATCTTCTCGTGGACTGGTCATCGAGGTTACATCCTCACCAGTAAATCTCTGAATTTCGCATTTAAGAATCAATCACGCGGGAGGATAGTGCAGATATACCATCGTTCGACCGCCGCGTAGATCCTTGTGTACATGACTGAAAGAGTTGAAAGCAAATGTCACCAGGTCCGGATGGAATCTCAATTGGGTTTTTCAGAGAGTTCGCCACAGACCCCTTACTTTGTACTTATCGAGAAAGCCCCGAACTACTGGAAAGAAACGCAGGTGTTTCCCGTATACAAGAAGGCTAAAAGAACGGACCCGCAAAATTACAGACCAATATGCCGAACGTCGTTTGCTGCAGAATTCTTGAGCGTATGCTAAGTTTGAACATAATGAAGTCCCCGTCCACAAATCAACAAGGATTTAGGGAATATTGCTCGTTCGAAATTCAGCTTATCCTTTTCTTGCATGATATCCTACGAACGAAGAATGAAGGACAACAGATGGATTTCATTGTCCTAGATTTATGAAAAGCGTTTGAGACAATGCTCCACTCTAGATTGTTAACGGAATTCCGAGCGTATGGGACAGTTATTCCGTCAGGAGTGCCCCAGGCGAATGTGATAGGACATCTCTTGTTGTCTATATACATAAACGATCTGACGGATGGATTCAGCAGCTATTTGCAACTGTTCGCTGATTTCATTGTATTGCACGAGAAACTGTCATATTTGAGAGAGAAGCTGTAGGGAGAGGGTGGAGAGAGTGGCAAGGCGCCGGGCCAGTAAAATATTAAGTAAAATGAACTTTATTTACAAAACCCAAAAGGCAACTTCACACATGGCATAAATATCAGAATTTTGTGGAAGCCTTTACCAAAAACGACAACAATTTAACCAACCAAATCTTTGACAATATAGAGGTTACAAGACATACAAAACCATTCGAATAAATACAGAATTCCCTACAGCTGTCAACTATCCATCACACAGGCATTTTCGAGCAATTAATAGCGCGCATGAATAAGTTTAGGATAAGTGATTACCACAAAGGACAAGAGTCTATTAAAGAAACACACAAAATTTGGAAGTGAAATCAAATTAATTTTTATTTTAGATAATCCAAATTTTAAAGCAGACCGAAAACAGTTAAGGTGTAATAATTCTTTAAAACATAACATAAAAGTTTAAAAATAAACGAAAAAATAAAATGAAGAAATTTGTACTTTAAAATAAACGACGATGCAAAATTATTTTATTTAAAGCTGAGCTACTGTTAATACTGAAACTGGTCACATCACCAAAAAAGTTATTTAAACGCTCAAAATAGCAAATAGTGGCATTAATCCTAACAGATGCACCGTATTACTCACAGTGACGAAGTGAGAGGCCATTTCCTTCGCCTCAGAGAATACACAAACAAGTTTTATAGCGTCAAAATTAACTATCATGCACGTCAGTATCTACAGAAGTCTTTAGAAGCAGTAAAAGAAGAAAATAGCACTTATACTTCGTGACCCGAAGATAGAAATGGGCCCAGCATAGGTTTAGCAGAAGCAGGTAAATGAAAAACAGTCTAGTAAAGGCGCCTAAGTTAAAACAACGGCACGAACCACTTACTAAATAAAATAACTCTTACTCACTGAACTCATTAACAACCAGACGGAAACTCGATAAACGAGGGCTAGAAACAGACACACAGAACGATTTTCTTAATTTAAACAGGTAACAGATATAACAGTTAATTGGCAGCAGGAACACTCCCGTTTTAACCAAGATGTAAACCAATATTAAAAACTGTAAGCTAATAGAACCCAGTCAGAAACCAATTCTCTAATGTTCGAATATGTATGGGCGGTATGTTACCTGGCAGAGTCACATCGATTAAATGTGTAAGTATAATGCTGTAAAATGGTATGAAATCTAACAAGTCCGCATCAGGGAAGGGAAATAGTCGACTTTTACAATATTTTTGCAATCCAATCTTATATACTGCTCAGTATCAGGGATCTCCACCAGGATGGGTTAAAGGAACACGTACAACCAATTGATAGATATGCTGCTAAATTTGAAACTGATTGTTTTGATCAGCACGTGAGTGTCATTGATATGTTCTGTGCACTAAAATCTGAATCCCTGGAGGACGAAACACTATTCAGAAACAGTGGAGAAATAACACAGTCAGCCGCTTGCAAATAATTGTTTAAGACATTTACCTAGGTTTCGACACCTCTAAGGAAGTCTTCATCAGAACGAAAATTTAAAAACCCTGTAAAATAATACATAGTGAAATGTTCTACAGAAACGTTATCCAAGATGAAAAATGTCAACATAGAAAGGTTATTTACGTAAAGTTACATTCGGAGAAGGCAATAGTCAAAGTGTAGAGCAGAAGTGCTCAAGTCAAATCATTCAAAACTGGAAACGTTACAGCCTTTAGTACGTACATATTGCAAGGAACAACATCAGACTGAGCGGCCCAGTGGCTTTCATTGCTGCTACGGAAACAAGACACAAGCTGGGCCGTCTTTCGGGCGCGGACAATGACACATATGCCCATGTGAGACATTATAACAGAAATACTGGAATTAAACAGTTAACTATTGAAAAAAAAACAAAATTCAAAAGATAATAGTTAATGTGTTTTTGAAAATAGAAAGTAGTCAAGTGAACGAAGTACAACTAAGAGTCATCTATTAGGTTTTACTGAAATTTCCGTTACATATAGTACAGAGTACTCTAGAGCATTTACACAAACTGCTGCACAGTCAAAAAAATCTGCAAAAAGAAAGCTTTAGTAGTTAACGTCTATATGATATTTGGAGGAAAAGATGTTTCGGAACTAGATGAAGGAAAAGATAGTAAACAATAGAGGAACCAAAAATCCACGAGTAGTGGATTAAGGTCATTTCATAATTGTAACTGTTCATTAAGGACGAGGGCGTCGTTCTTGGAAATGTGCTTCAAAATCTCTAGCTCTTCGAGTACGTCGGGCCTAGGACATTTCTTTTCCCTCTGTAAAAATGGAAATTTCTTCGACTGTTTTCGGTTTGTAACCGGAAATTAACAGATGATCGGCAAAAGGGAAATTATGTACATTAGTGTCTCTTTTACCCAGTAAATGTTCTTTACCTGACACTGGAAGATCTTCCAGTTTGTCCTGCACAATTAAGAGGACATGTCTCACAAATGATTTTATGAACCCTTGAATTGTGCATAGGAGCAACTGCGTACTTGAGATTACGAATAAGATTTTTCTGGATGCTACTGTTTTTCAATTTTCTTTCTGATGAAGACATCCTTCGAAGTGTCGAAACCTAGGTAAATGTATTAAACTACTATTTGGTACGGGATAGCTGTGTTAATTCCCCACTGAAACTAATACAAACTTTCTGAAACTCAGCCATGTTCAAAATAACCTATTCAGAAAACAGGGAAACAGGTTTTGTCGCTGATTGCAGAACGATTCTAGTGCCACCAACGTATATTCTCAGAAGGACTGCGAAGGCAAGATAAAAAAAATTGAGCTCCTATGAAGGCATACGGACAATGACTACTCGAAGCGGAAGAGGAAAGGAAATGACTAGTAGTGGTGACTACGGATTAAATGAGATTTCAAGTGCAGTCTGCGGTGTTGCCAGATTTCCGGTGATGTATTTTCTCCTATGATGTCACGCAGCGTTGGCAGATTTTCCCCCACGAATCATCCCACGCCTCTGACGTCACAGTACAAGATGAAGAATTTCTAGATCGCTTACCCTACGTTTAAAATGGTGGGAAATTGAAAAAAATTAATCCATGATAGTTCCAAAATCAGCCCCTAGTACGTTATTCCTAGTGCACTGCAGTAACCCTCCTGACTTACTTCTCCCACTTCCGTGATGTTGCAACCAATTTTTCCTCAATAAAATGGTGGGAAATACACGTGTGCTAAGTGGAAATTTTGAGAAATACAAATTAATATAAGAGGCCACTTGTCCTAAGCCAAAAAATTGGACGGTGCTGGTAATGCGTTTTAAGTTCATCACAAAATTGTCAACATACTTAGTTTGTTTGATAAGTTACCACTTCCCCTGCCACCACCAGGGAGATGGCAAGGATGGTGGGAGCTAAGAAACTAGTTGTTGAGAGTGGCTCCAGCAAGTCTACTTCACAGGGTGCAAGAGGGGAAAAATCATGTCAAACAAGGCAGCAGCATTGAAACTAGCTCTAGAGAGTAGCTCTAGTTCCTAGGATCCATGAGTGTGGGGGATCCCTACCCACAGATGCATCATAAAAATCCAAAAGTAATAGCACTGAATGTATACCCTCACTATTTATGAGTGAGGCACGACGATACAAAGCAACAAAGGCAATCGTAGCTATCAAAAGTGTTGCAAATACAGGCGACGAAAAAAATAATATGTTATGAGAGTAGAGGTCAACAGCCTTAGTTGTGCTTTGAATTTTGAGAAGAAAACGTTGCCTGCACGTACAGTGTCAGTAGATAGTTTTCTGGTTGCTCGCCCGACAACAAAGCCACAGGTAGGCTCTAGCGTTATCTGCTGAGAGGCTAACGCTGGCAACATATACTGGATGGCCGCATGTCAGCAGCACAACGGGTGCACGTGGCTACACTCAGAGACGCTGACACTTGCTACCAATAGTTGACAGATCAACCTACAGCAACAACAGGCCAGCGCAGTCTACACCCCGTCAACAGTGCCTAGCTGGCACGAGAACACTCCAAGAGGCTGACACATGTTCGAGCTGAGATCATTTGAAAATTTTAATTTCGACTTCAGCAACTAATCACCACTAAAAACAGTTTTCCCAATAGTGTAAAACTCTGATTTCCGGTTGCTAGGTGCGTATTATCGACGCCACCACATGTAGATACATCGTAAACATCATTTTTAGCAGTTTTTTTTTATTTCCCTATCTAGTACTATTGCTGAGGCATTTCACATCTTCTTGACAATATAGTGGCAACTCTGTTACATATTCTAGCAGTCCGTCAATCTTTGCTGAAGTGTACAGGGCTATTTTAAGGTAAATAATTGTAAATAAAGGCGGACAGTAGGTAGTCCACAGATAGGTCTTATAGCGCTACTACTGCTATGCAGGAGGATAAAAGTCAAAATCAAAACCCACGTATGCTGTCATCTAGAACAACATACGCCGGTCTCTTTGAGTGTAGTTGTTGAGAATATAGCTCGCATTAGTATGGTGCCCCTGTAGGGCAGCCTGAAGGGTGTCGGTATTGAGTGTCGGTCTCTTGGGGTACAGTTTATGCCAGCTAGAATCACAGATGTCGGTTGGCCAGCCTGCAATGTAGGCACTGTCTTCCTCTCAAAGGGCAACCCACAACCAGGCTGTTGACCACTACTCTTGAAATATGTCATTCCTTTCGTCACCGATATTTATGACGTTTCTGATGGTCGTGATTGCTCTTCACTTCGTATAGCCGTATCTCACTTTCAAATGCTGAGGGTACACATACATGCAAATTATTTTTGGATGTTTGTGGTGCATTTGTGGGTTGGAGTCCCACGCTTTAGCAACATATGAACTAGACTGGCTACAGCTACACTCTAGTGCTAGTTTCATAGCTGCGACCTTATTTGTCACGGTTTTCCTCACTCTTGCACCCTATGAACTAGACTAGCTAGAGTCATTCTCCACTGCTAGTTTCATAGATCGCTCCTTGTTTGTTGCTTCCATAGTGAAGGCCATTATTGCCGTAAGACATTAAACAGATTAAATGTTTTGTGATGAATTTTATAGCACCATGAGCTTCCACTATTTTAGTGTAAGACAAATGGGATTTTGCAGTTTTTGAATTTCTCATTACTTTAACTTAGCACAATTGGATTTCCTGCCATTTTAAACTTAGCTCAAGTGAACTAGCGTTGCCATCTAGAACTTGTTGAATTTTCCGCCATTTTAAATTTAGGACAACTAGACTAGTTCCGCTATCGTTGATTTTTTCGAATTTCCGCCATTTTAAACTTAGGACAAATGGCACATTTCCGCTATCTTCGATAGATATGTTAGAGAGGTTGGGTAGAGGTAGGAGTTGGGGAAAATCTGGTAACGCAGCTGGCATCATAGGAGAAACAATGCTAGCTGTACTCCTACTTTCAGATAACTCCTACTGTGTTGCGAGGTACCCTTCACCATGCATGGCTGACTTGATGTTGGCCCACATTCAGAGCACGATCCCAACTGCAGTGACTCCGACATCTCATCCCTGATACAACGTTTTATCCACGTACTAGGATACGTGCAGAGTTTGACCATATTGTATCTTTTCTGGCATGATGAAAAGCACAAGCACTTTCTCTAATTTAGGACCTTCCCATTGGAACGATTTATTCGTCTCCGGCGCCACCTGCGCTACCGTCAACACTTTGCTAATTGCTAAGTGTCTTCCTGGACGCACCCCGTCGTTGGGATATTCTGCGAATGAGAAGTTAATTTTACGGACCGGAACTAGTGACAGAACAGTACAAACCATTTCTTGGTGAAAACGAGCCGGGCCCGGGCCCCAGTGGCATGTCAGATGGATCCGCGGACGTGTCGTCGCCAGTAGCCCGGGTGTAGTGTCTAATGTTGGTTCCGCTGGAAGGGCAGCCTTCACGTTGTATTTATGCATTGTGTACTGCCTTTACGCTTAGGAGGACACAACTGTACAAATAAACATGTTTGGTTTAATCTGCATCCCAGTTAAAAAAAGGCAGTTAAGAAAAAAATAAATTAAAGAAAAAAATCGAGAACAGCGATTAAAGCAAAAAAGTGGTCAAGGCGACAGCTTGCGATAACTGCGCAAACAGATGAAATCAGTCAGGATTCGAGAAATGCGAAAACATTTCGTAGCATATATATCAAAGCTGCAGCGTCAGAACTGTGTCTCTTCTTCAGGCAAGTATATTCGGGAGGACGACGGTTCAATCCCGCGTCCGGCCATCCTGATTTAGGTTTTCCGTGATTTCCCTAAATCACTCCAGGCAAATGCCGGGATGGTTCCTCTGAAAGGGCACGGCCGCCTTCCTTCCCCATCCTTCCCTAATCCGATGAGACCGATGACCACGCTCTCTGGTCTCCTTCCCCAAACAACCAACCAACCAACGAGCCAAGTATGCGTATCTGAAGGACTTTGTAACGTGAAGATACAGACACTGTATATATACGGACATTATAACTATCGGAAAGGTATTTGTCAAAGAAAAAAAAAAAGCACAAAGAAATCATAAATGCATTGCTACTCTATAGGGACACACCGCAGACACCGGGTCCCTTGTACCAGAACACTTAAAAAAATATCCCTGAACAAACTGTGGGATTTTGTCCACAGAATTCAGTTCCATCCCGTACAGGTTGCAGTAATTATGTAGAGATTATGCTAAGGCTAGCGAGGAGACTTGCATCAAATCGATGAAACTACAGCAATGCAGTACTGACTGCACATTCGACTTCTCGACAAGTGACTAATTATAGGTTCACTGTCTGTCCGTTTTACATTTGTTTCCTCGGAGTCACACAAAATTTGTCCTGCTAATAACACAACAATAAAACAGAGCAATACTGTTTTCAATATATGCAACATTCGAAATCGTTAATTCTAGTAATAAAGACATGCATAATCTTTATTACATATAATTTTTGGAACTACGACGACGGCAGATGAATACTCAACTAGTTAGAGGTGGTTTCTGAAACATAGTCACGTTCCAAAGCCCCTGAAACAACGAAGTGAAAGGAGCGGTGACTGCTCATTTTGATTTCTGTATAATTTTTTTTTCCCCCTCTGGAATTCTCTAGAATTTCGTGTACTCCATGACAACGGACACGAAAATCTGAGGGGCGGAGGACTGCACGAGGCGCCAGAGGATTTATGGAACGGAGCACGGGGCGAGTACCGCTAAGGGTATGCTACCAGGCGCAGCTCGTCAGCTTGATTGACCACTGAATGGAGCCGGGGGACTCTCAGCATGCAGCTTATGCACAGTGACGGATACCTGAGGCCCCTGATGAATCAAAGATGAATGTTTTTCTGTTGACGTGTCTACATACGGGGGATGCGAGCGGAATGGTGAGCGCGGCGCCCGCTGCCCGCGGAATATGAATTGCGGGAGCTGACCTTTAACCGCCCCGCTCTCCGCCGCGGCCGCCCTCAGCTCGCCAGCGGCCCTCATTAATCACCCTCCGCCGTTTAGCTTGTAATTCGAACTAATTTATAACGCAGTCTGCAAAGTTGCTGCTACATCTTCCGCTTCTTGTTGCCAATAAAACTGGCGCTGCTCTTCACATAGCGCGAGAGGCTCAGGCGTCCGGTGAGTTTAAAGCTGATACTAAGGATAAGTGACGCTCTCGTGGACAACAAAATCTGTATCGAGACACCGAAGTAGAAAATTCACTTTTGACGCTCCTCTTCCCGTGGCTCCTATTTTTCTTTCCTTGGCGTTTGTTGCATGCAACTATTGATAAATCATAGCTCAACGAACTGTGTTTCTACGAGGAGCGTTTGAAAAGTCCGTGAAAAAATAAAAACTACTTAAGTGTTTGGGGTAAGCTTTTTTTATTTTTGGACACAGGCTCCTTTTAGACTTATACACTTCGTACAACGCTGTTCTAATTTGTTGATCCCTTCCTAATGATAGGAATTGTCCAAATCTGAAAAAATAGCTATTAGTTGCTGCAATCACCTCCTCATTTGAATAAAATCTTTGCCCTGCCAGCCATTTCTTCAAATTGGGAAACAGATAGTAGTTCGAGGGAGCCAATTCTGGAGAATAGGGGGGATGTGAAACGAGTTGAAATCCCATTTCCATTAATTTTGCGACCACAACTGCTGAGGAGTGTGCTGGTGCATTGTCGTGATGGAAAAGGACTTTTTTTGCGGTCCAATCGCCGGCGTTTTTCTTGCAGCTCGGTTTTCGAACGATCCAATAACGATGAATAATATTCACCTGTAAAACTTTTACCCTTTTCCAGATAGTCGATGAGGATTATCCCTTGCGAACCCAAAAGACAGTCGCCGTACCCTTTCCGGCGGAAGAAATGGTCTTCGCCTTTTTTGGTGCTGATTCTCCCTTGGTAACCCATTGTTTAAATTGTAGTTTGGTCTCAGGAGTATAGTAATGTATCCATGTTTCATCTACAGTGACGAAACGACGCTTAAAGTCCTGCGGATTCTTCCTGAACAGCTGCAAACCATCCTTGCAACACTTCACACGATTCTATTTTTGGTCAAGATTGAGCAATCGCGGAACCCATCTTGCGGATAGCTTTCTCATGTTCAAATGTTTATGCAAAATATTATATACCCGTTCATTCGAGATGCCAACAGCACTTGCAATCTCTCGCACCTTAACTCTTCTGTCATCCATCACCACATACTGGATTTTATCAATGATTTCTGGAGTCGTATCCTCCACAGGGCGTCCAGAAAGTTCAGCATCACTTGTGCCCATATGGCCACTCCGAAAATTTTGAAACCACTAATAAACTGTTCTAATCGAAGGTGCAGAGTCACCATAATGTTTATCAAGCTTCTCTTTACTCTCCTAAGGCGTTTTGCCTTTCATAAAAGTAATGTTTAATCACCACACGAAATCCTTTTTCGTCCATTTTCTGACAATCACTCGATTTCCTTGATTCACACGAATGCCAAACACAAAGACATAGACCATTATGGCTGAAGCTTAGTGTGCGTTCTTTCCAAAGATACTGCTAACTAAACATGACCTCGATACGCGCCGGTGGTGCCGTCTGTCGGACTTTGTACGGACTTTTCAGACGCCCCTCGTACTTACAGAAAAGGATATCCTTATATTAGCTGGAAATGTTACGTCTACACTAGCTGCGAACGAGACAAGTGTAACACACAACTTAAATTTCAGAAAAGTGAATACCTTTTCCCGCTGTTTTTTTACGATGGTAACCAACGCCGGTGCACATTAAATACATGCAATGTATTCGCAGTTGCGAATATGGATGACCACCAGCAGTGTAATGGAACGACGACAGTGAAAATCTATGCTTTACCGGGACTCAAACCCGGATATCCCGCTTATCGTGGAAAGTCGTCATACTATTAGGCTAACCGAGAACCCTTCGCGGCCAAACTTCTATACGTCGTCAACCATGTATCCACAGCCTGCACTCGTAGATCCATGCACGTCCGAAGAAACAAGTACTGCGGTGACTACAGTATACGCAGGTGCGAGTATGGACAACCTTTAGCTGTATAATGGAATGACGACAATGAAAATTTGTGCTGGACCGTGACTCGCAACTGGAATTTCCGCTTGTCGCGAGAGGTCGCCTTACCGTTGGGCTATCCGAGCACGTTTCGCGGCCAGACCCACGTTTCGATAATACGTCGTCACCGATGTGTCTACAAAACCTGCACTCGTACACTCATTATTTATATTCCCTTACACGAAGAGACATTTTAATTGAATGTCGCTTGCCTCGTGTTGGCGGATAAATACGATACTGCAGGGTCTATGTTGTTCAGAACTGCGATGCATTGTTACCTCAGTCATGTTTGCATCTTAGAAGGAGCACTGCATCGTACTTGTGAATAACATAGATACTGCAGTATCGAATCGTAACATTCCCATGTGTCCGCTTTTCTAACTTTCTTCCTTCTAGGAGGCATTTCTTGAGGTATTTTGGGCATTTTGTTATTTGAACCCTAATGAAACGAGTTGCACGCAGAGGAATGGTAACGGTAGTAGCAGCCGCCTTCGGAGAAATTAATTTTCAGTTCCGTAGAACAGTACGAACAAGCGCACATATAAACACAGCCTTCCGAAATGCCTTCACAAAAGAAGACGAAGTAAATGTTCCAGAATTCAAATCGAGAACAACTGCCAACATGAGTAACGTAGAAGTAAATATCCTCGGAGTAGTTAAGCAGCTTAAATCACTTAATAAAAGCACGTCTTCTGGTCCAGACTGTATACCAATTAGTTTCCTTTCGGAGTATGCTGATGCATTAGCTCCATACATAACAATCATATACAACCGTTCGTTCGACGAAAGATCCGTACCTAAAGACTGGAAAGTTGCACAGGTCACACCAGTATTCAAGAAAGGTAGTAGGAGTAATCTACTAAATTACAGGCCCATATCGTTAACGTCGATATGCAGCAGGATTTTGGAACAGATATTGTGTTTGAACGTTATGAATTACCTCGAAGAAAACGGTCTATTGACACACAGTAAACATGGTTTTAGAAAACATTGTTCCTGTGAAACACAACTAACTCTTTAGTCACATGAAGTGTTGAGTGCTATTGACAAGAGAATTCAGATCGATTCCGTATTTCTGGATTTCCGGAAGGCTTTTGACCCTGTACCACACAAGCGGCTCGTAGAGAAATTGCGTGCTTATGGAATATCGTCTCAATTATGTGACTGGATTTGTGATTTCCTGTCAGAGAGGTCACAGTTCGTAGTAATTGACGGAAATTCATCGAGTAAAACAGGAGTGATTTCTGGCGTTCCCCAAGGAAGTGTTATAGGCCCTTCGCTGTTCCTTATCTATATAAACGATTTGGGAGACAATCTGAGCAGCTATCTTCGGTTGTTTGCGGATGACGCTGTCGTTTATCGACTAATGAAGTCATCAGAAAATCAAAAGAAACTGCTAAACGGTTTATAAAAGATATCTGAATGGTGCGAAAAGTGGCAGTTGACCCTAAATAACGAGACGTGTGAGGTCACCCAGATGAGTGCTAAAAGGGACTCGTTAAACTTGGGTTACACGATAAATCAGTCTAATCTAAAAGCCGTAAATTCAGCTAAATACCTAGGTATTACTATTACGAACAACTTAAATTGGAAGGAACACATAGAAAATGTCGTGGGGAAGGCTAACAAAAGACTGCATTTTATTGGCACGACATGTAGAAAATGTAACAGACATACTAAGGAGACTGCCTACACTACGCTTGTCCGTCCTTTTTTAGATTACTGCTGCGCGGTGTGGGACTCTTACCAGATAGGACTGACACAATACGTCGAAAAAGTTCAAAGAAAGGCAGCACGTTTTGTATTATTGCAAAATATGGGAGAGACTGTCACAGCAATGATACAGGATTTGGGCTGGACATCATTAAAAGAAAGGCGTTTTTCGTTGCGACGGAATCTTCTCACGAAATTCCAATCACCAACTTTCTCCTCCCTTTGCGAAAATATTTTTTTGCCACCGACCTACATAGGAAGGAACGATCACCACGTTAAAATAAGGGAAGTCAGAACTCGTTCGAAAAATATAAGTGTCCATTCTTTCCGCACCCTATACGATATTGGAGTAATAGAATATTGTGAAGGTGGTTCGATGAACCGTCAGCCAGGCACTTAAATGTGATTTGCGGAGTATCCATGTAGACGTAGATGTAGAAAGGGAAGCAATAGTTGAGACGGGAATGAGAGAGGTTCATGACTTATATCCGACTTTAATCAGTCTGCACGTTTAGCGAACTGTGAAGGAAGCCAAGGAAATTTCTGAAATGTATATAATGTTAGGGAGAATGAATAACAATTTCGCGCACTGTCGGTGAAATTTTAGTTCTGTAGGAGACGATAAAGGACTTGGAAGAGTAGTTTAAAGGATTGAAGATTGTTCTGAAAAGAGATTACAAAATGAGCATTGGCAAAAGTTAAACGGGGATAATGGAATGCAGTCGAATCGATACTTATTGTGAAGGAATTGGACTAAGACACAAGACACCAAAGGCAGTAAATGATTGTTGTTATTTGTGCACAAAAATAACTGACTGTGAGTGAAGTAGAGCAGATTTAAAATCGCAGACTGTTAATAGCAACAGGAGCAGTTATGAAAAACAGAAATGTTTTAACATACAACGTAAATTTAAATGTTACTAATCATTTTATTATTAGGGCTTCTTCCAGATCCAATCACGTATGGTGTACGGAAAGAATGAGTGTTTAAACCCCTCTGTGCGTGTTTTAATTAATCTAACCTTGTTGTTGTTGTTGTTGTGGTCTTCAGTCCTGAGACTGGTTTGATGCAGCTCTCCATGCTACTCTATCCTGTGCAAGCTTCTTCATCTCCCAGTACCTATTGCAACCCACATCCTTCTGAATCTGCTTAGTGTATTCATCTCTTGGTCTCCCCCTACGATTTTTACCCTCCACGCTGCCCTCCAATACTAAATTGGTGATCCCTTGATGCCTCAGAACATGTCCTACCACCCCGATCCCTTCTTCTGGTCAAGTTGTGCCACAAACTTCTCTTCTCCCCAATCCTATTCAATACTTCCTCGTTAGTTATGTGATCTACCCATCTAATCTTCAGCATTCTTCTGTAGCACCACATTTCGAAAGCTTCTATTCTCTTCTTGTCCAAACTATTTATCGTCCATGTTTCACTTCCATACATGGCTACACTCCATACGAATACTTTCAGAAATGACTTCCTGACACTTAAATCAATACTGGATGTTAACAAATTTCTCTTCTTCAGAAACGCTTTCCTTGCCATTGCCAGCCTACATTTTATATCCTCTCTGCTTCGACCATCATCAGTTATTTTGCTCCCTAAATAGTAAAACTCCTTTACTAC